>NC_086333.1:37395503-37748791 GCF_032445375.1 Bacillus rossius redtenbacheri | reverse complement strand
CTATATTCGCTGGTATGTGCTACTATCTCATGGCATTTATTTGAAGCTGTAGTTGCACTGGTGGGATAGAGGCAGTGGATTTGTTTTCAACCACATGTTTATATTTTTGTTTTTGTGTAAACTTTTGTACGCACTTTAAAAACGGCAAATACTTCACGAAATACAGGCATGTATTTGAAGAAGTACAAGCCTTGACATCCATTTAATGTGATGCTAATGTTTTTGATACTTGCATTTTATTTTATAACCTCAAAATAGTAAATTTTCATCACTTGGTGGGGTAACTTTGGGACTGTCCCAAAGTTGCCCCAAAGTTGGCGTAATATGTTTTACTGCATTTTTTCTTCATATTTTTCAGAATAAAGCGACCAACCATGCCAATAAATCCCGAACGTGCTCTTGGTACACGGCCATATAAAAATTACACAGAGGAAAACTTGAATGAAGCTTTGCAAGCTGTACGGAACAAAACATTGTCGATTCGCAAAGCTTCAACAAAATATGGTATTCCAAAAAACACTTTGCACCTAAAAAACCAGGAAAAGCATTTTAAAGCTGTCGACCGAGCTCCTGTTTTCACAAATGAAGAGTAGTTGCAATTTGTAAGTCACATTGTAGCCGTGTCTAACTATGGATTTCCTGTGGATATCCTGCTCAGACTGTTTGCTTATCAGACAACACTGCGACACAGTGTGCCGCAAACTGTATTGTCATCATAGCAGTTGCGGGCCTCGTGGTCCGTATGCCAGAACAAAGCATCGAACCAAGGGCCCGCGAAGAGTTCCAGGCCGCGGATTGCCGCCCACTACCTCTTGTTTTAAAATAGAGTTTATGTGTGGATGTCTGTGAAAATATGATGCTGAGTTACTTCTATAGTGTTGTTTAACTTGTATCCTTTGGTGGGGGCGGTCGGGGCTTTAAAAACCTACCCCCTGCTGAGGGCTATTTGTGGATAAGAAAGTGGGGAGGGAGGGAGAAAAAAAAAAGGAATGAGCTTTAGAAACGGGTTCGAGTCACAATGTGAGCAGTTTCAGTCATACTGCCTGCCCGGTGCTCTAGTTGCCAGAGTTAACAGTTCCTGTGGATATGTTTGACCTTCAATGTGTTGTCAAGTCCTACCTGGACCGCTGTGGAAGAAAGGAGCTACGATTTTAAAACAATTTACCAGGAAATGATTGGGCGGAAGGGTTCATGCGACGGCACAAAGCAATATTAACTCAGAGAACAGCAAAAAAATTTCTTACTCTAGAGCAGCAACAGAAGAAAAGGTTGTCAATAAGTTTTTTGATAATTTGTAAAAGGAGCTGATAGGAATTCCAAAAGTGAATATTTGGAATTACGACGAAACAAATCTTGTAGACAATTCTGGAACCAGAAAAATCATCACGAAGAGGGGAATTAAGTACCCTGAGAGCAGGGGTGCAACAATTAAATTTCCAAAGGAGGGGGCAATATAACTTTTTATAAAGAATCATCGATCCCCCGTATTGAAGCGGGGGGTCCAGGGGTCCTCCCCCGGGAAAATTTGTATTTCAAGGTGGAAAATGGTGCTATTTAAGCAGTTTTATTATCTAAAAATTGATTACACAGCACTTTCTTTGCCCCCGTTTGCCCCCATTTCAAGGTTTCAGAGGGGGGGCAAAATACCCTTGCCTCCCCCTGTTGTTGCGCTCCTGCCTGAGAGGATACAAAATTTGTCTAAAGCGTGCACATCTATAATTGTTTGTGGAAATGCAGCAGGGGATGTAGCACCACCTTATGTAAACTATAAGGCGGAGAAGATTTGGACAACTTGGACTGAAAACGGACCCTCGGGTACTCGATACAATAGAACTAAATCTGGTTGGTTTGATGGGCATGCTTTTGAAGACTGGTTTACATCTTTAATGTTGCCTGTTCTAAACTACCAGGAAGGTATGGTAATTCCAGACTGAATTTTACTCTGAAATAATAAAAGTTTCCTAACTACAAGTGATTTTTGCTGCAAACGTAGATCAAAATCTTCCAGGATGCGATTTGCTTAGGTAAAAATGTTAGTATGATCGACTCTTTAATTTCTAAATTATAAATAAATTACAACAATAGAACTTCCCAGAAAGTTGTGATAAACTGACGATATTGCGCGAGTAGCAGACCCGTACGTGACTACAGAGAAAGGCTATTTTCCTTGACCGTTAAGATTTCTGGGACGAACACCCTCTCACAGCTAGGGTCATAAAATACGGTCAAACTCTTGCAAAAACATCCACCACCGCTCTTTGCCACTAGCAATTTAACGAAGTCAGCTAGGCGCAGCACTCCAATAAATTAACTTAGAAAAAAAAAATACTAAATATGTAATTCTATCAATACATTTTACAACACAACTTATGTTTTATTTATTTTCTGAAAAAAAATTTATATTATCATACGAATTATGTTATAAAAGTGACAAAACTCAATAAGTAAATTTACGGTGTATCGTTTTTTTCAATTGTTATGTAGTAAACTAATTTTATACAATTAAATATATATTTTTTATAATATAGGCTACATTAAAATTTTGCATAGTTCTGATCGAAAATAATATAATGTATTAGAAATAAAAAATAATTATATTTTTTGGTATTAAAATAATTTTTAATAATAAAATTCGAACACACATATATAAAACTAGAGGTCCTCTAGAATTTTTATTTACAAGTTCCGAGCAGAAATTGTTTAGCTATTGTTAATTTTATTGTATCAAAAATCATTCATATAAGAAAAAAGAATATGTATATCTCAATAGATGTAACATGAATACACCCTATCATATGCATTAAATATATTTTAAGTAATCCTTAAATAAGACCAAGTTTATTGAGTGTCGCAGTACGCAGCGTGTTTCAAAGCACGCCGGCCGTGAAAGATCAGTACGGCCGCAGTACACTGCAACGCTCGGGCAGCTTTAATGAGGCAACTAATTATGCTAGACTCTTTATAAATATACTATCTTAAAGCTAAAAGTATAATTATAAACATTTATTTAGACATTTTATCGCATTGGGCTCTTCAAATCGGTGTAAATCGTATTTTTATCTGGGTGGCAAAGATTAAAAAAAATATGTCGTGAATTAATCTCTTTATATCATATCTTAAATATTAAAAATTTAATTTTTTCTTACATTAATGGGTGAATTACAGTTTCTCGATTATTTTGGTAAGTTTACGGACAGTCAAAATTAAAAACTGTATAAATGGGTAGCATTTTAATGTTTTTAATTTGCTGTCACCTAGGACTTGAATGCAAATTTTCGGTTATAACGCACTAGGTCTACAGCGGTAAACTTTCGGTATGTTATTAAGCACAGTCAACTCTACCAGAGTACAAAAATCTGGAGTAAAACGAAAGTCTACACGGGGAAGGGCGGCTACCTGATCCGAGAATGAAGGATAGGGCGAGATGGGAAGCGAAGATAAGAGCTGGTTATCGCGGTTCGCTTTCCTTCCGTGTTGCAGAGAGAGAAAGGCGATATTGTGGAAGACCTTCGAAAGATTCCCGCTAGATGGCAGGCCTCAGAGCTGCAACATTCGACAACCTCCCCTCACAGAAGCTCTCTCGCCACTAACTTGCCAAATCTCACCCGCTAGCTTATATACGTGCTGGCTGGCCTTACAGTAGTAATAAACAAGCATTTATGAAATACTTAAGCTCATTTCCAACAAATTCTGACGAATGACTGTTTTTTGTCCTGCACCAATCCCCTTAAATGGGATTTCTTCACCATGTCAACATCAATTTTCCGAACACAACCGATGACCCACGTTGTGGTGTTCATTGAATTTGGCAGTCATAGTATTACTTCCAACGCTCTCCAGAGCTTACTGTAATAGCATGGCCTTTTTTTGGGAACTACAAGTGTTCGTATTTACAAAAGAGCTGCGGAATGCTACACAAGACCAATCTGAATGAGCACCGTGCGTGTATCCAGATGGTTCGGAACCCATTATAGTCTCGTAGTGCCGTCGCGTGGAACCTGGGTACACAGAGAAAAAAAAATCTGTAATTTTACAAAAGATTCCTTTGGAAACCAGTCAAAAATAAAAAGTTTTAAATGCTTCAAGAAAGATAATGTAACTTTGTACAACATATGGCTATGTTTATTTTTGCAAATATAAAAAACGTTTTTCGAAATAATGCTGAATATTTCCTACACGAAAATTGGAAAATTTTATATTTTAATTGTTTTTGTTTCAAATATAATTCTTTCAACCATGGGGAAGTTAATCGAATATTTAATAATTGGATATTATTTTGTTTTAATACGCTTATTTATGAACGCCGTTAATACTGGAAAACTGTTCAGGAAACGGTTCACAAATAACTTTAAATTTTGGAGGTCGGGGAAAACACAAATCATAAATCCCCGGGTATGGATCTAGAACTCAGTATAACTGCAAACAATAAATATTATGTAGTGATACAGTTTCTTTATATAAATGTAGAAATGTACAAATATCTGTAATTTTACATTAACATTTATGTTCCATTCACAAAAAGGAAACATTCACAATCCAGAGCCGTAGCAAACGAAGAAGCGAGCTATCAGGTGTCAGATATGGCTTCGCTGGTGCCTTGGTGATATCATTCTCGTCAGAAAAGAAACAGGTGGAGGTAAACGTACGAGTTATTGCTCCTAGTGTGTGCATTTGGATAAAGTTTTTTTTTAAAAGCCCCCTTAAAAGGTCCCGATGCCATTTCCCTGTCTGCCCTAAACATACATGTCGGCTACATGAAATATCCTGGCTCAGGTGTCGTGGGTGAGTGGTCCGATCACTCGCCTCCAGCCAGGGTGGTGTGGGTTAGTTTCCCGGCAAGGACTATTGAAGGAGTTAGGAGGCTAGTGGAAAGTGACCCGCTCGTGTGCAGAGCTGCCGGAGGACCTGGACGGCCGCGACATGTGGCCGGTGCTGGCGGGCAACGGGAGCGCCCCCTACAGCGACCTGCTGCTGGACCTGGACCGAGGCCGCGGCCTGGCGGCCCTCAGGAGCGGCGACTGGAAGCTGGTGCAGCGTGAGTGCGCGCCGCCGGCCGCCACCGCTTTTATCATTTAACACTGTGGAATTATCTTTGAAAGATTTGTTCAATGGGAGTGCATGACTTTATGTAAGCTTTTGGACCTACGCCATTGCTGAGCACATGTATGTCTGTGGAAGAAAACTACAAAAAACACAAAAGACCAAAACACAAATTAAGAAAACAATTACTGTTGTCAACAGGATATAAACAACACATAATATTCCATAACAGGAATATGGTCAACAAACAAAGACAAACATGAAAAATGGACTAACAGAACGAAAAAAAAAAAAAACCACAAATGATGACAGCACAAGAATATTTAACCCAAAAATAAATTCAGCACAACAGTTGAAACGAGACAAAAACACGACAAAACGAAAAGACGAAACAAACACAATAGTTTTCTAAAAACAGAAGAGAACTAAAAAAAAAACCCACAAATGATAACAGCACAAAAATATCGAACACAAAAAAATTCAGCACAACAGTTGAAAGGAGAAAAAAAAACACGACAAAACGAAAAGACGAAACAAACACAATAGTTTTCTAAAACAGAAACAAGTGACGTTTCGGGAACTGCTATCTGCTCCCGTCCTCAGGCAGAGACGCATATGGTACGAAAACACAGGTACAGCCCCTACTCAGTCGCACCTGTGTTTTCATGGCCTACGCGAAAAAACGAAATGTCTATAACTCGAAAACGTCAAAACGTTTTGAATTCTTTTTTAAATTTAACTAGACGTTATGGGACAAATTGTTTATTGACAATAGTTTATAAAAAAAATAATTATTGCTCTTCAGTTTGTACTGCCCTGATAAATTAAAAGGACTTAAGTCGAACTTGTTACTATTTTTTTGTAGTTTTTTCGAATCGTTCTGAAAAATTACACCATTTATTGACATTTTAAAACCGTAAATTTAATAGAATAGTAAGTTGTATTACAATTTTTACTGACCCTAACTGCAGTTTGAAGGCGTTTTCCGTATTTTCCCTTTTTTTTATGTAAAACTTTGTTCTTCGGAGATAGGGCTTTCTCTGTATGCGGGCAGAATAAAAAAGGTTTAATACAACACCATTGCAGTTTTGCCCTGATCGGCATTGGTAAAATTCGATGTAACTCTCTTGTCATATGAAACCTACTGTGTTCGTAGGTGTCGTCGTCGTTGTATTATCCATAATATCTGTTTATCTTCCCCGTTGTGTTCGTATATTTGCTTCGTTCTCCAGGTTTTGTTGACTGCCTGCATTTACTGTTATTGTCGAAAATGTTTCGTCATTGTTAGCCCACCGTGCTTGTCTGAGCATCATTAATTTGTTTTTTCATGACTAAATTCCTACCTCGGAATTCTTGTGCTGTCTGATATTTAAGTTTGAATGTGTTCGTCTATGCCGTCTTCGTTTTGTTATCCGTAATACCTGTTTAGGTACATCATTGGGTTTATCTGTTTGACATCAGCTGATTTGGGCTTGTTTTCTGTGGGTTTGTGTTTTAAATTTTTATTTCCAATTTTGTATCATGGATTTTTCCCATGACAAACATTGCAAAACCACGATGGAGTATGTGCAAGATAGTGTGCTGATTAAAAATTCCCCATTGCACGAATGATTTTAAGAAGTATGTGAAAGGTGTTGTATAGGGTTATTAAGAACCAGATTTTTTTTTTTTTTTTTTTTTACTCAGCGCAGGGGCTGGAATAGTTTGTTCAGATAGGCATGGAATCTGGCATGTTCCTATATAGAAAAAAAAAGAAATCGCAGGCTTTCGCGGCCATTTTTCCGGAGTTGCTTCGGCTTCTGGTAAGGCGGCCGCGTCGAAAGCGGGAAGACGTCACCGTAGTTTCGGTCGAAGTTTGCAGTCGCCATCCTCTGCAGGGGAGCATTCGCGACGTCGGACCGAGACGTCGGCGGGCGACGTGTTCTGCCTCGGACGCGGCTGCAGTGGTAGTTGTTATCGGAACCGGAGAGTACAGGGCGCGCGTTTGTGCGCGTGCTACCCCGCAGGCACCACGAACAACGGCAACAACGACGGCTGGTACGGGCCGACGGGCCGCGACCCGGACCTGGAGTACGACTCGGCGCGGGTCCTGTCCAGCGCCGTGGCCGCCGCGCTGGAGAACACGTCGGCTCCGCTGGCCGCCAACCAGTCGCTGCTGCTGGAGCTGCGCGCCGCCGTCACCGTCGTCTGCAACTCGTCCGAGACCACCGAGGCGCTCGAGCACAGCCCCAACTCGCTCTACTACGACCGAGGTGAGCGCCAACCTGCGCGCGCGGGGCCGTATTAGTCTGCGGCCGCGGGGCCTAGCGGTGCGAACACGCTCCTTGGAACTATGAGTGTGTGCGGTCATCCTGTACAGGGGCGAAGTCAGGGAGGGGGGGGGGGGGGTTTGAACCCCTAAATAGAGAAAAACGCCAAGGCAAAGAATAGGAAGTTTCCAGACCCATCTGTATGACCGCGGTTATTACACATTTGCCGTTCCTTGACTTCCGTCGCATTCACGAAATTACTCTCACCAAATGCCGTATTCCGATAGCTGAGATGTTACAAATCAATAATGTTTAGGGGTTCAAACCCCCCCCCCCCCCTCTCCCCTTAGCAACCAAATCTTTAATTAATTTCTTATTAACCACTCAAACAAATTTCATGTTAAAATTAATAAAAAATTTTTACCATTATAATATTTAAATTTAAAACTGAAAAAAATGCTTAAAATAGCACTATTTTACACCTTAAAATCCAAACTTTCCCGGGGAACGACCCCCGGACACCCCCGCTTTAATACTGGGGAAGGGGCCATGCTTCTTAAAACCCCTCCATACACCAATCCTGGCTACGCCACTGATCCTGTACAATCACAATACATAGGAGTGTGAGAATGCTGTCATCGCTTACAAACGAACTTAGAATATTATGAGTGTCTGCTTTCATCACCAATACACACACTACGGGAGTGTGTTGTTATAACCTTTAAATTTAATTCTTAGAAATCTATAAGAGAAATGTCATTTAAACATAGACACACACACAACTTAGAAGCTCGTCAAGTGTTCGTAATTTACAAACATAATATTTTAAAAAAAACATAAATGATGTAACATAAAGGATAGAAAATGAATTTATTTATTGAAACCGCACCCACAGTTTAAATATCTGTTACCAAGTAATTAGTCAAGTAGTTAAATTAATATTATGAAGGTACCACTTTTGATTCGAACATTACGCCCCACATATTTTTTTTTGCTAGTAGTGAACGGCCCACCAAACAGATAGCGTCACATGATGCGCAAACCATGGTTTCAGTTTCCACTGTAAGAATCGCACTTCTTTACCGTTCTTGTTCAATGGTTCTGACTGACAGGCTGAACTAATACAATTCCGCCTGTTCTGTCTTCTCCCTAAAACACCTACAGTTAGGACTATCAATTCGCAATCATCAGTCCACATTGAGATTTTGAGATGATATTTTTCTTTACACGCATGCAAATTGAATGAAGACCCGGCCAGCGAATAGCCCCCCCCCCCCCCCCCCCCACACACACACACACACACAGACACACACGAGTTCCGCCTGACAGGCCGGCGGGCTGATAACAAATACTCGCGGAGACATTTGGTGTTCTCCACGCTCCATCAAAGCACAGACCGCATTTGACATGCGGTGTGACTTTCGTAATGACCCGCGATACTCGAGAGCCACGATATAGATCAGTGACGTCAGAGGGCCAGCAACCACTGAAAAATTAACGAGTGCGTTAAATAAACCATTGGGTCAGTGTAACATGAAAAAATTTGTTGCACTTATAAATTAAAAATTCTGTTTTTTTTTTTTTTTAGTTTTAAATTTTATTTCGGGGATTCAAACTATTGGTGATTGGTTTGCTAATGTTTAGTTAAATAACTTTGTTTCGTCAATGATGTAATACCTGTGTGTCGCGATAAAAAACATTTAACCATTAAAATTTTTTTAAATACTACCGTAACAGTTTCTAACCTCAAATATTGTTTACGTTAAACTACATTGTGCATAAGAAGGGCTCTCTAAATGTCCCAGTTGAGATAAAAAGAAAAACGTTCTCCTAGAATCTCACATTATTTAACACGTATTATTTGTTTAAAATACGTGGTTAAGCTCTTATTCTTGTCACACCAACTGATACACACGTAGAGCATTCCGTATTAGAGATTTACAGAAATTACAACTTTCATCTGAAGAGATTACCTCTTCAGAACTGCAAGAACGCGGATCATATCCCTGTGAGGGTATCCCACACAAGGGCCAACCAAAAACTTGGCAACAACAAACATGGAATATGTGGGCCTAGTTTCGGAACACTGAAGCCTGCAACAACTTTTCATCCTTATGCATTAGTACGCATCGTCACTAATTTCAAAACTATACGTAGCGCCGGTCCTAAATGTGTGGTTGGTGACTGGTCGGAGTCGACCGCGACTGGGAGGCGGGAGGCCGCGGCGCGCGATACAGCGGCGCTCGGCGGCGCAGCCTTGTTCCAGGGGTCGCACTGCGAGCCGGCCGCACCCTGCCTCTTCAACGTGGCGGCCGACCCCTGCGAGCTGCAGAACCTGGCCGCGGCTCGGCCGGCGGAGGTGGCGCGCCTGCAGGCGCTGCTCGCCAACTACAACCAGAGCTACGCCGAGGCTCTGTCCCCGGGGCTCGACCCGGCCAGCAACCCCAAGTACTGGAACTACACGTGGACCAACTGGAGGGACTACCCGGCGCCCACGCTACTCGACTGAGCGCCCCACCAACCCCCCAACCCCTCTGTCACCGTGCCAACCACACCCGCTCTCGTTACTTCATTTCATATTGGGATACGTGTTCGTCGCTCTACCTAACATTTCCTCAACTCTCAACACAATTCAGTTCTGTGTTAAAGCATCAAAACCCAAATTAAAAACCTTTATTCGCTGTTATTACCTTGTTTGAAGGTTCTGAAACAAACAGGATCTAGCTCCGAAAATAATTGACCTACCGATTTTTTTTTATTGATTATTGGTTTAAAAAAAAGATCGGTTTATAGTTTAAAGTATGCCAGATACATCTCACTATGATCGATTCTTTCACAACACGAATTTTACGCACCGCAAACAAATAAATAAGCATTTTCAAAACATTTTGTTTCGCCAAAAATACTTCGAAAATTGATGTAGATATTTTTTTTTTGATGCAGATCCTTCATTTATAACGCTGCAAGAATTTTTTAGCCCTTACATTGAAGTATTTATTTTTTTTCGAGTTGATGAGTCCTGACGCACAGTGTGGCTCTGCACTGGTTTTTCCGTCACGTTAAGGCGAAGGAAATAAACTGCATTTGTTTTCCACAAGAGAAAAATCCACGGTCCTGTCGGGAATCGAACCCAGTACTTCTGCCGCACCAGCTGGAGGTCACGGCTACTGAGCTGAACGTCTTAATGATTTTACGCATACGTTAAATTAACAAAATATGATTTTTTCACACAGTAAACGTTCTCAGAAATAATGATTTTAGAGCCCTTTGATCCACTTATAAGTGAGATATGTACTGAATTAAATAATAACTCGTAAAAATTTAAATGTTTTAACAATTAATGGATTTTTATTCAAAAATACCTGGTAATAATTTACATAAATATTTTTTTACTAAGTCATTTAGTAAATATAATGATACCAACAACGTTTTCCACGCGTGTGTTTGTGTGTGTGTGTGTATCAACTTTAAAGCCTGTATACAATGTTCTCTCTAAGTGGGTGCAAGAATACAGAAGTAAACGCACGCGCCACAGAATTAGTTTAAGATTCCTGAATGGTACGAATATTATTTTATACATTTAGAGGTTCATATTTAAGTTCTGTTCATAAATCTTTGTCTATAAATGAATCTTTTAAAAATTTTAATTGGCTAAAATAAGGTTTATAAAAATATATTTGTAGGTATATATGCTCTAATTAATCTACAAAATTTTCATAAAACACACACACACAAATATATATATATATATATATATATATATATATATATATATATATAGGAAGCAACACTGAACGACACACTAATTTCCTATAGTTTGTGTAACACAATCACACCTTTTGCTGAGCGGCCCCAATAAGCATAAAGAAAATATACTGTGGAGGGAAACTTTGCAGCGTTATGAAATATTCAATAACACAGTTTGAATCGCACTCTCCCAAATAACAGTTTTTGTGGCATTTAACAAAACATTTTTCATTTAATTTTTCATGTCGCTAGCAAAGCAGTAAGGAAAACGCACCATACTGTTGCTTGAAAGTCTGGGGTATTGCTACCCACAATTTCCTTCATAATATCTTCAAAATCTGAGCAACGCCCTAATCACTAAGATAAAAATGGGTAGTCGAATTATGTTCGTACTCACCATTTCTGTCACAACAGAAGAACATTTGTCAAACCAGCTATTCCATTGAATGATTTGAATGATAAGTAATCTAGTAAAATTACTTTCGCTACATGATTTAGAAATATTCCTTGAATTATCGCTAATGAAAATGATTTTACTTACCATTATTAGAGCTTTGTGTATATACCACAGACATCACTTAAGTATAACAAATACAAAACAATAAATTCAGTTGTGATCAAATTTAAAAATGTACGAGGTTTTTAACAACAAATAGAGGCCTAAATACAGAATATAAAATGCAACGCCTTGCGATTATGTCATTATTTATGGTGGTAACAAGACCACCGTATAAGAAAAGTATTATAAATCATTAGCACTGGCAGTTCAAAGTAGTAAATGGTTTTATGGACTCAAAATATCTTACCGAGTTCTATCATATATAATCAAATCTGGAATGATTGTACTACATAATCTAGTTCAAGAGGGCTTTAAAACAGAAATGCGAAATCAGGTAGGTAAAACTTAAAAATCGGTTAAGAATTCATGAAAAAAGAATTTTGAAGTATAAACCATAACTATCAGTGCGCGGTGATTTCCAGGTAAAATAAACGCTGCTGTAATTTACGAGCACGCAGCGACAACCAAACCTTTACTTACAGAAAATGGTGGCTCGTGTCTGCTAAACTTTACGTTAACAATTTAAATTTTCATGATAGGAAACCAAATATCATAGGTTTGTCCTTTTGGTTTTACATAATGTGTACAGTACAAATAGATACCACGGATATCGAAACCTTTTGTGAACAATAAAAAAACTAAACAATTTAGGCTTTTAAAAGTTAAAAATATGGTCTTGATCACTAAAAATATTTTATAGTTTTTGTTAGTTCATTTATTCAGCCTCTTTATATATGCCAGGGTGAAAAATATTGAGCCGCTAAATTCCCAAGATTGTGAGAATATTTAATTTACTCATTATACACATTTAACCCCCAAAAATAGTTTTACACATTTGAGTATTTTAAGTAAAATATTATATTTTATTCACTGAAGTTGAAAAACACCACATAAAATTTTACATTGAAAAGGTAGGCCTATGGTATACAAAGGTTTCAACATCCATGATAAATACAGACTGTTAGAGTTATTAACTGTTTTCATTATGTAAAAAACTATGTTTACTGTTTGTTAATCGTATATAGTCTTCTATGTAGAGTATAAAGGTATTTAGTGTTATGTTAGTATAACTGTTGTTTTCATGGTTAGACATTTCGGTAGGGTAAATTTTAGAGTATAGTAGTTGTAGGTTTCATGTTTCGTTTACAACGTAACGAATGTTCAAATGATGGTGTATGACAATAGGACATAAAAACATATTTTATGGAAAAGTAAAGTACGTGTATATGTATTGGTATACTGAATAAAATGACTGTGATTTAATATAAGCCTTCTGTGTTTGTTTTTTCTAGCTTTATGATTGTGTAAAAAATTTATAAAAACAATTTACATTTTGAATATATTTGCGTTTAATTTGTTTAATACATAATTATGAATTAAATGATACAGTTTTAATTGTACTAACCCTCAAACTATTCGTTTTACGTGATTAATATTTTCTGTACTAATTTTAATGGATTTTTCTTGTATCAAAATCACCAAACAGCCTTAAAAAAATGTTAACACAATAGTGGGGTTCCAAATTTATAAAAATCCTCGCCAGAGATTAATTTTGACAGAACGTGTCATTATATAATAAAAATGGAGCTTCTATAGCACAGTTGATATAAAAATACTGTAGCTTTTAAAGTATAATGTACGGTAATAAAAATAAATCGAAAATATTTTTGCGGGTCAAACATTATATGTAACTGTAAAATAATTTTTTTTGGTCTTAAGTTTTAAAAAATGGACTACGGTTTATTGCTTGTTATATGTTTGTTACTAATGTCAGTTCTTTATTTAGACTGTCTTAAAAATTTTCATAAATAAATACTCCATCTGTAACCACTTTGTAAAAAAATGATTAAACTTTCTTTAATCTTCTGTGACTTAAGGTAATTAAAGTGGATTCTTAGGCTACCTTATTCTATGCTCATTATAAAAATGCAGTTAACTGTTTTTAAAATAAAATAAAAATATTTTCTCTAATTGCCTTAAATATTTCAAGAATGATACAACAATAAATATTACGGCTTTTCGTTCTGTTCAGAAAATCCACTAAGAGGAAGAACACAAATGAATTTATAAAAATGTTTTGAGGTCTTAATTCGTATCTCCCCGTATTTATGTGTCATTTTTGTCACCGGCGGATAAGGATCACTCCAATTCCCAACCTTTTACTCTACGATGATAATTTATTCATGCAATTAAAATTTACTAGAGGATAACGTGTTCATGTCCAGCTTTTTTTTTTAATGTTTGAATGCGTATGCATTTGATTAGATTTTTTCGGAGTGACAAAGTTACGCAAGTGTCTTCACTGTCAGCCAGATAATTAACTTAGTTTTGTTGAGATGTATTTGAGTGAATTAAAGTAAAACTTGCATGATAATTTTGAAATAATTACAGACGCATTTTTGGTTGAAACGATACGATAGAGCTGCAGCGGAATGCATTGGTGGGATGATGGGAATTTGTAGAGAAATATCGCTGGTTCACGGAAAAACCACTTGCGAAAAAATACAGGTTTTATGGCCGGTAGCCATAACGGTAGTTTCTGTGAAGCTGAGTTCTCTCCATGTCAAGAAATTTGTTATAGGAAGAATTACGCATTAACGTTGTTATATGTTTCTAACAATTCATTTAATTTAAGAGTAGGGACATTCTTAGTTGAAACTAATTCACGTTTTCAATGTTCAATTGCTGCAAGAAAAGAAATCTCATAATAATAAAACATTAGTGAAATCCGCCAGTCTGAATAAACTTTCATCCACATAGAACTTTACAGCTAAAGTATTTATTACACAAAAATTAAATTTGTTTGCATTAATGATCTATTTTTATTATTTTAAATTATTTAATGTCAGTTGAGAGTGTGTCAAAATAATTACAATAAATTTTGTTTGTATTTGTGAAACATACTGCTTTGAAACTTATGGAACTGTATTAATATTACACAAATATTTTTCTTTGTTCATCAGTAAATGCAGGGATATGAGTTAATACCTATAAAGGATCTTATCAGAGTATTTGGCTATTACAATGCTCAAAATATTGGTATTGTGAAAAATATGCCTAAATTAGTATTAATACAACATTAAATAAACTATTTTAAATTGTATTTACCTTCTGCTATAATGTTTAATGTCAATAGTTTTACAACTATTGGTAACCGTGTATTAATTATTACATTTACCAGAACTACAAATAATTATAACGTACAATTACCACTTCTTAAGTTGTTGTGACATGTGGACCACACTTAAAGAAAAAACATTAGGTTTGAAAATGTTATGTTTTTTTTTCATTTCATATTTTACACAAATTCAAAATAATAGTGACATTAACTCATTCAGTATAATATATCACACGAAATAGTAAATTGACTAGAAAAACCATACCACCGATAGTAGAAACGCAATTTAAATCAGCATAGAGACAAATCAATGTATATTACTAGAACATCCATTTCAATAAATAATCCAAATTCCATTTTTTACATCATAGTACAAACAAAAAAAAAACTATTATCCGTTCTTCGGAATTCATTTTAAACAATATTATAAAATGTGTGTCTCCACAGAACATGAAACATAAACTTCATATAAAATTAAATAACCCTATGTACAACTCATGAATAGGTACCCCAAGAAATCTTTTTTTCTCGTTTAACTTAATGTTTTCCATGCTAGAACAAATATTACCACAACAGAATATTTCATTACAAATGTACAGAGTCTTGAAGGACAAAAATATCTCACTTCAATTATTACTTTCATTTATCTCTTGTTTTTTCCGGCTCAGTTTTTTGACATCTTGATTGTTGTTTCTCTACCAAGCTTCTTTGATCTTCCAAAATGTAGTCTGGCTCTCTGATGGTTCTGCCTATGCTTTGATTTAGTGCCACTGTTTCAAGCAGTAAACACCTACAATAATTTCTAGTCAGTTTCGGCAACATTTATGTTTCCCACATGGGCTCATCTATTTATTCTCTATCTACATGTAAATTCTGACGAACACCAGACATTACTATGAAGTAGCAATAATTATACTCTATAATGTTTCAGCTGATAAAACTTAGAGTGTGAATGTTTGAGAATTAAACTTCCGTCGTCATTCAAACGTACAACCATTTATTTTTTTCTCATTGTAGTTTCTTGGAGCCCTTGGTCAACTGCAGAAGGTACACACTCGATTTCCACAATCGCATTTTCATCGACCAGAAGTCCACCAGGGTTAGCACCAAAATATTAGTATTTGAGATCCAAAAACAAACCACACTTCTGTACAACTAATCAGGTTTGTTCTTGAAACCTCTGGATGGCAATATGTTCATTGCAACGACCATATTCAATTGCCGGTGTCAAAAACGTTTTATTTTTAGAGTAACTGTTTAAAAAGAATTGAACAGGACGCAGACTCTTTTCGGCGATAAACAACGCCGAAATTAATGGCTGTTAACCGCACATGTCTCATTTTGTGCTAAAGCTCACAATCAGCTTGTATTTTTGTTCATTCCACGTCATAAGTTCTCTCTTCCAAAGTGACTTGCAGTGATGCGATGTAATTTTCACACTTACTGAATAGTTAGTTTTCAGGAATATCACATCCTTGTCATCAAGTAACTTGCTTTTATGAGGGTCTATAGTCAGCATCTGGTTTTGTAGAGTGGAGTTCATGGAAATTGATTATTTATTGAAATGGATGTTCTAGTAATATACATTGTTTTTGTCTCAATGTTGATTTAAATTGCGTTTTCGTTTCAACCGACTATCTTCTTGGTAAGCCAGTTTACGCCGAGTTGTGCCGTATCGAATCTTTTTGTGAATGACTTTCTTGTTTGTTGAACCAGGGCTCTAACCTGACATTTTTTTGAAAGGACTCTTCTCCCAAGCTAAAGATTTCTGGAATCTTAGTCCTGCCATGTAACATAGACGCTGAAAAGAGCCTATATATGTGTAATTAATTATTTTGCCCCCACTAACTTTGGCAAATAGGCTCACATATAATTCTGACGAAGTTTTGTTTTCTTTGAGCCGTTGAGCCTTTGTGACGAGTCTCTCAACTAGACTTTGTATTTTTTTTTTTCAAAAAGTCCATTTGCGCGAAGAACTGGTGCAATATTATTTGTTTCACTTTTACTGCAAAAGTATTCTCGGCATTAAGAATGATCACCAAAAACATGAAAGGGCCCATTTTGTAAGTCCTGCACGAGTTCGTCAAATTCCTCTTTTTCCCACAGTGTCGAATTGCGCCTCTTGCTGCGGCTGTAAGACGAGGAATTACATGTTTCAGCAGCTTCCTTGTTCCCAACGAGAATGTTTTGTCTGCTGCGAAGGTGAGCTAATGACCGGTGTAGTTTCTGGCACAGTGATTAACACACTCCATTTTAAAGACACTGCGTACATAAGAGACATTTTCCATAATCTTCGCATACACACTGGAGTCGCCATCCCCAACGAAATACTTGTATTTTAATCCATGCGTTTCTAAACTTTGGCAGAATCCTTCAACAATAACATCTTGTTAAATAGCTGTTCATGGTCTTCTTTTGTCCCAATTTTTGTAACACAAGTGTTGTTTCGCTTCCTTCTGATCTGTAATGGCTCGTTCACAAATACAGCAGTACTTATTCCTGACGCCCATAAAGAGAAGCATTTCTGTTTGTTGACCTATTATAACTGACTTCATTTATTTTGGGGACTGAATATGTTTAAGGATGCTTTAACTGTAGAAAAGTATAAAGCCATAAATGTTAAAAATGTATAACAATATTGATATCAACACAATAATTTAGAATAACTGTTTCTAATTTCTGTTGTTTTAAGACATGTAATTTCCCCAGTTATTCTTTTCTCTAAAATTATCATTAAAATGAAATTTTACAATTTTTCATTTTAAATATACTTATATAAAAAGAATATCGTGAATAAAAAAATATATCTACATAACAACGAATGGCAACGAAACCTAATGATTATAGTGGTTTCCGAACAACTAAATGACTCAGTACCAACACACCTTTGGCTAGTTGAATCACTGACACGCTCAATCCTTGGTTGGGTTTAGGTTACACTGGAAATGAGTTATACGAACGAAACGCATCGATTTTAGATCTCGGTTTCGTTGAGCTTGGTTACAAATGTTCACTTTTTAGTGGGAAAATGAAACATACGTTGTAAAAAGTAAAAAAAAAAATACATTGATTTTTATTTGTGTACTAAATGTAATAAGTTATTCACAAAAGTCTTATGAAGGCTTGTGAAGCAGCATAACCAATCTATGCTGCGTTTAAATTAATTGAGTAACATTTATTTTCCCCCTCAGCATTTTCAGAAAAGTTTATACCATTGTAAGGGCCTACCATCTGCCCGAATTTCCACTTGTCCGAATAACCACTTGTCCGAACGACAGCCGAGTCGCATGGCTAGCGAGCCCCCCTCCCCCCCCCCCCCTCCTCCAAGATCAGTGAGCGTCTCGCTCCCGGCGACAGGAAGCGCACTTTCCGGAGAAAGTCGCCAATTGCAGACTTCAAAACGAACAGAGAGAGAAAAAATACAAGTGCGGCACCGAAAGGGAAAGCATAATGGTAAACCACCGAGAGGAAGTGCCTGTTTTTTTTTTTTTGTCGGTAGCTCATTACTGATGTCGTGCAGGTAGTTCCATCTCGCTTCTCGGCTTGCAAGGCCCACGCAGTGTTATATTGCTGGTGACAAGTCTCAACAGCTGAAGGCCGGCAGCCAATGGCGAGGTCTGTGGGGTACGGGCTTCCACCGATATACTGCAATAAGTACTGCAAATTTATATAATAATTGCTACACAATATCTCAACATACATAATGATACCCATATTTGTTATAAATAGTGAAAAATTACTGATTTTAAATTTTACGAAAAACCGAGTTGGTAATAGCACTTTCTTCCTTCAAAAACCACCAAAATTAAATTGCGGCTGAAGAAATTGCATTAGCAAGAAAACTTACTTAATACATTATACATTACATTACATATACATTGTACTCACATTCCAGAGGTAAAGGGCTTGAAATGGAATTTCCCGAGATCAATCAAAGGAAAATAGTGTTCTTTCATTTACGTTAATAAAAAAAAATTGGTTGTCTGTAAAGTCGGTTTACGGACGATAGTTTAACGTGACGTCATAAAAAACATTGATGAAATGATTGCATACTTTTATGAATAAAATTGAATCATTTTTATTGAATTATCACTATTTTGTATGGATACAAAGAAGGAGTGAAATGAAATCTACAATTTAATTGATAAATTTACTTTTATTTGCACTCATTAATTCAAATATGTTAATTACTTTAACGAAGAGATTATTTTAACTATAACTTTTATACATGTTTGCTATTTAACTTCTTCCAATCTGTGTTATCCTGTTAAGGATATGACTATGATAGGAAAAGTAGGAAACGAATGGGAGTGTTTCAAGGCTGATGTGAAGGAAAATGGCTTACCCAACACAAAGATGCAGTCAAAAATAATATATTTGCGCCACGGACTCTGCAGCAATGCTAAGAGGAACGGGTTAGCAAAGAGCAATGAAAATGTTACATTGAAATGCACGAAAACAGAATTACGCTACGGACTCGGTCGCAATGCTAGGAGGTTCAGGTTAGCAAAGAGCAATATAAAATGAGCTTAACGGCACACAGCGAAACTGGACAATGTGTGTACCGGGACACTTTTTCGTGCGTGCAGCCGGGGTTCATCGATTTATTAGACGTTGTCACGTCAAAAAAAAGTATTGTATTCATGACTAAACAAAATTATCAAAATTATTATTTTTCAATAATTAAAAAAATAATTAAATTATTAATTGATTATTAGAAGAAGCCCCTGGCGAGTGCGAAAGCGGTTGGTGCGACGGTAGGTGCAAGAGAGCATTGAGAACATGCGCTGTGATTGGGCCGTTTCATTTGGTTCGTGTGCTGCGGTAGCGCAGTGAGTGGTAGAGCCGCAAAATCCTGCGAAAACAGCTGCATGAGTCTCGTGAACCGCGATTTGCCGATCCCTGCTCTACACTGAAGACAAATAACAATTAGCAGAGTTTGTAAAAATATAATTTTTTTTATGATTTAGGATGTGTCCAAGCCACTTAAACAACAATTCACAATAACCATACAACAGAAGTTCGTATTTGTTCAGCTAAATTTAATTGACACAAATTGAGCTTCTGCTCTGATTCTTTAAATACTTCTATAAAATATTTTATCTTCAGGCCAGCACACACTTACAAAGTAATTGTATAAATGTAAAAAACTTAAGAGCAGTTCCCGACTGTGTGTCCAAAAGCGCAATAAGACGCACATTCGCTAACGTCAACGCATAATTCGACGCCATTTCACCAACATACATATACACATTATCACCAACATCGGCTTACAAATTAAAGAAGCATTATGTTTGAGTAATATTTGTTAAAATTAAAAATGTTTTCCTTTTTAATAGTCCTGGTTCCTAATCAAAGTACTATTTTGTATTACATAATTCTTCCCTTATCTGTTCTGTAAATAAAGTTACGTTTATCTGATGACAAACAACCCATAATTTCCAAAGCAATTACAAGTTGTAGCCACACTTTCGACACAGGGCTTCTCAACGACATGACATGACATTTACGAAACAGCCATAAAACTTTAATATACGAAGTGAAACGAAACGGACTCATTGCATTCGAAACGACGCCAAGTTCCTGGATCGTCGCAGTTCGCGCACTTTTACGATCAGTATCTGCGAAAGAAGGTGACCTCTGGGAGGCCGGAGAAGAGCGGAGGACGTGGGCTTGATGACGGCAGGATTTAATTTATACCAGCTAAACGCCATCATCATATAAGGAACACGAGTACCTACCGAGTTTCAAGTCAGTACTTGAAAAATGGGAAGTTATGATTTTCAAAGGTCCGATAATATGGATTGCACTGTCTCGCCGCGGGAGTGAGGTCCACTCCACATACGCGCTGGCACGCTACCACCCCGCGCTTGACGGTGTTTTGATGAGGGGGCGGGAGGGGTGGAGCGGCTGGGGGAAGGGGTGGGGGCAGCCCCCAGGTTGCGCGAGGAAGGGGTGGGGAGTCTATAAGAGAGGGGGCGCGAGGGGCGCGCCGCACACTCGCTCTCCCCCCTCGGCCATGGACGCCAGCGCCTCCCCGCTGCAGCACGCCCAGGCGGCCGTGTTCTTCGCGCTGCTGCTGCCCGCCGCGGCGCTGCTGGCGGCGCACCTGCTGCTGCGGCGGCGCCGCGGCTTCGTGCGGCTGGCCGAGAGACTGCCCGGCCCGCCCGGCTACCCGCTCATCGGCAACGCGCTCGAGTTCGTCGGCAAGGCGGATCGTGAGTACCGCAGCATGCAACGTCGCTTTACGTACGCGCACCTCATACCTTCGATGTACCGATTCTTCGTACGTTCGGCCAAAACACTGGCTTACGCTCAGCAGACCCACGCATATCGTTTCATGAACGTAACTTTTAGCAGCCAGCCCACGAGGAAAGCCATTTGCCGGTGAAACCACATTCGTTCTTCAGTCATAAAGGCTCAGAACAGTCATTCGAAACAACTACTGACTCTTGGTGTGTTTTACAATATGGTGGGCACAATATCCTTATGAACTTTTATAACCTGCTGAATGCCTAACAATTTAGACGTTCCTCCGCATTGTTACGATGATAGAAAAGTTATTTCATGGTTACAATGAGAGTTTTCAACGGGGTTGAAAATGCATTACACTCGTTCGAAGAAAAGAGATACTTCAAACATACAGATAGTCGCATACACTTTTTTTTATTATCACTTCATCAAAAATGAAAGCCGCGCTTTACACAACTTAACATTTTTTGCTAAGGGCTGCTTGCACAATTGCCTTTATCATGACGTCGAGCATTGTTGTTTTTAGTGAAAAAAAATGCTACAGTACCTACCGACACGTATATGGTTACTATGACACTACTGATACTTTTGGAACCACGCTAACTGAACTTGATGTATCATCATAATCTTCTTTTCAAATTCAAACGGAAAATTATCCAGCCAATATCGAACACTCCTTCCTTCGAATTTTTTTGTCTATGTTATACCTCCTCTATTTGCTAAATTTATCGCCAGCGAAAGTTAATTTATCTCATGCAGAATACATGTTGCAAGTAGTTGTGTTGAAGTAAACATATATATATATATATATTTAGTTTTATGTTCTTTCATGGTCGCAATAGGAGGAGACTTCGCCAGACTTTAAGTGGAAAGGGGAATTGTCTTACATGATAGTGTTTCTGAAATGTTTTAAGGCATAGTAATCGACAGTGTGATGAGTCTTTTTTATCGAGAACTTTACACGTGTATGCCACCGGGGTAGGTAACTAATGTCGCACTGGAAATGGATATGGATGTAAATATAAATAAGAAATAAAATTACAAGTAAAAATGACGAATTCATTAATTATTTACTCAAAGAAGAATATTTTATTGATAAATGTGCAAAACATTTGGTTAAATTATACCTCGGTGTTGATCCAACATGCGAAACAAGTCACAAACAGACACAACATGCACGTTACAAAGTAACGTCCAGAGCCCGAGCATACAAGTTACAGTTTTGTTTTTCTGTGACAAACATGGCACACAGCAACGTTGCAGCGACTCGCTGACACGATTTGCACTGTATAGGAGGACAAGAGAGAAAAGACACACTACTATACTCACGCGTAGATTTGGGAGAGTACTAGAGCTAGTAGTCGGAAGAGTTTAGTGAAATAGCAGATAGCACATGTGGATGGAAGCTTTCCCACTCTCCTTGCCACAACGTTATATTTTCCACTGCATACTTTACTTTCGAAAATTTAACGTCTTTTAGGTTGTAAGATTGCTTATAAATACCGCACAGTTCTCTGATTTCCAAAGAAAATAAGAGCACTAGTTAAAGCATTGAGTTGCGACTCTTTATATTCCTTGTTTTGAGTGGAACTATATAAATATGTGCAGGGAATTGAACTTATGAACTCAGACTGCAGGCCTTCTTCACACATTAAACTAAAAATGGATTTCCATCAATTTTTGTCTTCTTCGCGTAGCTCCAACATTGGCCTTGGATCAGCCAATACATCTGTTAAATTCAGCTAATGTAGGTAAAGCCAAGTCTAAAGTCATGCATTTTTCGCGAAAATATCTAATAACTCATTAGACTACAAAAATGTATGCGTGCGCGCGCTAATTAATGTTGTCTTTAAATTGGCGGCCGTCTGCAAGAGAAGACTTTGCCCTTTTCAGCTGGGCCATTCAGGACGCGTTAGCTTCAACACTGGATGGCTGTGATTGTTGTGCTGACAAAAGACACGTTTCTGAAATAAACCCAGCCAACCAAGAAACACAGAAAATTCTACAAAGTTATAGCACACAGTTGGTCCGAAAATAATTTCGCGACAGTTCATGGCCCTTATCATAAGGGATTAATTTAAAAATAGTACAGCAAAAGACACACAATTTTGTTTAATTAACTACACGTACCAAAATGAAATAGTGTCGAAAAAATCAAAAAGTCATTAAAAATCAAATACACAAAGGGGAAAATATGTTATAACCTGCGGAATAACTCAGGTTCTTCCAACAAGGCATAATGATTACTCGATTGTATTCGCATATAAATCTTTCAATGTTGTAAATTAACTTAAAAAATTTCTGCCTCACAGCTTGCACGAGTGATCTACATTTTTTGTTAGTCTATGACAGTGGTTCTCACAGTGTCCACTAGGGCACACTAGGGAACAAATGCTGCCAGTTTTTGACATTTTATTTATAGTGTATTTAAATATCATCTTTCCCAATTTATTTCTCAACAACCATTTAATTTTTTTTCAACAAAAATGTTTGTGAGTTCATGTTGGCAAGAACGTAATCCAGTGCTGAAGAAGAGACTTAATAATAGGTCAGTATCCTTCCTTAGTTCGGGTGTGCCCTGCGGTATTCCAGAGAAATATGTTTCCAGATATTAAAATATTTATTTACTCTATTATACAATTTAATTACGAATATATCGCTAATTTTGTTAACACATCATTTTGTAAGAGTTATTTTAATGACTCTACAAAATTGGCTCGAACAGTGATTTTGTTTATTACGGCGCTTTAGTCACTCTTTACCGTTTGTAAACAACCCTTGATTTGACCAGCAATATATATGAATAAAGCGATAAATATTATTAAACATTTTTCAGAAATTTTTACATAGTCCGCTTACAATTATTTGTAGGATTTTAAATATCACTGATTCCAAAAACTTTCAGATCCATTAATCTACGGTAACTCCTACCATCCACACAGGCAATAACTCGCGCCGAAAGTGAAAGCTGCGCAGTAACAGACACGTTCCCTTTACTTTGAAAGGTTTAAACCCAAACAGAACTGTCGAAACTCACATGTACGTCCAAGCACAAATGCTGCAAGTTTTTTAAATGTTAGTTATAATGAATTTAAATACCTTCTTTAACAAATTTTTGTCAACGACCATTTATTTATATCTTCAACAAAAATGTGTGTGATTTCATGTTGGCAAGAACGTAAGCCAGTGCTGAAGAAGGGAATAAATAATAGGCCAGCATCCGTCCTTAGTTCATGCATATGAAGAATACCTACAAATCTTACCATAGGTGTAGGCGGCTGGTTAACTTCAATTCGCTGGTACCTGGTACAGCACTTCCCGTTCTTGACGACTCGGCTGTTGAAGAAGCACTCGCTGGAAATTGCAACAAAGTTAACCCGAGTGGAAATGCCCGCCAACTCGAATCCCCACCTGTCAAGACGTTTAACGCGGGCGTTAGGTCGCCTTGTAGCTCTGCAGCCAGTAATGCATTGGTTCAAAACTATTTTTATACCCTACAGCTGTAGGACTATTTGCCATTAAATTATACTTAAGTTGCATAAAACGTTATTATAGAACTTTTTTTATATATATTTGTCCAAAATCATAGTTACTATTATTCCAAAATTGATTTCTGAAATATCACACTTGTTTTACAAATAACTTGTGACATAAGAGTTTTTAGCGCAATAACCTTTTTCAGAGACACTATAATATTAAATAAATACTAATAAATATGTTAGTAAGGGGAGAAATTCAATTCTTAATCTTATATATGTATATATCGGTTGAATATGATTTACCCGTTAACGATTTAGAAACCGTTACATATACTTAGAACTACAAAGTATTTTTTGGTATTATTTTATGACTTTTAAGTTGGTTTTTTTAATTCTTAAGGTGTTTTTATGTGACAAGTATTAATAAGATGGCGTATTGTAAATATTTCCAATACCAACACCCGCCTTGTTTTTCTTCATTTGTAGAATTGCCATAGCACACAGTACTGTACAGCATACTGCACTGTGGACACCTATAAGATTCCTAAGTAACGCAGAGACTGGATGTCCTTAAACTGAGCTCCCGAGGAGCGTCTCAGGATAAAGGTCAGCCCGCTGGCGGCACACCGCGCTGGAGAGTATTAAACGTAACATCGTGTTGCACGAACATGGAATGTTAAATATTGCGAACTATTATAAAAATCTCAGAAGCTGTCATTTTATAGTCGAAAAGTCCGTTTAAGATATTTATACTTTATCAAAAATTAAATAAATTGCTAGCGATATTACGAGCCTTGAACAGATGTTACTGCTGTACTTAATAAGACTCTAATTATCTACCCTTTTAGGTATAGACAGCGAACTGGTAAACCGATTATTTCCTAATGCTATGCTTGAACGTGAGTTCCCATGTGGCATTCTGAAAAAAAATATATATTTGTCATTAATATCAGAGTAGGAATCCCGTTTCCGCCGAAGAAAGATGGTGCTACTAGTGTTGAAGAAGCAAAACCCAAGAGCTAACGATAATACAAAAGCCAAAAATATGGTAATTATTTTTTTCAACCTAATTCCTCAAGTGGTTCTTTTTTTATACATATGGATTCTGAAATCTCTTAAACATTGTTACTGAAGATTCGTGGAATGGTAACATAATTTGTAAAAAAGCATTTAACTTAATATGTAATATAGCAAAGAGAAATCCATGTATTATCTTTGAAAGATTTGTGCAATGGGAGTGCATGACTTGATGTAATCTTTTGGACATACGCCATTGCTTAACTTAATTTTAAAGAATCAAATAAGCCTATTGAATAAAGTATAATTTAACTTTTAAATCTGAATTGACACCACATTTCTGTAGCCTACTCTGTTTCAATAAAAGTGCACGAATAAATTTCACAGTCACAGAACGGTTTAAAATGTAATCGTGCGAAAGCGAATGGCCAACTCTCTCCTGCGTCACAAAGGCGAAGAAGCGCACACTACACCCGAGCAAGTCAACCTTGTGGGCAACTTCCCAGATTCAAGGTCTCGTTATACAACATGCCCATAAAATATTGTATTAGTTTCAATGGTGAATTATAAACGTTTAATTTAGAATATTTACAATCATACATCAAATTGAAGGTTAACTAACCTGATTTTTCTTCCAAATATTCCATATGATTGGACCTCATAGAGGTGAAGACTTAGTACTACTTCCACGAATACCACTCATTCCAATCGACATAGCGTTCGAGTTCAAACGGCTTCAATTTCCAGTACGCCTTGCGTTCGCTATGACTATCAATAAAGCGCAAGGGCAATCTTTGCAAGTGTGCGGTTTGAATTTAGAAAACGAATGCTTCTCTCAGGGCAATTATACCGTCACATGCTCAAGATTCAGTAAACCTCGTAATCCTTATGTTTATGCAGAAAACGGAAAAAAAAAAAATAGTCCAGCCACTAGCTTTAAAATTAAAAATGATTTTATGTGAAAAAAAAATTTTCTTCCTGTCGTTTCATTACACACAAAATCTACAGCAACGCAAAGCAGGGTATTGGATTGAATTATGTGTTTTCTAGGCGAATCTATGTTCGCTAGAATACTTTGATCTACTTTCCTATTCATTTCATATCGGACTGAACCACAGCGAAGCGTGGACGGTTTTAGCTGGTGTGGATATAACATAGATAAATTATAATGGCCACAATAAGTTAAGGATTAACATTTTTTATCTTCAATTGTAATATACGGTGACATTAGAAACACGACTCTTCTCATAAAATCAGGACTTAAGCATATTCACATTATTAAAAACTTTTATATTATATAAAAATAATTAAATGATCATTATATTTTTAAATAATTAACCAGTTAGTTTTACTAGCAATTCGCTTTCGCAATTCACTGAGAATTGTATTTTTGAATACACTTAACATCCAGTTATGTATATTTGTATATTTTTGAATTAATAAAAAGCCTCAAACTAACGATATTGCACGATAGTGCATTCAAAAGATTTTTAATTTTATAGCACTATCGAATTTTGTTTATGCCACGGGAAGACACATAGAGAAACAAATTAAAATTTCAGAAGTTGGTTTCTGAAAAGTTACTGACTTAACTTAATTTTCATTGACCGTTATAAAATGGCGTTGCTTCTATTTTTTTGACAGAATTGTCATGTTTGTATGTAAATGCATAGAAACATATAGATATATGTATATATGTTGGTATTTGAGCAACGTAATTATTTAACGGCCACTGAAAATTTAGTTCTGGAATACTCTGGTGCTGGGATTCTGGAAGTTAATGTATGAATTTCAAATAATTACCTATATAATTATACCTGTATTAATTCCGTGTATATTTAAAGCTACCCTAATGTTTAGTGCTTTTTACGGTAGTTTCCAAAATAATCTGTTTTACGCCTAACCCACTGAATAGCTACGTAATTTCCCCAGAAACTACGCTTGGAATTAGCAGTTCGTGAACCCGCTCGCGCGGGCAGAACGAGACCAGTAACTTGTCACGAGCGGCCGAGCTAGTCAGCGGGCTGGCGCGCTGGCTAATTGCAGGTTATGCACTGACTGCCGGTTATGCACTTAACTGCAGCCGTTACGGCGCTCGCGTGTTCGCTAGCTGCCGGCGCTTTGGCCGTGTTACGTCACAAGCGACGGAACAGCTTTCTCGTGAACGAGCGCGGGAAGGTTGTAATAATAGCCCCCGTCTTCCCGTTCCTGCCGTGGACTGGACTCTTTTGGCGCCCGTAATACTTCCGCCATTTTCGTTAAGAGGACGAAAAAATATAGTTTTGTGCGTCGCGCAAGATGATCTTATCTCGGAATAAATTAAACTCTTTAATTTAAAAAGTAAAATTTCAAGCGAAGATTTAAAATAATCAAAATATATGTATTATTTTGAGATAGGTATGCCTTTTTTTCTTGTGTTTAAATGTGTCCATCTTTTCATCCGTTTCACACTTAAAAATATTGAAAATCCTCTCCTATGCGATAAAGTACAAAAAAATGTTCAAAAAAAAAAAAGGCGAACAGGGATCAAAAGTATTAGCTCTACTATTCTAGAACTAGAAAATATTGAGAATTGTCTGACTGAAATGTAAAAAAAAAAAAAAAAATTGTAGTTGATGAGCCACAAAATTATTTACAGTTTTTATTTTCAGGGAATGCTTTCACAAACGTCGTTGTTTTGTATTCACGCAAAATAAAAAAAATTGAATTTTTTGGTGAAAAACGAGAGATTTTAATTAGTTTTTTTTTAAGTTTGATGCTTAGGTACATTATTATTTAAGTTTATCCAAATACATAACATTTCAATTCTCCAACCAAGTCTGAGATTACAATACAAGAAAAGCCAGTTTTTCCTTCAAACCTTGCATAAATTGATTACATTATTTTCTACTAATGAATAGTCTAATTTAATAGCAAAAGACATGCGGACTTAAATATAAGTTTTTGTTATGAAGTACTCTATTCCAATAAAAAAGATATTTTGTTAGAATTAAGAAGATAAAAGAAGCAAATTAGTATTATTAATACATTTTCAAGAACTAAATATTTTTTTTTTACTATTATACTGCTTTATTCTCGATTGGCCTGGTCCACGAATTCGTTAGCCTGGACAGAGTAATTCACTGAGGTTTATTATACATCAAATAATAAAAATTGATTATTAGTATGTTCGCTTTACTTAAAGTTACGATATATATAACGAATATATATTTAAACGATTTCTTTTTATTGCATAATATAATGTCAAAAAAGTTACAATTATCTTAAAATTGTAATATAATTTTTGTTCTAAGATTTGATTTCCATAGTGTGTTTCTTATGTGATTTTATTAATTTTACAGCTAGATTTATTTCATATTTGTTTATTTTTGGTTTCAAGCCCTTATTTTATAAAAATACATTTTCAAATTTTCTTTGAAACTATACTCAATATTGTTTATTTCTGTACTTTTACGTCTCTGTAATGAAAATATATAGCCGAAAAAATAAACCCCATCCAATTCTGTCAGGTCGTTAAGATTATATTATTGTTTTATATTTGTGCCATTCATACAAGATGAGACCTTATAACTTCTTCGGAAAGGCAACAAAACTGAATTGCGTTCTTGAAACTTGCGAAACGTAGGTCTATACATAATTTGGTAAACTAATTTGTATTGGTGTCATGTAAGTTTATATGAAACCTAGATAACTACCTACTTTCTAACAACTTCCAAGCTCTTATTAGGTAAGCGGAGAAATTCAGTAGTGTTCTACATAGTCGCTTACGTGAACATCGGGGATCGCACTAACCTTATAAGTATGATAAGTAATCCTTCGTGATAGCAAAACTATCCTGGAATACATTTTATGAACTTTAATATGCATACACAAAAAATAAGAGCAACTTAAAAATTACACTACAATACTTACTAGACCAATTTTCTCTTCAATTTTTGTTACGCTTTTTAAGCTTATTTGTATAATATTATTAATTGATGCCTCCAATTTATGATGACAAAATCAATGAGATTAATTTACCCAATATTTCGTTATTCTAAGCAAGAAATCTTACTGAATATCGGTTAGATAGTGCCAGGTTTACTTACCTTCACTATACAAAATCAACAATTACTCTGATTAAAAGATAGAGCAAAAATCTAAACTAAAATTTTTTAAAATATGATTAAGGGTAAATTGTATTAGTGCCAAAGTTATTTGAATAGAGAAAAAACTACATATCCTGAACAACTCTAATACAAGATTATCACAATTGATTGAATATTTGACCTAATAGCATTTGACAATCCAATATTTATCCATAAATATATCCTTTGTACGATAGTGTCCAATAATGAGCTCAAGCAGTTGGAAGAAGCTCTAAGAGAAAATGGCAGCATGGAAGCCATTTCCACGGGCAAAATAAAACGGCGTGGGACTCTACTTGCAGCCTTACAAAATAGGTAGAGGGATGATTCACCAATATAGATTTAATTAAGTACGCTCGCAAAATGAAAATACCTAATTTCCGAGGCTTGTTTATGCTAGACACTATCTGGCACGCCAAAGACTCACAAGCACGCACAGGAGGCATACATAAAGTCGGGGAAAATGGACGAGTACTACAACAATTTTAGTTATTTGAGACCTCTGCCAGAACTTAGACGGTACATGGGCTGGACTACTCCAGTGTACAACAATTATGAAACAGAACAGCCGTCTAACCAAATAAACTGCGGGCACTTGTGCCTTCGCTTCTTAACTAAAATTTTGTTTTGCTTATTAAATAACTGTTATCATGAAAATTAGTCAGTAATGTTGCTAACCTTACGTTGACAGGTCATAATTCGGAGCTCCGGGTGGTCCATTTTCCACCTCTGGATTCGGAAGGTGAATGGTGTATCGGACTCACAGATTTTCAAACTTTTAATGCCATATCGAATATCAACGAAGATAACTCTAAGATCGGCTTTCTGAAAAGTAATGAGACCGCTCAAAAATTACAATTACTTGTGGGAACTTACGAAATTGACGAGATTGCATATTACCTCAGGAAAAAGTTACAATAGGATGTAGACTTTCATTTGCGTGGAAACCCAAACATCCAATAAAACAGGGTAAATGTGACTCTACGAAACCTGGGACCATAGAGAATGCTCGGATTCGAACCAAAGATTTACGATGCAGGACAAAAACGTAAGAATCTACACGAACAGTAAACATACTACCCGTGAATGTCACTTCAGTTTGGCAAGTGGAACGTAATTCAACGGAAGAATAAACAACATGCTTCACGTGTTTTCGCCAATGGTCTTGCCAGGATATAAACTGGTTGAGTACCGCAAAGAATAATTTTTGTTGCAGTCGTCGTGAAGTGTCACACGAAGTCGTCTTCAAAATCGTTGACCAGCGAGGATGCTTGGTAAATTTTCTAAACAAAGAAATTACATAACCTCTGCACTTGAAGCGATGGGCATACAGTTTGTGACACCGAGCAGTTATAAAAGAAATCGCATTGGCATGGAAAATAGCAGTTCTCTACCAGATGTCGGTGCATTAACACCTTACAGCATAATATTTCTTATTAGTATATAAACAAGTGCCGAATAAATATGGAAAACGAAATACTCAATGTGGAAGAAGTGGTAATTTTTGATGAAGGCAATACGAAAATGGAACTGTACGAGTACCAGCCTTTCCTGCTCGGGCCGTACGCGCTACCTTCCGAAGTACGCATCGCTGTACAACACCAAGATATCTGTACTTTACCTTCGCATTATAAGAGGTACGCTGACAATGGCAGATAGCACGCATCCCACGACGACAATATCCTGCAACGGTATTCTTTACCTAATAGAGCGCATCACATATGGCGTCGAGGTAGACCAAACGAGAGATTTAGGCATAATATCTGCTATGAAAAATCACCTTTCACTCACACCAAACGAACTGTGTGCTGCAAAGATGGCAGGTTGGGGTCTCGAGGATGAATACAAGCCTTAGGTTATGCCGAAGGAAAATTAGAAGTTTTTGCTCCTCTGTCCATGTTTCTCGGATTCCCTGAAGACTACAAGCATTTAATAATTTATTTGATACCAGAGCTCATACTTCTTCTAGCCAACACACACATTAATGCAACAGTTACTGCTGCAGAAAAATCACAGGATGTCTCGCTAACACTACAGTCTATCAAGTGGGTGCTGCCTAACGTCCAAGTTAGCACTGTAGAACGTATTATGATGCTGAAGACCATAGAAAAGGGCAAGAACATTCATGTACTATTCCGATCCTGGAGCATGGAAACGTATCCTGTCTTGCCTCAAACTCATGCATATATTTTGACTGGATAGTGAAGTCCAGCTTCGCTACGGAAAAACCAAGATACATGATCATCGGGCTTCAGACTGGAAGACATCTCAATGCAGAGGTAAGCCACACTGTGTTCGGTAAATGTAAAAAAATGTAATGTACAAATATTTTTAAACAGTGAAAGCTATCCATATTCATCTATCACCTGCAACTTGAGATTACTAGAGTTGTTTTCTTTTAGCATTCTTGCCAATCCGTGTCAACTACAGTGTACAATAATGATGTAAAATAATCTTCAAATTCTACTAATATTACAAAAATAGCTCATACAATACCAGTACAAATGTTTACACTATTTCATAAAAATGACGAATACGTTTGTTTACAGTCAATATTTTAAATATCAATATAATTTACAAAATAAAGGAGAGCTTTAAAATTTACTGATAAATTTTTGTTGCTGTTTAAATCAGGGTCTCTTTAAATTTATATATATATTTAAATTCAGCCTCAGTATATTTGTATTCGCAGAACTCGAAAAGTAGTGATTGATTGACTTGAAATTTTGACACAGCGTTGCATTTCAGTACACGATTGTTTATATAGTAAAATTTTCAAAAACAAAAAAAAAAAAAATTCAGAGAAGTCCATCATTTTCAAAGTAAGAAGCATGAATTTTGATATTATGCTGTTTGGTTCGAAATAAACACATACGGGTCCGAGCGTTTTCGGAAAAGAAAAAGAAATAAAATTTAACAGAAATTTTTGACGTTTTATTCACATTCTGTTAATATGTAGTTTAGAGCCTAATTATCTGTGGAAGGTCTAGCGAGAAATGTGATTAGACTTTTTACAGAATAAATAAATTGTTCTTGGATGCGCACGCGGAAAAAAGGAAAAAAAACCTTTACTGCCGTATTTTTTTTCGCTTGCCTTAACACGCATTTTACGAGTTGGTTCACAAGAAGTAATTGGAAACATTAGACGATACATTTAAAGACTTGAGAAATAATCAGGTTAAATTTGATGGAGCATTGTTACTATCCGGTGACTTCAGGCAAACACTTCCAGTTATACCTTGCACAACACCAGTTGATGAATTGAATGCCATTTTGTAATAGTCAGCTTTTTGGAGTACAGTAAAAAATATTCAATTAACAACAAATGAGAAAGTTCTGCTTCAGATCGATCCTACAGCTAACAAATTTTCAAGAATTTTACTCGAGGTTGGTAACGGCAATGTACCTACAAATTCAGAAACAGGAAAAATCACCTCCCCATCTAATTTTTGCAATATCGTAAATTCAAAAGAAGAATTAGTAGACAAGGTTTTCCAAAGCATCGAAACAAATTATCAAAATCACACATGGTTAAAAGAAGAGTCATTCTAACGGCTACAAACGTCGACGTATACGATATGAACAACATTATTCTAAACAGAATCGTAGGTGATACAATGGCATACAAATCCAATTTTCAACGTGATGAACCAAAGTGAAATAGTGAATTCTCCAACGGAATTTCTTAATTCACTCCATGTTAGCAGATTACCGTAATACATTCTGAATTTGAATTTTTGTATGCCAATTATATTACTATGAAACATCAATCAGCCAAAGTTATGAAATGCCATATAATTGGTAGTTAAAAAATGATTAACAATCTAATTGAAGGAACAATTATGATTGGACCTTATAAAGGTGGAGACGAAGTACTTCCACGAATACCTTTCATTACGACCTGACTTAGCGTCCGAGTTCAAACGGCTTCAATTTTCAATACGCCCTGCGTTTGCTAATGACTATCAATAAAGCGCAAGGGCAATCTTTGCAAGTGTGCGGTTTGAATTTAGAAAACGAATGCTTCTCTCAGGGAAATTATACTGTCACATGCTCAAGAGTCGGTAAACAATCTGATATTTATGTTTATGCATAAAACGGACAAACCAACAATTTAGTTACCCACTATCTTTAAAATAAAAAAAAGATTTTATGTGAAAAATAGGTAAATAAATTTTATTCTTTTCCTTTCATTCCACACCATAGCTACAGCAATGCAAAGCAGGGTATTGAATTGAATGATGTGTTTCGTCGGTGACTCTATGTTCGCTAGAATGCTTTGAATTTACTTTCCTATTCATTTATTTTCAGACCTAGCCACAGCGAAGCGTGGCCGGGTTTAGCTAGTTTAAGTATAAATATGAGAGTAACAATTCACGGATTGTACTTTGTACAAATAATTTTCCTTTGTATTGAGTTACAGTGGTCTTAAGGCAATGATAACTAAGTAATACCCAATATATTTTTTGAATTTTTTTAGAGCAGTAATTCTCTCTTTTTATTGTCTCGGTCTGAAGAAATGCATTCAATGGTTTATTTTTATTTATTTATAAGTTGTGACATGCACACCAACACTCTGAGATGAGTTTATAACATAAATAACCACCAACTGTGTATGCACTCAATTCCTAATCATTTAATAATTCTGTTTGGAAGAAACTCATTTGTTAGAACGGAAATTTTCAAATTTTTGACCAGACCTATTTTCTGTATTTTAACCATTATGTGTTTAGGCCTTATAACGGATCAAGATGAAACAATGATAAGGAACTGGACTCGCTACTTAGAGAGCCTGGGTTGGAGTCCAAGTCAAGCATTTCGGAATTTGATTTAAAATGTTTTTTCTTGGGCATTAGCCATTGATTGTTACACTGTGTGTCAATGAAACCTTAGCAGTCGAAAAAAAAAATATGCAAACTCACTGAAATCAAATAAAAGTCAAATGCATGAACAGCAAATAGGATTACGGGACATCGTCCAAGATGGTTTTTTGTCTTTATTTATTCTTCTTGTTGCAACTGTCTTTTCGTTGTCAACCCACTCTGTTCGTCTGTGCTGCAATATTTTCCTTACTAGTTCCTTCTACGGAATTCTCTTTGCTGTCTGTGACATTTAACTTTTGAAATCTGCTGTTTTTGGCTTGTTTTATATGCGTTTACAAATTCATCCGTTTGGTCAATTATTGACGCTTTTTTTATTGTGTGCGTACAAAAACATTAATCGAACTTCCGCTTGTAAGAACCAGTCAAAGAACACCTCCTCCCTTATTTGTAGAGACAACATTTTATGGTTTTATTTTCAGGCCAATGTCGGTTTATAAAACAGGAGACGTCGGTGTTATTATTTTTAATCTTTATGCAAACGTTTTATTGAAAAAATTGCATATTTTTGAACAAATAGGACACTTAAATGTTTCAAGATACTTATTTCTCCAAAACAGTGTCACTTTGACTGCTACATGATGCATTTTTTTCAATATTATTATCTGTACTAAGCATGTCTAACTCTTCGGAACAAATGAAATAAATCTGTAAAGAATTTCTGGGTTTAAAAATGTTCTAAGGTCGTAATTTAAAAAAGAGTAACTAATAAGGTTTTCGAGATAAAAAGAGTAAACTTTGTCCTATCTTTTTTTATTCAATTGTGGTACAAACTTCATAAATTACTTTCATTGAACTTAATATTCAAAATATTAGGTATTTGTGATCAGATTAAAGTTTTGATTGAAAATGCTGATTAGTTTCATGACTTAAATTGCATTTATGTTCTTTGCTGTGTATTAACGTCCATTTCGGTGTTTTATGGTGTATTCACATACTTTTCGATGTTATGTCGGTTTCATCCAGGGCCGGTGCAAGGTAAATTGGCGCCCTAGGCGAAAAAACTTAATGCCACCCTGCCCCCCTCCTTGCCGGACACCCCAAAAACATTTTTTCTTGCCTCAAAGTACATCACGTAAGCCTAAGATTTTTTCAACAATCAAATGAAACCAGGCTTGTGTTTTTTTTTTTTTACTTATTAGTTATTACAAATCATAAACAGGTCACTTTTGACTTTAAATAATTATTTATATCAATATAAACATTTCAAACTGTTACAAAAATCCATTTTCATCTAGTTTCAATAATCGTTAAACATACTATATCAGCTGTTGTGTGTCGTGCTGCGCCGCCCCCAGCTACTTGGCGCCCTAGGCGGTTGCCTAGTTCGCCTATATGGCCCTGGTTTCATCGCAATCCACGATTATAACATAGTCCCTATACTGCCGTCAGCAAGTGCTGGTTGCTCGGCTGGTGTGTCGTGGAGTGTCTCCGCCCGTAGACACGCGCCCGCCCGTGTTGCAGAGGTGTTCGACAAGATGTCCGCCCACGGCGACAAGTACAGCACCGTCATGAAGGTGTGGGTCGGCCCCAAGCTGATGGTGTTCCTGTCCGACCCGCGCGACGTGGAGGTGAGTCGCCCTGCTTCGTCCTCTTTGCACGTGCCGGGTGTGAAACGTAATAGTGTCAACTGTAAAGCGTTGTGAAGTGTTGTTTCAAGGTCACAATCAAACGGTAACGAAGACCTTCTTGGATGAGTGCATGTGCGAGTATTCCTATGTTGTTTTCTCGCTTGCAGTGCGGAAGAATAGTTCTTTACCCAAATTAGTAGAGGGTGAACCTGTAAACTTTAAATTTTCGACAGGATGGAGTCCCTCCCCACTGTAATCTCTTTGTACGAGAGTGGTTGAACGTCGAAAGTAGAGTCTAATTGGGCATCCGAGCGCATGTTCCAGGTTAAGGATTGAGGATGGGGTCAATAACCGACCATCATGACGTCACGGCGGCCAATTTTCGGTGTAAAATTTCCTCAACATTCCTCAAAAATAACTCAATATTTCTCCACATTCCTTGAAAATTTCCTATTTCGTTTGAAAAATTTGCGTTATGAGGGAAAATTTCTTTTTTTTTTCTCAAAAAATCCCAAGAGGCCAAATTTCCTTAGAATGGGCAAATTTCCTCAGAGTTGGGCTATTATCCACAAAAGCCCCAGCAGAGGTCGTGACCTTAACCTTTACTGTAAACTTCACTATCTTTAGTTTAGGAACAAAAACTTCCGAATAAATAAAAAATATGTAAAAATTTACCTCAAATATTTAGTTACTTAAATCATTTCAGTTCTTGCTTCGATTCCCGACAAGAGTAAACTAGTAATTAATTAATAATAAACAATCCCATGAGTAGGATACGATACTACAGACTTGACTTAGCTCATTTAATGAAAAGGACATTCATTTTTACGAACATCAAATTGATTAGAATACCACCCTTCAGTAGGTTATGATCGATCGCAGGATACTATAGTATACGACTTCAACTGTCTTTGGCTCTAAACTGCTCCAATTTGTCTTTGTCTCCAACTATTCCAACGGCATTTTGTTATTAAACTACAAGGTTACATGGCTATGAGACTACAAGTTTACGAGGCTATGATGCTGCATAGGTACGAGGCTACAAGCCTACTTGGCTATGAAGCTACAAGTCTACGAGGCTATAAGACTACAAGGCTAATTGTCTACGAAGCTACAAGTCTTCGAGGCTAGAAGTCTACGAGACGAGTCTACAAGGCTCCAACTGGCTCCAATTTTACGAGGCAATATGTCTACATGTCTACAATACTACGAGATTACGAGTCTACGAAGCAACGAGGCAACGAGGTAACATGACTACGAGGATATAAGACTACGAGGCTACAACATTTTTTTTTTTTTTGCTAAAAGGCTACAAGGTATTCGACTGAGTAATGAAGCTTTTATTCTATGTATTGTGCAGACAGTCTCTCTTTCATGTGGGATTCGAGATGCTCTCTCACGATCATAAGAGGAGGGCTTCGCTAGACATCAAGGAGAAGGAAGTTCGTCTTACAAGATAGTGTTTCTCACCTGTTTTTAACATAGTATGTATATTTTTGTTAGGATTCCACCTGATTAAAATATTGTTAGTGCTAATTTAGTATTTGGAATTCAGAAATTAATACGAAACTCTAATAAAAACATGACTCATCTAGCAAAAAAAAAATACATTCAGGGATTGTTTTCTCAGGAATAACCAGAAACACTCGAAAAAATATTAGCAGAAGTCTTGTCAGGCATAACCAGAAGCACACGGAGAAATTCAGAAAAATATTGCCAAGAATAATTAGGATAATACGGAGGAAACCAACAGAAGTCTCCCCAGGAATTACCAGAAGCACTTGGAGAAAACAAACCAAATAGAGGCACACGGAGAAAACCACCTTACGTCTTGCTAAATCATGCTCAGTATATCACAAAAAATTACAAAAAACTTATGTCAGTTTGTGAACTATTTCTTTGTTAAGCATGAATAATGTTATAACTTCCTTTTTGTCTAATGTGCTTCCATTTTGTCGAATGTGCTTCCTTTTTTCGAATGTTCTTTCAAATGTGTATCCTTTTTTTTCGAACGTAGGTACTTCTTCTTTATCAAGTGTGCTTATTAATGTGCTGCCTCTTTGTGCTTCCTTTTTGACGCATGTGCTTCCTTTTTGTTAATGTGTTTCCAAATTTGCTTCCTTTTTTTCCGAATGTTCTTCCTTTTTGAAGAATGTGCTTCCTTTTTTCAAATGTGCTCCCAAATTGCTTCCTTTTTGTCGAACATTCAAAAAGGAAGCAATTTGGCGAATGTGCCCTCGTGTGTTATTCCTTTTTGTCGAATGTGCTTTCTTTTTATCGAGTGTGCTTCCAAATGCGCTTCTTTTTTTATAGAATATGCTTCCTTTTTGTTGAATGTATTCCCAAGTGTGCTTCCGAATGTGCTTCTTTTTAAAAATGGTTTTTGACTTGCGCATTATTCCAGCGGCAATAAGTATATAATTGAGAACTGAACGATGCAACTTTCAGTTTGTTACTGGCTACAGTGGTGGGAGGATCATCTAGTTTGAACCGTCTAATACTGTTCTTGAGAACACGATGGCATCTTTAACTTCGAACTCGATGGAAGTTGTACCGTCGTCTACGAGGACAATGATGGCAGCGACGGCGGCGACGCAGATCCCGTTGCGCTCTTCGACGACAACCACAAAGAACTCGATGGTATGTGTACCATCGACCGCAGAGATCTCTTCAACGATTACGTAGATTCCGATGGAATGTGTATCATCGTCATAAAAAACATTAGAGGAAACTTCTACAGGCGTAATTCCACCAGCAAAAGAGACTTTAATACCCGCAGTACTGGCTGCAGAGGAAACCTCCATAAATGACGTTTCGCCATCGATGGAGACTTAAATGGCTGCAGTACCACTAGCATCAACAATGTCCACTGAATGTGAATCAGCGTATTCACAGCATCAATGTCCTTACTGTGACAAGATTTTCTCGAATGGCAGTTATGTTCGTCAACATGCGAAGAGAGAACGTGCTGATAATCCTCGTCGCACAAAATTTAACCGCGAGAAATATCGCAAGGAGTTTGCAAGAAACAATAATTAAAAAAGACACGTCATAAGCTGTAAACAAAGTGCTTCTTCCGTCAAACGCTTGAGACTATCATTGCAAAAATACCGTGTTGGTGTATTACTGAGAAAAGATACATTGAGCAATAAAGACAACTGTAACTTCTATGAATATACAATTTGCGTTGTCTCAAGGTGCATGAAGATATGGGAAAAAATGTGCGAAAAACTATTACGCTTGACGTTTTGTTGTGACAAGTGTAATGTTTTGTTCATACGTTTGGACAGTTTGAGACGACATGCGAAAAACTTTAAAGGTGAAGAAGTCCGTTCACCTACTGTGGACCAGCTAGTGTTGCATTCTGCCCCGAAAGTTAAGGTTGAGACTCGTACGCGTAATGCCTTTAACAGTAAAACGGATCTGAAGTAGGAAGCTTCGACATCGACTCAACGTGTAACACCACATACGACTGTTCACGGTGCGTTCACATAGGATGAAAATGTATTCTTCCTGGCTAATTCAGGATTTCGTGGAATGTGTAAACACATTTTTTTTTTTTTACCTAAACAGCTCTCTTCCACCAACAAATGTTTGAACCTTTCTAATTGATGCTAAGAAGAATATTGTTAATCAACTTGAAGAAGTATTGGAATACGATTGGTTGGTGAAGTATAATTTGTGGCTGGAACGTACTTACGGAAAACACGAGCCATTTCAAGACGAGGCTTTCAAAAGAGCATTCAAGACGATGAGTACTGCTCTTTACCTATCACACGACGTAGAAGAGTCTGTAAATGATGCTATTGAAAACCAAATTTGTCGCGAAGAGGAAGAATACCAGGTAAAAGGTAGTGGATGGACAGTTATTCATGTAGATCAATTTCGACTGAGAAAAAACAGACTCTGCTCACGTAAATAATAAGACTTATAATTTGGTCGTATTTGTGTACTTGTAGTAGAGTATAAATAATCTAATAAAACTTTTATTTGTTTTTATTTGTCTAATATACAATTTATTTAGCAAATTGAGATTATATGTAATTAAAATACATTTTTGCATCAGTCAATGATCGAACCAAGCACTGTTACTTTTCCAAGCAATCATTATTTTAACAAACAATTTTTTGATAGTTTTTGAATTATTCCCAAATTTCTAGCAAAACAAATTACAGATATTCAAGGTGTACAAGAAGGCCGACTAGATGGCGAGTAACCTGGCAATAAATAATTTCTTCACTCTAGTGGGTGAAATTTAAAATAATATTGCACCAACGCCCTCCAGAAGATAAAAAAAAAACTATATTTCCACCGTGACGTCATACTGGCCGAATTGTGTAGAATTAGTGGTGGGAGGTAAGTCTGCCGGTGGCTTCCGTGGAGGAAGGATCCGTTGCAATTTTTAATCGAATGATCTCACCGGGTTCAAAAGGATGAATCAGTGTTATAAATTTTATTATCAAAATTTAATAAATTAATTTTTTTATAAATTTTAAAATTTTCCCGATTTTCTAGCTTCGAAATTACGGATTTTCTATATGGCGGACGTGACGTCACAATTTAAAATGGTGGAAGCTTCTAGAATTCAAATTGATGGTTGTGATGTAAGCAATTTATTTTATTATAATTTTATTTAAATTGATTTTAAGAATTTTTTAATTTTATTTACTAAGAAATTCAATGTTTACTCTTGCCAGGAATCGATGCGAAGACTGAAATGGATTAAGTAACTGAATTTTTCAATTAAAAATCTTTCTAAATATTTTTGTAATTCATTAGGAACTTCTGTCCATAAATTAAAGATTTTCAGGTTTCACGACTTATGCTGGTGGCTTTTGAGGATAATTGTCCCACTCTGGGTAAATTTGTCCTCAGTATTTTTTGAGGAAAAAATGAGAAATTTTCCCTCAAAACGGTAAATATTTCCTCAAAATAGGGAAATTTCTAGGAGTTTTGAGGTATGTCGAGTCATTTTTGAGGAATTTGAGGAAATTTGACACCAAAAAATTACCGCCGTTAAATCATCATTGTCGGTTATTGACCCCATCATAAATCCTCAAACTGGAACCAGCGCTTGGATGACTATTTGTATACTACTGTTGAGATTCCCGTCCGTTGGATTGGTGGTAATGGTCGGGACCACAGAGCTCTTTTTCTCTGGCCTCCACGTTCACCTGACACGACGCCATGCGATACTTGTTTCCTTTGGAACTTTATAAATGATCGTGTCTACGTTCCGAAGCTACCTAATTATTTGCCGAGTTGAGACACAGAATTGAATAGACAATTTCTTCCATTACTCCGGACGTGTTAACCAAAGTATGGGAAGAATTTGTTCTTTAGGTTTAATGTGTGCCGTGTAACTAAAGGAGCACATATGGAACATTTGTAAAAAAAAAGTTATACTAGGTTATTTTACCTTCAATTTGATATACGATTTGTTGTAAATAATATAAATTAAACTTTCATTATATACCATTGAAACTGGGACATTCTCTACTTTGGTTCGAACAACACGTGTTTCGAGAAGCAGGAGCGCTACAGGCTAGTCCAGTAAGTGGTTTGGCTGCAAAATATTGTTAGTTCGTTCCAGGGCCACTACCAGAACACAATTTTGGATGGAAAGGGGCACAAACTAAAATGTATTAAATATTCTCGGCACATTTTTAAAATTAAAGGTTTTGCTTATATATACTGAATTATCAATTACTTGTATTTTCCTAGCACAAAAATATGAGAATGAAACGTTTATTTAGCGAATTTAGTACATATAAACACAGCTTTAAAAGCAAGCACTAGTTAAAAAAATCTTTGGCTGATGTTAATTAAATTTTGTACAGAGTTTCATTAAGTATTTTAGCTTTCCGTATAAAATTTTGAAATTTTTTCTTCTATTTAATTGAGGTAGGCACAGGTCTGAGATTATAGAATCATAAATAAAATTACTGATAATTTTAAAAATGTTGAGGATTTTTGAAAATTTGTAGAGTTTTTTGCCTATAAGGTTCATAACAAAATTATTAGGAACTAGAAAATCAACTTTACATACATGAAGAAGACTGGTGATAGCCATCAGATGGTAATCAAGTAGGCAGATGAAAACAAGTTGGCTGCATCCAGCAGCGTTTACTATGGCGATACCACCGTAACGAAAAATGCAACATACAGGAGTGGGGCACTTGTTGATGATGTAATCCAAACTAAAAGTGCTACGTGAAGGAGGGGGCTTTATTAAGATATCATCGTAACAAAAAGCGCAACGCACATGAGTGGGGCTCACGATTAAAAATGGTGGAAAGTTCTGGAAACAAATGTTGGCCAAGATGTCATAATTCAAAATGGTGGAAGGTTCTATAAACAAAAATGCCAGAATCCTGCTGGGGTCGAAGGTAAAGGTAAGTTATTTCCTATATGGTGGCAAGAAATGACGTAATTTAAGATGTCCTCCGGAAATGAGGTAATCTAAAATGGCTGTCACTAATCCCCGAATACCGACTCCTCACCCCCCTCGCCATCCACATACATACCAAACCTACCTACTGCTGCATACATCGATCCGGAATCCTAACTAGTTTATGTGACTATGGTTATATGAACGCTGAAATAAAAATTAAAATAGCCCAACGCAGTGAAAGTTATTTTTTTATTTTTAAAAATTCATGTTCTAAGTAGTTCTGCTTTTCACCAACAGATGTTACGCCATGAAATGAATCTGGTTGTCACATGATCAAGATATTAAAATTTTCGCTTTGGTAATAGGATTTCATGAACTAAACGGATATCTCTCAATACATCCCTAGTCCGATATGATAAATTCCCCGGGGGATTGCTGTCTCAAAAATAACTAGAAGTACACTGAAAAAAAATCTTGGAGCACACGGAGAAATACATCTTTCGCATTGCAAAATCATTCTCAGCGAATAAAAATTTTGACTATACACAAAAGTTGCACTCCACTTAACTTTAAGTTCTGTTGCATATAAACTACTATATAACTTTTCCGGGCAGGCAGATAAAAATATTAATAACATCTAACAGCAACATAATAAACCCGTAATGAAATAAATTTGAGAATTACGTAAATTTCAACGACCTCTTAAAATACTAGCTGTTTATCTATTTGCGTGATTTAGTTTCAATCTTAAAACTTATTTGTAGCACATTATCAGACCAGTAATTATGACGTAATTTATAACCCTTATTCATAGTTGTCGAGATCAGCGAATATTATAGAAGTTATTCTTATCACACTTCTTTCTCAAGTGAGATTTATTTTAGAATATATATTGGGTAAAGGCTACTATGTACAATATCATGTTACAAACTTTATTGATTCTTGTTCAAATATATATTTATTTGTAAAGTTCTAATAATAAATATTCTCCCACAATTCTAAAATTTCTTGACCAAAGATCATAAAATAAATATTGTTTTAAAACCACTCAAACCTTATTTGGGCCTCAAATAGATTTTCCACAAACACACCAAATTATGATGCGGACGGCAAGGTTTTATGCAGCTAAACTCTTGCTATTTTTTAAATTATCTTTCATAATAATATAAATATATTTTTTTAAATAAATAAATTCGAATAAAACTAAAATTAATTTTCCACTATACTTTATAGTTACCCAATTTAATGATCGCATTAAAAATATCTTGTGAACATACAAACTTTTAAGTAGGCTTTAATTCAATTGGTTGGCCAAGTATGCATTTTTACATATAATGACACTGAAAATAAAATTTTAAGGATGAACTTTAATTTCCATGTATTATATATTAACGGCGCTATTTTTACTGTACAATGTAAAGGAAAATTATTTATTTTTGTAGTATGACGGAAACGCGCTTAGTTATAAATTTTTCAAATTAAAATTCATCAGTTTTCACTCAAATACGAGAAAATGATATTACAAAATATAATTTATCTACCCTTTAAGATATATATATATATATAACGCAGCTTTTCAAAGAGAAGTTATGTTTTACATAGGTTGTCAAAGTTTCTTACTTTTATGATTTGAAATATTGGATTTGAATAGAAAAAAATAACCCAGGAATAGCTTCCTCAACAATTACTTTTCAGAATGTATACCAAACAGCCTTATCTTAAAGATAAGTTTAGTTGAATACATTATATAAATGAGTCATTATTCCTCTTACAATAATTTCTGAGAAATTCAATTTTTGATATGTATTTGTTGAAGTTGTTTGGTTTTTAATTTAATATTTGCTTTAAACAATTTACATAAATTCAGATGTCATTGAAACGTCACAATTTGAATCTTTTTTGGAGATAATATCCTCAATGTTTTATCCATTTATTCTTATAGTTAATCGAAAAGACAATTTTAATCATTTTTATAATTTTCGTAATTTATCTTATTTGTTAGATAATACAGATAGATACACGTCAACCAAAGTGTTTATAATATCTCTTTAGATATAGATAAATTTATTCAAATCAAAGTTTAAATTTGAAGACACAAGTTTTTACAAAAATACGTTAATGATTTAAAGAACATAAAATTTAATTTAATATGTAGCAATAGAACAAATTTACTTTCTCTATTCATTGTTTACTGTTTTAAAAATAAAAAATAAAGAAATATAACTGTCAAATATATCATCAATTTCTGAACATACATTTTCTCGTTACCTGGTCATACCAAAGCTTGCAATCTAGCGGTAGTCTTTTCTGGAATGTCTGTGCCCGTCTCTTGATAATCAAATGGTTTACGTTATCGTATATATATATATATATATTGATATATATATATATATTGATATATATACACACACAATAAGCCTCAAATGTATGTAACCCTGTTTAGCAAAGATTAACCAGTTCATCCTAATATATTTATCTTTATATAGATGTTTTGAATATTGAGTTAAAAATTGTTTTAATTAAAATAGTTTACTTTTTGAATTATTTTTATTTAATTTCTTTATTATTATTAAATAGTTTTACGTTTTTTACCGTGTATCCCGTAAAAACTACTAGGAAGCTTTTGATGAAACTTGTTATTTTTTTAAAGATATGATTAGAAATATAAATTAGTGTATATTTTATTTCACTACGATTGAGGGAGCCGGAGATATATAACAATAAAATAATATTTTTTCACAACCAAGTGAAACTAATCTAATGTAAGCTATAATTTATACCAACACCCACTTATATAAATATTACTATGAACCAAATACATAATCTAAGAATAATTTAATAATCTAATAAAAATCTAATTATTTATTTATTCTATCACAATCAATAACTAATTCATAATGTGATAATTAATGAAAAAAATATCGTGCGATTATTCGAACGGGGATACCCACTGGGAAGTTCTTATTTATATAAAGATTTTACGTTTATTTAACAACAAGGTCTTAAGAGACGAAAAAAATTGCAAATCAAGAGAAGTGTATAAGAAATTAACCATGGCCTATGGTAGTATGGTGTCTGAAGTCGTGTAGGTTCAGGGTAGCCTGCGGTGGATTCTGCATTGCTACAAAACATATTGCTTTCGTTTTAAGTGGCATTCTGTATATAGGAAATAATGCTCGTGTTTGATCAGAGCTATGGACTACAAACCCCCCCCCCCCCCCCCTTTACAAAAAAAAACATGCCCATTCACAAATCCGTTTCGACATGTTTCTTGCAGCAGCCGTACCACTCTAATCAGTATCATTTTTTTATCATATATTTTTCTTCTTCAAATCTTGTGACTTTGCTTTAAACGTGATTGAGCTAAATTTAGCATACTTGGATAAAGTGTATTTTTTTTAAATGATGTGCAAACCTTGAAATTAATCAATTAATCTTAGCAAATAGGCAGTCAAATCTGAAATAAGCATTTTAAAGCATTATATAATCACGTAGTGAGTTTTATCTGCATATTTATTTATTTTGTTCCTTATGCTTATGGCTCACTTTAGTATCGTGTTATTCTCATACCGGCAACTATTAATTCCCAGAAAAAGAGAATATCTTGAAATACATCTAAAAAGAAATTACCTTTTAAATTTCTTATTTATTTACTATACAGTAAAAAAACATCTTTTGCATTTATCATATGGTAATTTCAAACGAATGAAATATCAGACAAATTTTAATTATTTCAAAGGATTTTGAAAACAATGCGCCAGCGAAGAGGGAAAGCCAGGTGCAACGAGAGTACGGTGTCCATCTTTAACTTAAATAAATTCGCTCTTCACATGGACTTCTATATATGGATCCAAAATAATGTTGATCTGAAAAATAGCTTTAGTTTTAATATATATTTACGAGTTATTGAAAAATTATTTCAAATTTTTTAAAATAAATTTAAAATTAGATTGATTTTTAAGACCAATTTATCCTTGCTTAAAAACAATATATAATATTTATAAAATATACAAGGATGCTTGAAATAAAAAGTTTTAAGGAAGTCTGAAAGTAATTTAACGGAAGGTTTTTTTGTATGAAACCGAAGAGAGGTGAAAGTAATGACATAAGGCATGAACCTTGTTATTTTCGCGCCAGGCATTAAACAAACCCTCTCTCCTTTCTCCCCCCTTCTTTCTCTCTCTTTCTCGCTCCTAAATGAGGCTGAGGAAAAACAACTTGACCGCTTCCACACCACACACGAATTAAAATTCTAGTCACATAAGCTTAAAGCAATTTTAGAATATTATACCGTTACCCAACAGGTCACAAAATCCATTAATTTGGCTAAAATCACGCGGAAAAAATGTTTTGAAAGATATAATAAGATTTACGAATGTAACCTTGGAAGTAAAGAGAACTTTCTCATTCGCAATTAGCTTAGTTGGTGGTTTCGTACGCGGTATTGTGGTTCGAACACTTGCCAAAACCGAAAGATTTACTATAACATTAACTACTTTACAATTGTCACCTACAGTTATAGGTACTACTTAATTGAACCTTAAAAATCCATAAAAATAAATATATTTGTAAAAATAAAACTATCTACCAAAAATACATATATATTTTTTTCCTAAAAGGATTTTATCTACTTAATAAAACTCTAACACAACGCACAACGCAAACCCGCTACGTCTAGAAGCATGAAATTATGCACAAAGTTTCCACTGCTATTTTACATTGTTCGTGCTGTCTTCGTCTTCATACCAACATAAATTCCATTGTTAATGCCTTTCTGCCTCCTAAATACAGTTATTGGATTTCAACATTAACATTTCGTTCTGTATTGAAGAAGGCTGAGTGTGAATGACGTCATTCTTTGGGGTTGGAAGACTCAGCGAAGGAAATTTCGGCACTGTCTTTAGAATGGGAGGGGCGTTAGGAGGAGGATTTGTAAACAACTGTTGGCGAACAATGAAGTCCACGCCGTCTACGTTATTCTTATCTACTCTGTATTTAAAACTTTTTCTGCAATAAGTTCAAAAATATTTTCGTACGAACCTTGAACATAAATTTTCTAAATATAACTACGACGAGAAAATTAAACAAATATTTGCGTAAATTTTGCTAATGCTTTTGAGTTTTTTTTTTTTAGGTGAAGGCCAAATGTAAAAGTCATGACCAACATCAAGCTGGCTTATCGCAGTGCGAACTTAACTCCTTCCAGCTGTTGAATTCACGTGCCACAAGCATGGAGGTAGGAACTGTCGGGAGACGGCATGCTGTGACGTGGCTGAAGTTACATTTTAAACTCACTATCGCCATACTGTCTCGCCCGTAACATTGCGGAAACTGTGCTTGATAGTATCTGATGATAGTATGTAAGCATTAGTTAGAAATCGCGAATAAAAGAGTTACCCTCATAAAAAAAATGTTTGTCTGTAAAGTCGGTTTACGGACGATAGTTTAACGTGACGTCATAACAAAACATTGATGAAATGATTGCATACTTTTATGAACAAAATTGAATCATTATTATTGAATTATCACTATTTTGTATGGATACGAAGAAGGAGTGAAATTAAATCTACAATTTAATTGATAAATTAACTTTTATTTTCACTCATTAATTCAAATATGTTTATTACTTTAACGAAGAGATTATTTTAACTATAACTTTTATTCATGTTTGCTATTTAACTTCTTACAATCTGTGTTATTCTGTTAAGGATAGGACGATAATAGGAAAAGTAGGAAACTAATGGGATTGTTTCAAGTTTAATGTGCCTCGAAAAAGTCAAATCGATGGTTGTTCCAATCGAGTGGAAGAGAGATATATGCGGCGCAAGCGTACATAGAGCGTAACGGGACACAGCGTAACGGGACAATGTGTGTAACGGGACACTTTTTCGTGCGTGCAGCCGGCGTTCATCAATGTATTAGACGTTGTCACGTCATTGAAAACCGTTTCTTAAATGTAAACACTACACTTAAGTAATTTTTTTGGTAGTCTAACCAATATGACACACCTCTTGGCCATAAGCAACTTTTCAAAACTGCTCGCGACTGTCGTGGCTTACTATCACTGCCTCGCTGTTGTGGACACTGCGACGCATGGAAATATAAGTTACTGATATATTTGTGCAATAAAGAAGTATTTTTGAATAATTTTGAGGGATTGAAATATATCCACCATTTGCCACAACACTTAGCTTGGTTCTGTTCTGTTTATTTTTTCCAGATCATACTGGGCAGCTCTGTCTACATAGACAAGTCAACGGAGTACAGGTTCTTCAAGCCGTGGCTGGGAGAGGGACTGCTCATAAGTTCAGGTACAGCATGAAAAATGTTTCGTCATATGAATAATATAAATAATTCCTGAAAGAACGTAATATGACCAAATATTTTTAGTAACCTTAATAAGGGAACGATTTTTTTAATGTTCACTAAGATGTATAAATATATTCTTAAAAGCTAATAATAATAAAAATAATATATAATGGGAAGCCCCTAGTGACGGACACCTAAGGTTTTCAGGAAATAAAATGAAAACTTCTTCAAGAAATGTAACTTTATGAATTAGTCACGTCAACGAAATTTAAAATCAAAATAATGAACAAAAATTCAACTTATGCGTAAGCATATATAGAGACTTAAGTTAAGTTTTGATAAAAATAATACAATCACTGCAAGTGGCACCTAATACAGGATGGACTTAACCAACGTACAACAATTATTATAATAATTATAAATACTTACGAGAATAAACAACTTGTTCACTGTCCGGTGTTAGAGACAACTTTGTGTCCGGTACTACGGGACAGGTGGGAATCGCCAAGATTAAGTTTTCCGTACCAAAACTGTTTTGGAAATCAACAAAACACATTCACAGTCTACGAACAGTAATGGAACACTATCTTTATTAATTATTACCATAAACCCTTAAACACAAAAACTTAGCAGTAACAATCACCCAGGATCTATGTGGCGTAGTGTTTTCCTGCCAAAAACAGCAGTCGACGGCTCCTGCCGCGTGGCCTCTTACATCACTGGCACACCGCGTTCCGCGACCTAGGATCACTACACTCCCTAGCGCCTTTTTCAACTGTTCTTGAATCGAATGTGTTGTGACTTTCCGAGATAATACGAGTGTCCGACGCTATGTGCCGTCAGGCGTTACGGGACTTCCCCTCTAGTTATTTGTCACCTGTTTCATTACCTTCAAAGCATGCAATTGTATTTGCTACTCGTTACTACATCATGAATTTTCAAATATATGCTGAATTTCAGTAAATTACGTGCTTAGAGCCTGTAAGATTTTAAGGCTAATTCCCTCTCCAATCAACCTACCACCATAAAAGAATGGGGTTTTAATAAACTCACTATAAATATAAATAATTAAAGAATATTCTCCTTGTAGTTAGCAAAATACGACCAGGGATAATCGATTATTTGCCCAAATAATTTACTTGTTTCTTCTAAACTCGTCCAATAAAATTGCGCTCATTGGGTCTGGCTGTTTTGCTCGAACGAGTGTAGTTTCAGGCTAGTCAATAATTTTTTATTAAGTTTTTTTTTGTCGTTGAAGAATGAAGTATTTTAATGCACAAAACAAACAAAAAGTCATTAATTCTTTCAACACACGTTCAAAAAATAATAAAAATAACACTAGGACAACAATGAAACTCAAGACTAAAAAACATAAACCGCTAAGGAAACTAATCTTCACCTAGCCAGTAATTTAGTCGAGTGGCGAGTAATTTGGTAAACTCGCCGTGTATAACAAGAACTTTTTAGTCGAGTGGTGTAGTAAAACGGCGAGTGATCTCGTTCCAGTAAAATGAATACTGATGGTGAAGTAGCTTCCCCCACCTCAACTCACTCGCCACTTATCCTTTACTGGGAAGGTATGAACGAATTTTTATTTTTATTTATTTTTATTTATTTTTTATTATAATTATTATTAAAGTTAATTAGTAAAGTGCATAATCGCAGGATGACACTCGAAGATCTACTAAGCTCGTTTCTTGCCTCGTGTGAACCCTCACTCGCCCATTTGCCGGTTTCTCTTCCACACGCCATTTGTGTGAACCAGCCGTAAAGGGATATTATAGAAGTTACGAATACTAAATGCAAACGGTTTATCCGTAACTTTGTAACACATGATTTCATTATTTCAGTACATTCTGAGACTCAGTGGCTGAAAAAAATTTTTTTTTTGAAGTGAAACTTCTTTGCCGAGCGGGTTACAATTTTCGAGTGTTACGAAAATTCCGATCGCATGAGGGGAATAATGTACGTGGTGAGGCAAACTACAGAGCAGGAGAGTGCGTCAGTGGCGACGCCACTCCAACGCATGCACTAGCGGTCGAAGGGGAAGACGGCTAAAGGAAGGAGATAGGTACATAGAGTAGCATGCTATATTTATGACAGTTGTAATTGCCGGAAGGGGATAGGTACATAGAGTAGCATGCTATATTTATGACAGTTGTAATTGCCGGAAGGGGAGACCCGAGGGCAAGAAGTAAAAATGACGCTGCAGTGATGCCACGGAATTTTCTTGTCAACTACTCAGTTTTCGTAACGGCTAACGGTGACGCTACCATATTCCTTTTATTTAATTTGAAGTATCCACTATTCATTTATTCGTGCGGAAAAGAGTTATTGATTTATGCATTATATTTATAAGTATCATTCATTCTTATGTGAACAGTGTGATTGAAAATGTAAATAATTTATCACTATCTATACCTAATAGGCAAGAAGTTCCTCTTCCGTCGTGCTGGACTCCACGCACATGTTTTTTTTTTCGGGTGGTAGAGGGTTTAAAAATATAGAAAAGAAATAAAAATTTGAATATTTAAAAAACACTAAAATTACTATTTACACTAACGCACTGACGTATTGGTCTACAGTAGTAGCCGTAAGTGACGTGGCTTCTGACACAGTAACACACTGTCTTCACTGATATTTCACCAATTTCAACTTCGGGGGGCACTGCTGCGATTGAAATAAAGGTTTTCTTGCAAGTTCATTAAACCCATTAAATAACGAATTGTTAATTATACAGAGTAGAAAAAGCGTTTTGTATACAATTAAATATGTTTAAATTACGAAAGTATTCAAGCTGGTTCCTCTCCTTTAAGCGCAAGGCTCCGAACTTTTGAGCAGTCTTCTGGTTGTCATAGGACAACTATGAAATTTAAGAGGTGACAGTAACATTATATGGCGGAGATTTGAATATAAAGGTGTATTGCAAAACCCTTAAACGTTTTCAAGAATTTTTACCGGCTGTTTTAACTTAATACACGCCTTTTAACCATTTTAACACTTCTAAAATTACATCTTGAAAACAACCCGGAAACGAAACTTCTTATCGGCCCTCAGCGATTTATTAAATGCCTTTCGTAAATAGACTCCACTCGGATATCTTTGAGTAGTTTTCAAATCGCGTTGTTTTTCTCCTGAAGCTCTGCGCGTCTAGTAAGCGGGGGCCTTAATCGAGGATTCCCGGCTCGGCGAGCCAGTGACGTCACGCTCACGTGTGCTCGAGGTATGAGGGGGCGTGGAGGTGGCGGGAGGGGCAGCCACGACGCCCGGCTGTTGTGCGCGCGAATCGATAAGGCCGGCGAAACATGCGTCGCGAAACCGCTATTGAGGTCGAGGGCCTGGTTCTTGCACCTTGCGCGCAACCGTGCAGACTGCCCGCTTCCCTGTTTCCCGCACCGTGTAGCTGCGGCGCGTGAAGTCAGCACACCGTCGCACACGCCGTCTTCAGTTTTTTTTTTTGTATTTACTCGGCATAGCTTATACTTGAGGGTTATTTCTCTAAATTAAACACAATACATATCTAGAATGTATCTTTTAGTCACAAATATTTAGAAGAAAAACAAAGGTAATCATTTCAAACATTTTACAATTTTTAATGTCTTTAAATTATATTATTTAAAAAAAAAAATTCAAAATATAATGGCAATATGTACTCTGATGTAAGACTTACGATACAAAAATCCAGGCAAGGTTTTTATCAATCTCCATGAATACTATTGCTGACAATTTAATTCGGACAGACAGTAATTTGTTTGGTTTTTTTACGACGATAGGTAGTCTAACTCGATTTGGCTGCAGTTTCGTTATGAATTACAAAAAATACTTCGTAAATACTAGAATAAATCTTGTCCTGGTTTATTGATCAGGACATAACGCAAAAATATTGTTTTTGTTTAGGTGCTTCACATCATCACAAAAATAATTTTTTGAGTAATTACAATACTTTTTCGCAAAATGTCGTTTTTGGAAAATAGTTAACCAAAATAATATGTCATAGTTATTTATTTTTCCACGGCATTTAATCATCGCATAAAGGCAGCAGAAAACTAACATAAAACATTGAATATGATTTGTTAGTAAGTGCATACATATTTAGATAGTCATACATTATTATTTTATGCAGCAATTTAAAATATTTTTTATTTTGCATTAAAATACCGCCGAAGATTCAAAAATATAATGGTTTATTAAAATAAGTAATGAAACAAGTTCTTATATTTACACAAGTAAAATTTGTCACAGTTAAATTTTAAAAAAAATTATATGCATCCTTGCTGGTTTAAAAACTTTCGAATTGCATACCATATTTAAAAATGACATAAACAGATTTTTATGTTTAAATATACCAAGAGTTCATAAAAAATGATTTTTTTTTTTTAACTAACCCTTTGTGTTGGCATGAAAATACGCCTGAATGGAAGCGAACTGAGTGGTCGACCCCAGCTGACGGCGTGTGTGTTTTCCCCCCCGCAGGCAGCAAGTGGCGCGCGCACCGCAAGCTGATCGCGCCCACCTTCCACCTGAACGTGCTCAAGTCGTTCGTGGAGCTGTTCAACGCCAACAGCGAGGCCGTGGCGCGCAAGATGGCGCGCGAAGAGGGCCGCGAGTTCGACGTGCACGACTACATGAGCGAGTGCACCGTCGAGATACTGCTGGGTGAGTCTCCGCCCGTCGCGGGACCTCCTAGACTCGATATTTGTATAGACTGATTCTTTTTTTCCTTCGTGCATTATTTATAAAAGCTGCTGGGTGAGTCTTGGCCCGTCGCGCTCTGAGGCGCCGACCCGGCACCTCCTAGACTCGATATTTGTATAGACTTATTCTTTTTTTTACTTCGTGCATTATTTATAAAAGCTGCTGGGTGAGTCTTCACCCGTCGCGCTCTGAGGCGCCGACCCGGGACCTCCTAGACTCGATATTTGTATAGACCGATTCTTTTTTTTTCCTTCGTGCATTATTTATAAAGGCTGCTGGGTGAGTCTTCGCCCGTCGCGCTCTGAGGCGCCGACCCGGGACCTCCTAGACTCGATATTTGTATAGACCGATTCTTTTTTTTCCTTCGTGCATTATTTATAAAGGCTGCTGGGTGAGTCTTCGCCCGTCGCGCTCTGAGGCGCCGACCCGGGACCTCCTAGACTCGATATTTGTATAGACTGATTCTTTTTTTTTTCCTTCGTGCATTATTTATAAAAGCTGCTGGGTGAGTCTTGGCCCGTCGCGCTCTGCGGCGCCGACCCGGGACCTCCTAGACTCGATATTTGTATAGACTGATTCTTTTTTTTTTTCCTTCGTGCATTATTTATAAAAGCTGCTGGGTGAGTCTTCACCCGTCGCGCTCTGAGGCGCCGACCCGGGACCTCCTAGACTCGATATTTGTATAGACCGATTCTTTTTTTTTCTTTCGTGCATTATTTATAAAGGCTGCTGGGTGAGTCTTCGCCCATCGCGCTCTGAGGCGCCGACCCGGGACCTCCTAGACTCGATATTTGTATAGACTGATTCTTTTTTTTTTCCTTCGTCAATATTTATAAAAGCTGCTGGGTGAGTCTTCGCCCGTCGCGCTCTGCGGCGCCAACCCGGCACCTCCTAGACTCGATATTTGTATAGACGGATTCTTTTTTTTTCCTTCGTGCATTATTTATAAAAGCTGCTGGGTGAGTCTTCACCCGTCGCGCTCTGAGGCGCCGACCCGGGACCTCCTAGACTCGATATTTGTATAGACCGATTCTTTTTTTTCCTTCGTGCATTATTTATAAAGGCTGCTGGGTGAGTCTTCGCCCGTCGCGCTCTGAGGCGCCGACCCGGGACCTCCTAGACTCGATATTTGTATAGACCGATTCTTTTTTTTCCTTCGTGCATTATTTATAAAGGCTGCTGGGTGAGTCTTCGCCCGTCGCGCTCTGAGGCGCCGACCCGGGACCTCCTAGACTCGATATTTGTATAGGCTGATTCTTTTTTTTTTCCTTCGTGCATTATTTATAAAAGCTGCTGGGTGAGTCTTGGCCCGTCGCGCTCTGCGGCGCCGACCCGGCACCTCCTAGACTCGATATTTGTATAGACTGATTCTTTTTTTTTTCCTTCGTGCATTATTTATAAAAGCTGCTGGGTGAGTCTTCACCCGTCGCGCTCTGAGGCGCCGACCCGGGACCTCCTAGACTCGATATTTGTATAGACCGATTCTTTTTTTTTCCTTCGTGCATTATTTATAAAGGCTGCTGGGTGAGTCTTCGCCCGTCGCGCTCTGAGGCGCCGACCCGGGACCTCCTAGACTCGATATTTGTATAGACTGATTCTTTTTTTTTTCCTTCGTCAATATTTATAAAAGCTGCTGGGTGAGTCTTCGCCCGTCGCGCTCTGCGGCGCCGACCCGGCACCTCCTAGACTCGATATTTGTATAGACGGATTCTTTTTTTTTCCTTCGTGCATTATTTATAAAAGCTGCTGGGCGAGTCTTCGCTCGACATGCTCTATGGCACTATTCATACGTACAGACTGATTCTTAATTTCTGTGCACATCATTTTGAGATACTGCTGGGTGAATATTCGCCAGTCGCGCTCTATGGCGCCGACCTGGGCTCTTCTTAACTCGTTATTTGTATAGACTGATTCTTGTTATCTGCGCATATCACTTCGTGATACCGCTGGGTGTCTTTTCGTCTGTCGCACTCTACGGCACCTGCATGGGCTCCTCTTTAAGTCATTGTTTATATACTGCCAATTGTTTTCTGAGCTCATAATTTCGAGAAACTGTTGAACAATTCTTCGCCCGTCACGCTCTATGTCACTGACCAGGAAATTCCTAGACTCGTGGTTTACATAGAATGCTTTTTTTCTTTTACATGCGGGGCCAATATTCTTGCGCTTTGTAGATAGAACTATCCAATTAAATTGATGTGAACAACGCCTTGTGAGTTTGTTTGCAAATGGTACTACAACATAAATTTTTTTTTTTGGTGTTTATATAAAATATGAAGTCGAATTAGGTTCAGAACATATTAAAATGCTAAATTAATTAAATATCAAACTTTTCATTGTAACTTGGACATACAAAAGTTTATGATATTCTATAACCTTTAGGACTCACAAACAATAATATTGTTACGAACGTGAGCAAGGCTGCTACACATGCAGGTGCAGAGCTGGCTGGCGACTGCCGTAACATGAGACACGCCACGCGCGCCTGGAAGATTACAAGGATTGTCACTTTCCCCCCTCCTTCCCTCCGCTCCCCGCGCGGCGCTGATAGCTAAGACACCTGACACCTCACAGCTGCGGAGTCCCGCGCGCCACTTGTCAGCTGCCGACACGTGTTTCGAGAGATTTCTGCCGTCGGGTCGGCGCGGAATGACGCGAATGGCCCCAGCCGCGCTAGGAAGTTCTGGAAGGCGTCTGGGCCTATATATGTGCCCGGGACGCCGGCCTCGGGGAGAGTTTTAGTGGAGTCAGGGAGAGTTCAGTCGGGAGTTCTCCCGCGGCGGAGTTTCAGGGACGATAGTGCCGCCGGTGCGGCAGAGTGGCGAAGTCCTTGGACGAAGGTTACAGGACAGGGAATGAGTGAGGGAATGAGTGGAGTCGGGAGTTTTCCCGCGGCGGTGTTTCCGGGTGATAGAGCGGCGAAGTCCCTGGACGAAGGTACCAGGGCAGAGAGTTCAGTTTCGGGCGATAGTGTCACGGGCGCGATGGAGTTCCGAGCGAAATTCCGAGTGAGGCATCGAGCGGATCCTCGGCGAAGGCAAGTGCGTCGGCGGCGGCGGAGTGCGGCGACGGAGATCCACGAGGGGTGCTGCGGCGAGAGTTGCGCCAGAGGTGCGGCCCAGCAAGGTGTGTGGTGTGTAAACGAGTGACTTGGGAAGCAACATTTTTAAGTACAATTGATTAATTGGCATTTTTAGATTATTTGCTAGTCATGTAAATAGTGGAAATAAATAAAACTGTGTGTGTAGTAAAATCTTTAGTTGGGCTATCATTTACGAACCCGCGGCGATTCGTAACAATATATTAGGAACATTTTCGGCCCTAACCGAGAGTGAAGCTGGACTGATTGGAGGAAGCGTTTACAGTTTACTTTTCGAAGTGGACTTAAGTATAAACAAGACCGCATTTGTGCGAACTTGGACTGAAAATAAGAGATTGGTTTTGTGTTGTTTGGTTGAAGTTGACTTCCATGCGAGTTCAAAATTGGGAATGAAGAAAAGGTAAAGTGCTGAAACTAATCTCACTGCGATTCAAGTTATTTCGCAAACTCCTCCCAAACATTTATTTTAACACGAGTTTAACTGTTTCTAACCAGCAAATTTTGTGTTTTTTATCCCTTACTACTATCATGAGTATTAAAAGTAAACTTTCAGCTTGGATTCTTTGATCCAGTATACCTTGGCACCTGGACTGGATGATATTTTTCGTAATCGCTCAGTCCACTCTATTGAACTTAAGAGTACAATTTTTAGTCGTGATTTTGAAGTTCACTCTGAATTCGATACAGTATGTAGTAGTACTTAAAGGTCGTTCTAATTTTCTTGACATTAGCATTATTTGAGGGGTTTTTCTTAAATGCTATACCAAAACCTCTATTGCATTTGATGTTCTGTCACTAATAGTTTAAACAGATATTCACTAAGAATAATTTATTGGGTGTAAAATGTGTCACGTGTCTATTTAATTACTATAACTTCCACAAAATTTTACACACGTTCTATAATATTTAAAAAATATTTATTAAATATATCGATGGTAGAACAACAAACGCATAAATAAAAATGTTGATGTTCGTTTGCTCAAAATCTTAAATCTCTGAAATTTCTTGAACGATTGTTTTGAAATTTAGATACAACGTGCATTCGAATACGCGCATGTTTTTATATACGTATGTTACACATGTGAAAGGTAAAAAGATAGGTAAAAATATAGATAGGTAAAAACATTAATTTTTAATATTTCATTGTTATACAGTAACACAGAAATATGTTTAGAGGTATATAGATATAGGTATATAAAGAAGAGAGATGGATATATATAGAGGAATAATAGATAATTATATATATATATACAGAGAGAGATAAACAGTGATAGAGAGAGATAGAGAGATAGAAGATTAGAGAGAGAGAGATAGGGATATTCTTTGTATATGTGTACCGACTTCAACCAAATTATATTTAAAAAAATTGTTGAAATCATTGTAACGCATGCCGAGCATTTGCTAGAACAAAGATTATGTACATCTCCCGTTCCTGTTTTATCAAGAAAAGAAGAAAGCGTGCCAATTTGTGTTATGAAATGAATAATTATCACAACGTAGTTAGAATGTATTATTATGTGTGTGTTTTAACGTTTTACAAGTGCCATTTAAGATAAAGTAAGCAACGACTTTAATAAATTAAAAGACAAGTAACCCTTCAAAATCTGTTGTAATGAAAATATTTGGTTAAAACTCTATTGTGACAGTCGTAGCTGAAAAAAATCATGTTATATGTAAACATTTATGAGCATGAAAAACAAAGATGAGTATGCGCTATGTGAAAGCGTGGGCTCCTAAAAGGATCTGAAACCGCTCAACAAACAACCTTATTAGTTTTTGCTTATTCCTGCTATCCATATTTTGATCAGGTTATAGAAGTAAAAATGTATTCATTAACAGCTATATAAACGTAATGAGTGTCAACAACACAATTTGTCAGGAAAAAAAACATATATTATAATTGGTTATTTATCCGGCATTTTACAAGATATCAGATAACAAGTAGAATACAACAGATCCACAAATTGAGAACGAACAGTAATTTGTAATGCTTCAATGATAAAAAAAAACATACGTAAGAATTGCAATATAACTAAATTCTTGACATTAATGTTTGAGCATTATTTTTTATTCGGCAGTCAGTTCATAGTACTGCTTAGAGCCAAGACAAATTATTTTTTTCCACATATAAAATGTGCCATCTTCATGATTATTTCACATCGAAAGAATATAAAAAATAAACTATGTAGGATAAGTTTTACTCCGCTAAATATTTGAAAAAGTTTAAACTATTATTTGAAAAAAGTTAAATTTATTTGCAAATATATATCTAAAAACTAATTTCATTTTTGTATAGATCCTAAAGTGAGAAAAGTAATATTAAGTGGAGTGACCCAGTAATTTAATTGGTAGAAGTTTTTAAAATTTAACATATTTCAAGAAGGGATTAAGTAAAATAACTAAGTGTTTCTCTAGGAAAATGAGAAATTGCGAATTGGAAATTTTCGTTGTGTTAAACGTTGTGAATATTGTAATGTTGATTTTCCTTGGGGTACTTCAACCACCTTTCCTATTCCTCTTTAATCATTAAGTTTCTGCTGTATTAAAGCATACCCTTTTAGGTAAGACATATGTCACGAAACTCAGTTGGGACGTAGGTGACTCGTTGTGTTCTGCAACACAATTGGGTTATTAAGAAAACGGTTGCTACTAGCGACAGCTATAGAATTGTGAAGTACAAATGCGCTACGGAATAATGCTTGAATAAGGGGCAAAAAACCAAAACGTTAATTTATTCTCTTCTTTTTTCCCAAACAGTACTCATACGGAGTAATTTAAATTGGGTTGTATTAAAATCGCAAAACATAGATGGTTGAACTTGCGTGTTTCAGAAACCGCGATGGGAGTGAGCAAGAAGACCCAAGATAAAAGTGGGTTCGAGTACGCCATGGCTGTCATGAGGTAAGTGAGCGAACACCCGAGACAGTCCCGCTCTTGTTCGGTGAATGCATGGCAGCATTTAGTTACGCCAACGTCTTTTTTTTACATACAGATTTGATACGCGAAAATTGCAGACGTGCATGGTCATGTTTTCATTAACAAGTATCATACCTATTTGAAAATTTACGTGGTGAGTAATATGTCTCCATACAAATACAGGAGAAAACGTTGGTACGTGTAGGGTTCATGTAGACCATATACTGTAACTGTAGCATCATTATGATGCCATTTATAGGAACCAAATAAACCAATTTTTCACCATTTCCAACTCATCCTGTTTTTTTTTTTTTTAAATTACTGTAATGTGTATTTATACCAATTTTTTTTAAAAATTAAGGTATATACAGAAAACTGTCAATCATATTATATATGGCTATACATGGTTATGGTCCAAATAAAAAATAAAAGTTAGGAAACCCCAACTCAGGTAGGCCTATTGTTAAATTAAATATTCACGATATTGAAGGGGAAAAATGAATTTCAGCATTAAATTGATTAATATTGGTGTAAAAGGATGAGTAAGGACTTACCGCCGGCCGGGCACCTGAGCGGAGAAGCCACGGCGGCGGCTCGCCCGCGCGCCGCCTGCTCGCTTATTCCCGCCGCGTGCGGCGCGCGTAGAAACCGCGCGTCGCGTGACGGGCGGCGCGCGGCGGCTGTCGCTTCCTGCGGGCGGGGCGGGGCGGGGCGGCCTCACTTTCCCCTTGCGGCGAGTCGTGCTCGCCCGTGCTGGCTGCCTGCCACCCCCGCCCTCCGCCAGGCCCCCGCACCCTGCGTGGCCCTGATACTCTCCACAGCCAGCGCTTCCGGACTCCTACCCTCCCCACCCACCCCCTTTTGTTTTTGTTACCACCAAAACATCATTAAATTTCACCAATACAAGCTTATTTATAATGTTTTAAAACAACACATTACGCGAACGTATATAATACAATTTTTTTTTTTCAAAGGCATTGACCGTTCGTCTTTCCTGTTATCATCATGTCATGAACGTTACTTTGTTATTTCATACGGTTGTTATAACTACCGTGATAAAACTCGAGTCATAAAGTACACTGACTGCAAATTGTTGAACGACCTTTAAATCTATTCCTAAAGTATTTGGTTTATAACGCAAAATTTTTTAAAAAATTAAAAAAAAAAAACTTATTTTTCCTTTTTTTTTTTTTTTTTTTTTTTTCGCAACTCAAATTCTACCCACCCGCTCAAGAACTGGCGCTCTGGGCAAAATGCCCGTTGGGCCCGTTTGTAAATCGATGCCAGCTTGCACTACACCGTTGCACCTGTAAAGTTAAATGATTGTTATTAAATTGTAGAACCATATTCGTTACATTAAGTGAACCATATTTCCTGGGATTTTTAAAAAGTTAGATTCATACGTTTTGTTATTCAGTTTGTACATTCAAGATATAAATAAATGAGCAAAATTGTCGTCAAATTTAAGTTTCTGGTTGGTATGGAAATTTTGAATTAAAGAGTTTATTTATCTGACCCCCAAAGGACCTAACCAACCCCCCTTTTTTGTTGTTGATAAAGCCAGTATTCACAATATGAGGGCTTCGCAAGTTAAAATGGACCAGGGCCCTACAAAGTCTGGGGTCGACACCTCCAATCATGATCATGGTTCAAACACATTGTTAGGTAGGTATCTTCTGGAACATTCTTGAAACTTCTAGAAACTTCTGGAATCACTTGCGCTCCAATATTCCAAAACGTTTGATTTAACATTAACTCATATTCCATGCAGTGAAAGTGTTCCTAATTTTTAAATTTAATGTATTCAATTGAACAAATTATAACTAATGATTTTATGAAGTGAAACTTTAAGGTTGAATTTTAATGCAACGTTTTCGTAACACATTTTTGTAAAACGTTTCTGGCGTAAAAATAACAGAGAATAGGTACTTGGCCAATGAGATATAAAGAGAGCCCTAAGCTATGTATGAAGCTGGGCTCGTTTTCGTTCTTCTCTTCGTGTGACAATTCGTCCTCCACCCCCAAAAAAAAATAGAACCGCGAAAGATAGATTTAAGAAAAAATAAGACAGAGATTGTGGGCATACACTTGTTTCAGAAAATATATATTGGTATTCTATACAGTCAGCTGTGAGTGCCTTGAATTTTATATTTGCTACCAGTGCACTTGCATTCCACTTTGTTCAACCAGCAGCGTAGAGAGCGCTGTTCAGACAGTTCCTGCATTTTCCTCATAGATAGCGCTACCTGTTATGAATTGCATATTTAGTTAAGATATTTGGTATGTTAAAAATGCTAGGATTGTATGGAGAAACAGTAGTACGCACAGTTTTTCTTCATGGTGTATTTCAACAATGAGGAAAATTTATTTTTAATTGATTATTATTTATTGATTAATAATTATTTATATACTGAGCACTTATTTTGAAGAGAGTAATATTTTTTTTATAATTCATGTATATTAAAAAAAATGGTCTTCTTCCTCTCTTTCTGTCTCAGCCATTTTACCCCTTACGATATACTTACGAGTCGAGATTTTAATTGCAAAAGTATATGCACTTCTATCACGTATACTGAGTTACACAAGCCATTTTTTTTACCTTCAAGCACTATATCCCTTCCACTAATACGTGGTCGTATAAACATTTGTTTCAGACCAAGGTGTAAGAAAATATTTAGAAGGTATAATATGAGTTTGAACTAATTTATTATACGTATTTAGAAGATATGAAATTTTTTTCAAACTCCATTTCTTTTTCAACCCCTATTTTTTTCAACCCCTTGCAGTAATAGTTCTTCTCATCAAAAATAGTTTCAGCCAAAAGTTTTAGATATTGTTTACGATTTTTACAGTAAGCTTTATAGTATACGTACTTAAGAACTTTACCACCCTTTGCAGTTATGTTTAGTTTACTCCGATATTATTTTGAAAAAAATAGATAATATTTAGAAGGTTTAAAATGAATAAGAGAGGATTAGATTGTGTACATATTGCGGAAGTTATTATTTTTTTTACCCCTAATTTTTTTAACCTTTAGCGATAATGGATTATTTTATCAAAAAATGTTGCAGACAAAATTGTAAACAATATTTAAAATATTTAAAATTAAATTGTTTCAAGTAATATAGTTAAGAAACTAAATAAGTTATGATTTTTAATTTTTTTTTAAACCCTTGCAAAAATGGTTGGTTGTACCAAAAGTTTTTTCAAGGCGACTATACTAGATAATATTCTAAAGGTTCAGAATTTTTTTGTAACTAATTTTAATGCGTGCCTACTAAGGGAGTTATGGTTTTAATGGTCCAAAACCCGGGTTTTTCCCCCCTCGCAGTAATAATTGATCCTATTGTTACGCTGGTCGCCGGCATTCGCTGAGTCTGGAGGGCACGGACCCTAGCGAGATGTGTGTCTGCCAGGCCAGGTGGCGACGTGCCGTCCATTGACGTAAGGGAAGCCTTCATTTCACAGACGAGAGAGCCAACCCGAAGTTACCCGAAGTTAATGCTCTTTTTTTCTCTCCGTTCTATCTCATTGTATAAACCGGTGTGGCATTAAATTTTGCGGTCGATTAGGATGTGTTAGCTACATTATAAATACTTTAAAACATTGTGGATGGTTGGTTATTTTATCTACATTAAAAATACTGTAGAATCATTTTATGGTTGCTTAGCAAATAACTTTTTAATATGTAGCTATCCAGGGCTAGGAAACCGTTTACATGATTTCGCAGTATATTTAATGTAGCTATCCTAACCAAATCAAACGTCCACAATGTTTTAAAGTATTTATAATGTAGCTAACCTAACCTTTTAAATTTTTCAATGAACAAAAAAAAAAACCGAAGATGAACGATCAGGCGTTTGGCTCTCTCGTCTGTGAAAAGAAGGCTTCCCATTGACGTAAGGCATGCCACGCGAGTCTCTCCGGGTTACAAGGGTCGTGGCCTACCCCCTCCCCTTCTTTCGCTCGCGCATCGTCAGGGCCTCGGGCTGTTGCTACTGACCCTTCAAGCGGCCTGGCAATCCTGCGGTCTTGCAGAGGAGGGAGGACCCCGCGGTTGGAGTACGTGACTTTGAAGTATGCGAAAAACAAGCACCTGTTAGAAATTACAGAAAATTTACAAAATATTTCAATAGAAAAATTCACTTTGAGTTAGTAAAGATGTCCTCGTTGTTACACACAGCTGAAATTTGGTAGAATCTATTTTTTAGTTCCGACTTGCGATTTCCGTGTTCTGGTTTAAACACGGTAAAGTTACGTGTGGCAGAAAGAATAGCGTTTTTGAAGTGAGCATTATTTTGTGTGTGTTATAAAGAACCTCAGAACCAGTTAGTTAATGTAGATAGCTTGATAAATCCTTATTTTAGGGTGAGAATTTTAAACAGTGTATTAAAACTACTGTAACTTAAAAAAAAAAAAAACACATGAATTAAAATCCAATTTTTCGTTATAGCAAAAATAATAAAGTCAAAGCGTCTGTGAACTTAAATTCGAAATATCGCCCAAAGTTAAAGCGTGAAAAAACTGTTGGAATAAAAGTTTTAAATGAACAAAAAAATATCTGTGCTATTGGGTGGTGTATTTGCTCGAGATAGTGCACTCTTGTAGCCACACACCAGGAATCAGCCACCACAGCGGAGACAGGAAGAACAGAGCTGTCTAGAGATAGCCGTCGAAATGAAGAACTAGGCTGCAGAGGCTGACCTGTATTGCCTCTCTGGCTCTGATCGGTGGCAGAAGCTAGTTATGGCCTTCAATCGGCCAATGAGAACGAAGCTATTGTGTTACTGATCGTCCTTGATGTGCAAGATTATTAAATTATCCGCTTTTCTAACTTATTTGACAGTTAGGAACATTTTAATATTACCTACTTTAGATAGGAGTAATTTGTGATTATTTTTGTCAAAAAAACATAAAATAGTACATTTTAGGCATATTTATTATTTAGTTTGAGGGGCCAGCCAAAATTCACGGAGAAATTTCATGAAATTATAAAAATAACAATAATTTGGCTTTTTTTTTCTGTTTCTGATAATTAACTCGCAGTTTTTTAAGTGTATGATTCTACCCAGCATATGTATGAGTAATGTGTTCTGCTTTAAATTGCAGGTCTGTATTAAAAGTATTCAGCAAGAACGCATGCACATATATGAGCTCAAAAACAGTAACTAAACCGTGAATAAATGTTTTCATCAGTTTATTTACGCAGTTGGCTAATCGGACCATACTTATAACTAGACAAGATGACCCGGTGAACTTCGTACCACCTAAATTATTTGATTGTAACTCTTCATAAGCGATTATCAATCCTTATCAACTTTCCAACTATAATAAATTCATTGAGATCGGGAATTTTAGCCGCATCGTGTACTTACGATTTGGGTTTTGTTTGGTTATGAAAAAATAAAACTTGTTATTAACCTCAAACATATTCCTCGAGTTTTGCCAAAGCACATTTGAATTAATTTGTGGTTATGACTAAGCTTGCAAAGTCAATTCGCCTTAATAGAATGGCTGATCAAAATTAATGTTCGCAAAATGTAATTAAATTCGTTTAGACAAATCATTTCTTAAAATCCACTACCTTTCTTTAACGAAAAAAAACGATTTTAAATGTAATAGATTTCACAAAACCGAACGGAATGAATAACAATCATGCATAGCGCAGCCCTTATTTAGCGAGTCTCGCTGAAACACATTATTTAATGAATTTGTGGTTATGTCTAAGACTGGAAAGTCAATTTACCTTAATAGAATGGCTGATCAAAATTAATTTTCGCAAAATGTAATTAAATTTGTTTTAACCTAACAATTTCTCATAACCCACTACCTTTCTTTAACGTACAGGTAGGTAGTTTCAAAAAGAAACCAATTAATTTTAATTTAGTATTGTAAGCGCCCTCTCGATCTCCGATTTTATAATTATAGTAGATTATGTGATTTTTACGGTACGCATCCAAGCTTTTGTATTAAACAATAAATAAGTTATAATAATATACAGGGACGTTACATTAATGAAAGGGCAGCCAATGTTAGTCGACACTGACTCAACTTATGACAATATAAGTAGACAATGTAAAGGTACATAAATAAAAAGGACGATGGTTTTGGGGTTTAGGGGCCATGAAATGATAAACCAAATGAAAAAAAAGTGTGTACGTGGAATCCACGTGTGACAGAATTGAAAAATATTGCTTATTAGGTATATTTAGAGATGAATTTTTAGTACTTTTATTAAACAAGAGATAATAATTGAGAATAATAAGAATGTGGGTATGATCGCGAATGAAAAAAAAAATATAAAGAACTGAGGAATAGACGAACGCAAGCAGCGTTACCAAAATTCCGTAGCATCACTGCAGCGTAATATTTACTTCTCCCCTGCCGTCACCCTTACGGCCGTTACAACTGCCATACAGCATGCTACGCTTTGTACTTATTCCCTCCGTCATTTTTCCGTCTTCCCCTTCGATCGCTAATGCATGCGTTGGATTGGCGTCGCCGTTGACGCATTCTCCTCCTCTATACAGGTTCCCCCGCCACGTAACCATCCATTCCCCTCATGCGTCCGGAATTTCCGTAACTCTTGAAATTCGTAGCCCCCTCAGCAGGGGCGCAACAACAGGGGGGACAAGGGTATTTTGCCCCCCCTCTGAAACCTTGAAGTGCGGGCGAACGGGGGCAAAGAAAGTGCTGTGTAATCAATTTTTACATAATAAAACTGCTTAAATAGCACCATTTTCCACCTTGAAATTCAAATTTTTCCGGGGGAGGACCCCCGGACCACCCGCTTCAATAGGGGGGATCGATGATTCTTTATAAAAAGGTATATTGCCCCCCCCCCCCTTTGGAAATTTAGTTGTTGCGTCCCTGCCCCTCAGCAAAGGAGTTCCCGGGGAACATGTTGGGGATGCGACCCCACGGCACGACAGCACAGGAGCACAGCCGTGGCCGAGAGGTGAGGAAACTGCGGCCCCGGAGCCCTCGTGCCAGCCGGAGAGAAACTGCGCGGTGGGGCGCTTCCGTCTCGTAGCGCCGTCATCTGGCGTCCGTCGCGGTTACGTCACCACCTCGCTCGGTTTCCCCTCTTCAGTCTTCCCGTCGCGGGCCGTGTTCGTTCCCTCCCGCGTGTCGACACGACACCGCGCGAGCTACCACACTCCTGATCATTCTCCGCTCAAGCCCAACATTGAAGTCATCACAAAAATTAAAGTGTAGCCGCGGGCGGGGGCACAACTGAAAACGGAGAAAAACAGCAAGGGGTCTTTGCAGTAAGACCCACGGCAATGGTGAGCTAGTGCTGTAAGAAATAATGTAAATCGTATGCAAAATAACACTTTATTTATAAAAAATATAGAGGGATATAACATATAACAAGGATATATATATAAATCGTTTGCAGGCAATAACTATGCATTCCACCAGGAATCATTCATACAAGTTAAAAAAAATGTTGAGATAAAGTGGGCAAACTGGCTACGCGTTTGAAGTAGCGCAAATAATATGTGCCGCTAGGCTGAAAGCAACAGCAGGAAAGAAATTACGATTAAAATTACCATTACGACGTGGCTTGACAAGAAGTGTCCAAAGACATCGTGGCGTGCCCATATACAAGCGCAGAAAAATATTACACAAGCTACAGGTAGTACTCGGCGTGAGCGAAAGAAGCTAAAGCAAAGAACTAAATCAAGCAATGACCTGAAGGGACTTTACTGCTCAACTTTTATGAAATAAAAAATAGTTAAAGAATACACGCATAAGAGTTTCATACAATGTTAATAACCTTAGGAAGATCACAGTTACATATACACTGTGAATATTTATAACGTGTTAAAAAAATTCTGACATGTTTTACTTTTTTATGACAAATTTTAATTGTATCGACCATTTATTACACAGATCAATAATCAAAATAGATTTGGCAGTTTTTCTATAAAAATGGTTGCATTTTTTTAACATTTTAAATACAATCCCTTTACACTTTTATTTGTTACATAAGAATAAAATTTAAGCATGTGTTCACTTTTAGAAATAACATGTACTAAATATTTTACTGTAAGAAAATTAGTCAGATTAACCAAACTTGTTTGAAAAATAATTTGTGTCTGAATGTCTGAACCAAAAATTAAACTCGAAACTGCTGATGCCACTGGCTTGAAATCCAAACAAGTTTTATATGACTACCCTGAGTTTGTTTTATCTTGATATCTGAAACATGTCTACTTTGAAGATATAATAGATATTATTCATAATATATAAATTCCAGTGTGTCTATTCCATTTCGATTGTAAAGTTAAAATAAAAAATAATATTGACTCAGAAATTCATAAAATTTGTCATAATAACTATAAGATATTATTGATGGTTCAGTTTTGTAAATTCATTGCAGTTCGTTCAGTCAGTGCAAATTTTCAGTTGTTTTAAAGATAGAATTAAGTTTTTTTTTTCGATGGGGGTGTTCAAATTGGGAGTTAATGGGTGAATGGGCAGGTATACGTGTAATGTTATATTCTACTAAATGGTACTTTCTTGCTCCTAAATGTAAAAATAATGATACAGTTTAAATAGAAGAAAAATTTTAACTTTAACTTCAGTGTAAATATAAAAAATATTGCTGTCCATCGTTTCGTTTTAAATAACTTGTGTGCATTATTTTGTCCCAACGAAGTCACGTACGGCACTAACAGACCCACTGCGTCACTGCTAAAGGTTCTGACTACCTCCCTCCAATAAACTAAACTGTACCGAAACGAAACATTTTAAAGCAACATGTTAATCCCAGAGTGTAGGGTGTAACACCATCTTATCAAATTATTATTTTTTTACTTTTAAAGTTAAGTATGGATAATTTTATGCAATTTCAGTCATACATACGTCAAAATAAAAATAAACATAGCTTGCTATTGCTTATTTCCAGGCGTCATAGCTTCCTCAATGATGAAATATTTGTATGCGTTGTATGCATAAATCGTATGATTAAAAAATGCTACAACATATTCGTTATTTGTTCAGTATGTTATATATATACAATAAATTCATGAAGTATAATACTAATACAAGGGTAAACTATGTGGTGATGATAAAATATAGTTAATAGTATGGAAACCCCAAAAAAAAATATTCTGAATATAGTAAGTTGAATTGAAAATGGGCTTAGTTATTTTAAACGAATACTACAATTTAAACCGAATTTAAAGTATGATTAACACTTGTAGAAATTGTTAGAATTGTATTTCAAATTTATAACGTAATCACCTCCTTAAATATTTTTTGGTGATTTTTTAACCATCCAACAGATATCACGCTGTTAACTTGTCGGCTCTCGTCAAAGCTCATGTGCCTTGAACCTTCATTTTAAGTGAAAGTGTGAAAATCGTTCAATATTATTAGTCGCAGTCGGAGAATTTTTTTTCGGGGTGCTTCCATTTTTTCTTCTGTGCTAGTCCTACCTTGCAGTACTTCTCACCAAGAACCTGTTTCTCGTTTGTGCTTGTCCTACATTGAAGCAATTATTACCAATTTTAATCTGAGACAACTGCTAGGAATATTTTTTGTAAAATACGAAAATTTATAGGTAAAAAAGCTTTTTATAGAGAACTCAGTAGAAATACTTATTTTAAACTTTTTTTAAAACTAACAAATGCTCCTGTTATATTTAATCTTTATTCTATTTTTTATGAGAATTTTTTTTCTATTTCAAGGCTAGTTAAATTTTCATAAATTTGGTGTTAAATAAAATAACGTGTTAAAGAATTTAAATATAAAAAAAAGTTAGGATCATATGATTCATAAGCGCGTTAAGAGCTGCAAATTTGTATTTAATAAAACTGTAAATCCGAATAGCAGAAGATATGTGTACAACTTTCTAGGTTGTATTGCCCATATTACTATACTTAATTGTATAGGAGCAATCAGTTTGACTATTTCAATTTCAAAATTGAGGAATTTTTAGATTTTCACCAGCGAGGAAAAGGTTGTGCAGTTTTGGTAATAAGCTTCCTTCACTAACAATCTATATATATATATATATATATATATATATATATATATAAAATTAATTATTCTGTACGTGTGTATGTGACTGAACTTCTCTTAAACGGCTGGACTGATTTTGATGAAATTTTGAGTAGTTAGAGAATGGTTTATATTCACTATTTGATCTAATAGTAAATATTTATTTAGTTTATTTATTTATTGTTTGTTATTGATCTTTGGATCGTTTAGGTTCACAGTATGTATATATGTGTTGTTAATCTTTGGATGGTTTAGGTTCTCAATTTGATCCGGTAGGCAGCGCTGCGATCGCGTTTTAGAATATATATATATATATAATTATTTTTTTAGTTTTTGGCATATCAGTCAGACCTGATAGTTGGTGCTGCGATCAATTCTAGGAATTATTTTATATTTTGTTGCATTTTCGCATATCAGATACTTGCGTCATATCTTAGTGTTGTTATTACATTAAAATTAAAATAGAAATGCGTGCTTATTGAGAACATTATATTATTTATTTAAATAATGTTTTAAAGTGTATTGAAAAATATAAATTGTGAAAATTTGTGAGGTGCAGTATTGAAGTGAGTTTTTACGTGATTTTTCGTGAATTTTAATGATGTAAACACGTGCATTCAATACCAATCAACTTAACCTACAATTTTAAATTGTAATTTCTCATTTTATTCTATGCAACTTATGATGTATTAAACGCCTCTTTGAAAATAAAAAAAAATATATAAGTTTGTAAAATAAATTATAACATTTATCAAATAAAAATATAAATTACTCATAATAATTATAGTTAAAAGTATATATATACAATAGAAGTTATATATTTTAATTTAGTTTATTTTAAAAAATTATAAATTTTGTATATACAACGTTTTAACAGGACAACGTCTGTCGGGTCCGCTTTAAAATGTGTGTTCAGGTGGATTCAAGAATGGTTCACTATATTGTTTTAATTTATTTATTACATGTTGTTGCTGATCTTTGGATGTATATTGGATCCGGTAGGAATCGCTGTGATCGCGTTATCGAATATTCAAAAATATTGTATTTTTATTTCAATTCAATTTTTAATAATTTATTATCGAATTCAAAACGTTTGAACAGGACAACGTCTGTCGGGTCCGCTAGTAAATATATAGTTTACTCATTCAAAATAAAGACCACGTGCAATATTTTTGGCTTTGCGCGTCTGGTCTTCGCCAATTTACCTTACATTTTTTTATTGTGAATTAATGGACATTTTTACTAAACAATCAATGGCTATAGCAACTTGCTCATTGTTGTGTCACCATCAAACATTTATTATTATGTTGGTTTTAGTTCAATACTAATTCTAAAAGAAGTAAAAAAAATATTAAACTTTATATTTTTGATTTTACTTGTGTGCAGTGCCTATTTGTAAAAAAACATGTAAAATGAACTTCTAGAAAGAGTGAACATGGAATATTAAGTTACTAAAAAAAATTGTTAGTTGATAAAAAGTAGCCTGACGTTTTACACATAGGGGATAAATATATATGATAACAAATGAGTAATTTAGAAAAACATCCACTGACATTTCCAAAAAAAAAATTTAAGTTTTGACATAAAAATGTAGTCAAACAAACTAATGTTTGCGAAGCAAAGAATTTGAGTTAGATTGCGCAAAAAGCATTATCAAATCACAAGCCTTCAAATGACATTCGAGCCCTGAGTCATTTACAACTAAGTAAAAATTGCAATGAAATTCATGTTATTGACAATTTGGATGACTCAAAAAATATTTTTTTTTGCAAAACAAATAAATTGAGTAATATTGGGCCATAAGCATAATGAAATCATAAGTCTTGAAATGACATTCCAGCCCTGAGTAATTTACTATTAGATGAAATCTGTAATGGAATTGCTTGCACTGTCAGTCCGGTTAAGGACCCGGGTCGATGCTGTCCCCGCGTGCGGCTCACAGCCAGCGTCGTGCTTGCAGGATGTGCGACATCCTTCACCTGAGGCACACCAAGGTGTGGCTGCGGCCCGACTGGCTCTTCAACCTCACGCGCTACGGCAAGCACCAGACCTACCTGCTGGACATCATCCACGGCCTCACCAAGAAGGTGAGACCGCGAGTCCAGGGCCGGCGCGTCCGCACAGGCGAACTAGGCAGCCGCCCAGGGCGCCAAGTAGCTGGGGGCGACGCAGCACGACACACAACAGCTCATATAATATGGTTAACGATTATTGAAACTAGATGAAAATGGATTTTTGTAACACTTTGGAATGTTTATATTGATATTTAAGTAATTATTTAAAGTCCACGGTGACCTGTTTATCATTTGTAATAAGTAAAAAAGTAAAAAAAAACACACACACACACAAGCCTGCTTACATTTGATTGTTGACCAAATCTTAGGCTTACGTGATGTATTTTGGGGCAAGGAAAACTTTTTTTGCGGTGTCCGGTTGGGAGGGGGGGTGTGGTTTAAGGTTTTTCGCCCAGGGCGCCAATTTACCTTGCACCGGCCCTGCCGTGAGTACCTCTGCCTGTCCCAGGCGTGATCTACTGCGGCGTCGATTCGGGACGCCTCAATTAAATATTTCAGTCGGAATACGACCTAATCACTTCAAATGGGGGGGAAAAAAACAATAACGCTACCGTACATCCGCCGACACAGAAGACGATCTCTCTAGATGCTTGCAGAGCTTCAAAAGCGCATGCGCAGAAGAGGGTATTTATTTATCGTTTTACTACAGCACAACTATCATCTTAGCGTTTATTTTTTAATCAAGCCGTGAATAATATATTTCGTAATTATTTTATAGTATCGTCACTGGCCGATCCCGGGCAGGGAGGTGTGGAGACGTGGCGGACGTCGCTCGGTCGCTTCGCCGGCGATGGGATGGGTTTTTTTTCCCGGCGCCAGCTCTGCGGAAAGTAGCAGCATCTCGTTCTGAGGCGGGAGTGGCTGTCCGAGGACGTCACCCGTGTAGTAGCTCACCGGACTACTCGTGTGGGTCCACGACTACTCGTCGGTCCACAGGTCGAGGGCCCGCGGACATGACCCACGACTCTCTCGCGACAAAGTCAACTGACATGGTGGGATGACGACTGGATGGTAAAGCGTCACCCGCGGGTCTCTCACTGCACGCGGCGAGGACACTGCAGAGTGCCACTTGCAAACACACACACGCACACTCCGTGACTACACTAACCCAGGACGAAGACGACTACACAAACGAATACAAGTTGGAAAATTTACAATGATATACAAGATGGCGGAGCGGTCTCGCATGGCATCTGGCCCCGTCGACGGCCCGGGCGGGACTGGAGTCCGGGGACGCCAGTCGCGCGCGCACGGAGCGGAAGTTACGTCACGAACCTAGCTGTGGCGCCAGTATGCACTTATATGTCTATGACGGTAACTATGTTAGACAAAATGTATCTATTTTATGGGGGATGAATCAGTGCGAAATATTATTATTATTCATAAAAACAAATAAATAGCATTCAGATTAATTTATTGCAGCGGTGACAAGTATGAAGTGGAACATTACCTGCATTTAAATAATGGTGTTTTTTTCTTTTTCAGCCAGTAATTCTGAACTCAGAATCTAATTATTCATCATACCATCAATGTGACCGAGTTAAACTTATTCATCGAATTACGAGTTTAACAAGTTGCAAATAGATCGGTTCGATCCAAAAAAAAAAAAAAAAACTATTCCTGGAAATTTTATTTAAAAATTCTTATCATATAAACTCATTTTGTTTAATAATCACGAATGTGAAAAATAATTTGTGTTTATTAAATTTCATCGCAGTAATCGTGGCGCACATTTGAAACCCATATTGACAACGTATTTTTCGTCTAAACTAAACCCACTCGCAGAAAGTGTAAAATTTAAGTATATGACTTAAATTTATTCTTACAATATTGTTGTTATAACTAATAATCAGTTCTTTGAGAGTGCAAAGCGAATAGTAAAAAATCATCTTTTGATACTATAACTCTTTCACTGTAATGGAAATCCTTCTCCCTCCCATCTTAGAATTATTGTTTCATTAAAGAGAATATTGACTTCCCAGACCTTTTTCTGTAAAACAAACACTAAACCATCCATTTCTAAGGTGAGCCTTGAACACGTGACTTCAGGACTGGAAGCGACCCTCGCCACACCTTGCACTGGTCGTCTTCTAGGGTGTTTGTTTGAAAATTTAATGAACAGATCCCGTATGAAAATATTGACGCCTATATCTCTCAAAGAGGATGATTTCTTCCTGCTGCTCACAGAACAGCGGCTTTTCGTAGCAGTCGTTCAACCGCTTACTAGAACCCAATGTTTAACCTCGCAAACCCTCTTTTTTTCTGTAAACCTGTTGGTAAATTTTACTTATACTTTATAAATAATGCTCTGAGATTTAAAAAAAAAAGTCTTCGGCCGTATGATGTTGCAAAGTGCAAACAAAATTAAAAGTATTTTAGCTGCAAATACGTGCACAAGAGAAGTTGTAGTTCTTCTGATACTTCTTCCTCACTGTAAAAATAAAGTTGTTCTTTTTACAAGGAAAGTTCTTGGGAACTCGGTTGCCAACTATATAACTTGTAAAACTGGAATGTCAAGCTTTGTACCATTTGTAATTTTACAAAGCTCGGTCTTGTATTTTTTTTTTACAAGTGATAACATTGGCAACTGAGTTTCCAAGGATTTTCCTTGTGAAAGGTCAAACTTTTTTTTAACCAGTGTAGTGGTCATGTCGCTCGCCTTTCGCTGAGTGGCAAACATGACGGACTTTGCAGTTGGCGGTGGGTCTTGTCAGGGTCGTTTGGGTCTCCCCCACCCGTTTGTTGCGTCGCCGCCCCTTCATCCCGCAGTGGTCACACTGCGTACTGGTCCTGTGAACCTGTTAACTATGCTATAGCGCGTCTCATCCTTATTTTGTAGTGTACATTTACTATCCATTTACAATATACGATTTCTGCATTTAGCGCTGTCAATGTTCGATGTGCTCTCTTCCCAGACATGCATTATAGGTCACAAAAGTTTTAGCTACATCTTTGTAAAATATATTTTGTTTTGTTTTTGAAACATCGTATTTTGTGAAGTAAAAATTGTAATGAGAATTTTGGAAATACATTTTTCTGTTGTATTTAATTAACATCATTTTTTAATATTAAATTTTTATTTCTAACAAGACCTAATTGAAAGACACCCGCTTGATTTTAACTTTTTTTGTAAACGGTGGCATTGAGAATAAATAACAGTTATGTAAGTATATTTATATTCATTATTAATGGTGAGCCATTGTTACAAATAATTTCTCTTGAGCAACAATAATTGTTGTAAGTATTGAATCATTTTTTGTCAGAATGACAATTGAAATGATACTGTCAATAGACATTAATTAATGATTGTAGAACAATCAAAAAATTTAATTTTAAAAATTAAAGTTTCTTTTGAATGAAGATGGCATACAAAATAAGTATGAATGTGGCAACCGGTCCTAAGACTGGACCAAAGTGTGTCTCTAATGGCTTCGTTGTTGGCAAGACATTATCGTCCATAGCACACACATCCCTACATCCCTTAGCAAATGCAGCCACAATGTAGAGGACGCTTTTGTAATGGATTGAAAAGTATCCGAATACTTTTACTGCTAGCACCAACTTTTGGCAGTTGGTCGTACTAGCATGCACGTAGCCACTTTGAGTCGTGATATCTACGAATATTCAGCAAAACGTAAATAACAAAGACCAATTAAAAAAAAAATAATAATTTAGCGTGACTGTTAAAAATGTCAACGATAAAAAATAAAATTTTTAGTATGAATCTCAAAATATTGAAAAAACTTATAGTGGGAATTAAATGAACCTGCAAGTTTAAATATTGCTTTTATATAATATTAAATTTTTCATTTGTCTCTAATTGAGTTAACCCTTATGCTTACAAGGTTATAAACAAATTTAATGCTAAAAATCCAAAGTAATTTTATGTACAAAAAAAATGAAACACGATTCCGAAGTTAATGAATGTGAAGACGCATCAGTGGGTACGAGTGTCGCGTCCATAGAAACCTCGATTTTATTGGACGCTGATGCATCCCTTGTGAGAATTCAGAAGCAACGCAAAGATGGCCGCGTCATCTAGGGTGCACTTATAGTGAATCCCTTAGCTAAAAGATCCATTAGGATAGTATTCGGATGCAGCTATTGTGTCTTAATTTATTCCTGGATCTATTTAATAACTAATTATTCAAGCCAGGAGGTGGCAATCCATGCATTATCACCGGACACTGTGTGAAGTTTAGCGTATGTATTGTGCGGAAAGTTTTAAAGGAAGTGAATGTGTTTAATGGTATGTCCCGTTCCAGGTCATTATTTTATATTTATTTTCCACGCGGTTAAACTTGCCGACTTTTTGAGTGGCTGAACTTTCACAGAATGAAAAAGTCAGTAGCTAGCAAAGTTGCAGTTTTAACGCTTTTAATGTAGTACGGAAAAGGAGAATGAAATGGAATATAAAACTGAAACTTTTTAAAAATGAAGTCAATTTTACTGGCTGCCATGTGATTTGGTTTAATTTCTTTCGAGAAAAAAAAATTAATTAATCCACCTCACTTTTAAAAAAATCATCGTACGTTTTATGATTCTGAAAAGTTTAATAATGTTAAAAAAAAATTCTGAAATTTGTTTTAACCATAACACGTAGTAGCCACCCGCGTTGTCTTTTAACATAAAAATTTTCATTTTTTTTTAAATTCCATTCGGTTCTCCTTATCCATAATGAACAAAAATGTTAAAAAAAAAAATTCACCTTTCCAGCTAATTATTCAAAAAAGTCTGCATTAAATATATATATATATATATTTTTTCATTTTTGTTAAAATAAAAAAAATGAACACCTGGATCGGGACGTACACGACGCACACGACGACAGTTTCAATTCGAACTCAGAAGCCATTGCCCGGCGCGGTGCGACGGAGCAGTGTAAGTCGTGCACTGCAGCACGGCGAGTCACGTGCGCTCTCGCTCGCGGACAGGTGATCCAGAAGAAGAAGGAGGAGTTCGGCCAGGGGCAGAAGCGCTACATCTCCGGGGACTCCGGGGACTCCGGGGACTCCGCGGGACCGGCTCCGGGGACTCCGGCGCCAGGACTCCGGGACGACCTGGACGAGCAGGACGAGAACGACGTGGGTGAGTGGCCCTCGACGCACTTGAAACATCACATCGGGCGTTGGCCGTCGCCGGTTGGCCTTGTACGTCACGGAAAAAACACGAAGAACGGAACTTAAATGCTCCCTTCGTCAGGTTTTTCTGCATACTACACTGTAACTTTTTTTTTATGCAACAGAAATGTTCGTGTAAATTTGTACATTTGCATGATAACAACTACATTACTACAAAATGAAGTGTTCGTATTAATACCGGGTTCGGATTCTTGCACGAACCTTTATGCTTTGTGTTGTCCCAGTACCTACATTAGTAAAAGTTACTTGTAAACCTTTCCTTGAATAGTTTTCCAGTATTAACTGCGCACATAAGAAGAATGATACCTACAGCAAATTAAAGTCAAATCGTTGAATATTCGAATAGCTGTTTAATTTTTTTTTTAATTATGCTTGACTGAAACACATCACTTTAAATATAAACTTATGCATAAATTTCTTGTAGCATTACAAACTATTTCTTGGCAGCTGGTTTACAAATGAATCTTTTGTAAAAGTACAGAATTTTTTTTCTGTGCGACATACAGTGACGTATGTCAAATTAATGTTTTCAATTAGTCTTCCTCATTGAAAAAAAATTCATGAAACGTAATTTATACCCTATCTAGTATATTCCCTGTTAACTAAACATTTTTGGAAGTCCTGTTTCCAACACACACCAGGTTGCGAATTGAACATTGCCATGGGTCCTGTATTTTTATGCATCCGTCGATCAAATGAAAACGCAATATTTTCACAAAATTTAACCATAGTGCGGGCCAAACTTCTTACGAGCTGGGTCAATTAGTTCGATGTATACGCGTTGCTCGGAGCGGATTCGCAGAGACGAGCAGTAGGCGGGACCCCGCAGAACCAAATAGTGCCAACTCAGCTCGGCTAGGTTATACATCAACTGTTCTAAAAGCATCAGTGATTTTTTTTTTCTACGCTTGCTGTTCAGATGCATCGTTCATTAAGTATCGGAATACCATATGGTCAGCCTATTTTAAACAGGTTTAGTACTCGAAGAAAAATGCCATCCCTGCAATGAATTTTCAATATGTTTAGCCAATCCTGGCTGGCATGTATTCCCTTCCACAGGTCGCTAACCAATCACGCCCCATGTCCCTGCTCTGGTATTGGCCCGCAATGCATCTTATATTTACACAAAATAATACTGTTGTACCATAATATTCAAAAAAATATTGGCCAACTTACTATAACGTAGTATTCTGATGCCAACTGTACATTGTGTGAACGAGGCTATTTCGGATCTTAGTCACTTTTATGATTGTTCATTTAGAAAACATGTTGGAATGGCTAGGATGTTTAGATTTATCTGTTAAATTTAATTAAAAAACACGAATGCTTTAACAAATGAACTTTTTTTTTTGTAGTGGTGTAAGGCTCGGATTTTTTTTCCAGGCCAAAAGAAGCGGTTGGCATTCCTGGACCTCATGCTGGAAAGCGCTCAGAACGGCACCAGTCTCACAGACGAAGAGATTAAAGAAGAGGTGGACACTATCATGTTCGAGGTTAGTGCTTTTTCCATCGTGATGCTTTCGAACCGCATTAATTTCAAATATCGCAATACGACAATATGGGAATCTCTGGCCAATTTTATCATTGGCGAAGCGCGAGACAGTTTACTGCTTTGCTTTCAAGCTATTTTCACTCCACGTCGCTAAATGCCATTACTCTCACGCACTTAAATCACATTGTAAAAAAAAAAGTAGTTCACTCCACGCCACCAGGTTCGCTGACATCACTTGTCTCACGTATTTCTTACGATTTTTTCCATATTTTCCATATTAAAATATTTTTTAATATCTACTACGTTCGCTTAATGCACACAGGAATCGTAAAATTTCTAAATTGCCAAAATGTTTTTACTGCTTTAAATTCGTGTAGTATTCATAAAATCGAGAGATTTTATAAAATTCCTTCTGACTTCGTAATTGCATTCATCCCTCGTATCTTTCAGTCAAAAAGTAATTTAATTCATGTAAATTTATTTAAAAATTAACATTTCTGAAATAATTATTGTTTGAAAATTGCTAATAGTTGAATTTAGGACAATTTTTTAAACATTTTGTCGCAATTTTGGGATAAACCTCTATATAAAATATATTTACGTATGCTTATATGCACATAAGTATGTATGTAGTTATCTATAAAACTAAAAACTCTTTTTCGTTTTTGGTTAATGATAATGTACGCAAAGTAATTTGAATAATCAGTTTTTTGTAGTAACATTTTCATAGAATTCATAACACACTAATAACATAAACATATTCATTTTGAAATATGTTAATTATATTTTACTTTACTTTATTCTATTCTTTGATTGGAATCATTGTTTAAAGTTCTCCGTAGCAATAGAGTATTTATAGACTTAACTAAAAATGTAAAACGTTAACAAAAGTTTTACCAGTGTTCTTACTGCAACTTTGCTTTAAATAACATGATTATGTCATAGCAGACGGAAAATGTTTGTATAGATTTTAACTAGGTCATTCATAGAAGCTTAGGGCAACGGAATACTCCTTAATTCTAATATTATTCTAGGATCCGAACCACCTTGCTTATGAGTCAGTTATAAAATACTTTAGCATTGTGTTGGGTTGGGGGTGGAACTACGACATTTTTTTTTTCATGAGCTAAACCTATAAGCTATTAATGCCTTTGAGCTTAAATGGCCAGTTTCTCACTACTAATGGAGAAAATAGTCATGCCACAGGTAATTGCATCAGACGTTTAGGGAAATAAGTGTTGAAATAAGAAAACCGTCATATGTTGAAAAACTACATAGTTTTAACAAATAAATTAAGGTTTTGTTTTGTCTTCACAGGGCCACGACACCACAGCTGCGTGTAGTAGCTTCTTCCTCTCGCTGATGGGAATACACCAACACATTCAGGTGATTTATTTTCTTCCTAGGTTCTGTTCCGTTTTGTAAAATATATTCCTTAGATTGTAAAGATGTTTGCCAAATATTCATATTTTTTAAACTATTTAATTTAAAGTCAATACATGACGAGACAATACTAGCGTATTCCATTACCTCGCTTCAAACATTAAAAAATGTCAGAGTTTTCTCAGATAACCCATTTGTGATTTCTAAAAAAACTGTCTCGCTCCACGTGACTCAGCCGACCGTGAAGCTACGCAGGGGCGGAACGCTCGCCTCCAGCCAATGGCGGCCGGGTTCTGTCCCCAGCGGGGCCTAACTCGAAGGTACCTTGGGGGGAAGTCGAGGTGAACGTGGTCGAGAGCCTTCGGTACTTCATTCTCTAACCACCTTCACTTCACAGGGATAAAAGCCACAACCAAAACCCGAACCGTTCCGAAGTTTACCGAAGTAAAAGCTTAGGTCAGTGTAATAAATAATAGTTATTTTTTGTTTCTCTCGGTATGTTAAGTTCCCAGAATCAGCGAATTATCAAAAATTCTTGCTTATCTTTCTTGTTACTGTTTGCTTAATACATGGTTACACACCACTAGGTCTAAACCGATTTTATTTATATAAGTAGTGGAATTTTTATGAATATCTATTTTAGGGCTCTTTTCTTACTTGCCCTGTTAGCAGCATAGCTTGGTAGGTTCTGGCACTGGTGCCGGTCCGAGAAGCAAGGATTGGGTCAATGACCAAGCATCATGATTCCATGGCGGCTATTTTGGAGTAAAATTTCTTCATAATTCCAAAAAAATGACTGAAATTTCCTAGAAATTTCCCTATTTCGTGAAAAAATTTCCCATTGTTTCCCTACAAAAAATTGAGAGGGGTCAAATTTTCAACGAGAAGGGCCTATTTTCCGTCAAGAGTTGGAATATTTATCCAGAGGAGCACATTTCAACGTAAGCCCCATCAGAGGTAATGTATGACCTTGACTTTTATGGTAAAATTGAAATTATTTAATTTTTGACCAAAAAAATCCGAAAAAATTTGCAAGAAATTAAAAAAACGTGTACTTGAAATGTCTAGTAACTTAATCCATTTTAGTCTTCGGTTCGATTCTCTGCGAAAATAAAAATGTAATTTGTTAATAAAAATTTTTTAATAAAAGCTTAATTACTATTTAAATAAAATTTTAATATCACATCCGCTATCTTGAATTAAGACGCCACCGTAGCACTTTTCATCATGCACGCCATATTAAAAATCGGTAATTAATATCCGATTTTAACTGGCAATATTTTAAAATTTACAAAAAATAAATTAATAAAATTTTAAATCAAAATCAAAATTACACCATGAAGTTTCCGGTTCGAAACCGGCAAGGTATATCGATTAAAAAGGGTGACGGATCCTTACTCCATGGGAGCCACCGTCAGACTGACCTCCCAACACTAATGCCAAGGCAGATATTAATCCAGCCAGCATGACGTCATGGCAGCCATCTTGGGTTCACCATCTTGTTGATGTCTCGTGTAGGCCGCCATCTCATTTTAGTCTTATAGTGAGCGCTTTTACCCCATTAGTTAAATTTTTGTCCAATAAAATGCAGTGGTATTAATTACCGTCGCGTCCGCCAACTAGTCAGCCGTGTTGGTCACCATTTTGAATTTATGTAAATTTTAAGCTTGAAATTCGGGAAAAACTTCAATCATTAAAAAAAAGTCAAGTGTTAAAATAATTAGGTATTAATTCGTACGATATCCGTACTTGGTTCGATCCTTGTTTGATGTAATACAAGATGAATTAAATTGCCAAAAAAAAAAAGAGAGGTTCAAAAATAACATTATAAATAAAAAAATATTACTTAAATTCTACGAGTACCAAAATACTGGCAAATTAAAATCGTTTCTCGAAGTCTACAGTCTTCTTAGAAGGCGAAGCGAGACGTAAGCATTCCTTGACACGCGTTTTCGGGGCATCTCCATATGCCAGTCGATTAGCCAGCCACGTCCAGTAGTTGGTTTGGAGCAAAAAGTTGCTGGTCCAGGCAAATCCAGTTGCTTGTCAGGCATGTCTATTCATTGGCCAGGCACGTAATCGGTGACCAGCCACGTCTTGATGTAAGCTTTGCACGTCAGTCGTTTTGCCAGGCACGCACGTCCAGTCGTTTGGTCAGACAATTCCATGCAGTGGCCAGGAACTCATGTCCAGTAGGTGGTCAAACCATCTCCAATTGGTAGCCAGATGCATCCAATAGGTGGCCACACACATCCAGTCAGTAGCCAAGAGGTATTTTTCGTCGAAACTCGGCGAACATTTTAAACAGTTCATGTATGCTTGCGCATAGGCCAAGCATCTCCAAACCAAGAGGTATTATTCGTCGATACGTGACCAAGTAAATTGGTTCCTTTCAAATATATGTCAAATTGCTCTGCTGTAAAATTGGTTTGATTTTTTATAATTTTTTGCTCGTATTTAAAGTTGAAGAGATAAACTCAAAACATAACTCACAAACAGGACAAGAGTTGAATTTCGGAAACACGTATATCTCGTATTAACTAACATTTAGCAAACATTCTTTACGTGCTCTCATGTATATCTGTATGTATGCATATATACCACCCCCCCCCCCTCCCACACGCACACACACATACACTCACTGTGCAGTAATGCAGGGCACAGACACGTCCAATAATAAGTTCTTTTCATTATTTTTAAACTATTTATTTGACTATTTTGGTAAATTGTTAAATTGAGATTGTATTTAATTACATGAATATTTTAACCTAAATCTTACCTTTTTTTTTGCTTTTACCAAAGATCGAACCGAGGACTTAAAATATATGTCAAATCAATCATTATATTAACGGGTAAATTCTGAATGATTTTTTTTAGAATGACCAAATGACCCAGCTCGTAATAAGTTTGGCCCCGGACTACGTTTAAATTTGTGAAAATATTGCGTTTTTCATTCGATCAACGGATGCATAAAAATACAGGACCCATGGCAAATTTCAATTGGCAACCTGGTGCGTGTGTTGGGAACAGGACTTCCAAAATTGTTTAGTTCATAGGGGATAATGAATACGCAGACTAATAAAGGAAACGCAACTGCAGCCGAGCTGTTGTGGTCCTCCCGATGGGTGCTAACGTTCTGCCGACGGGCGCAGGACAAGGTGCACGAGGAGCTGCAGGACATCTTCAAGGACTCGGGCCGGCCGGTGAGCTACCAGGACACGCTGGACATGAAGTACCTGGAGCGGTGCATCCTGGAGACGCTGCGCCTGTACCCGCCCGTGCCGGTCATCGCGCGGCAGCTGCAGGAGAACCTCAAGCTGGGTCAGTGGCGCGTGTTTACGAATCATAACACACAACTTAAATTCCGCTTGATTAGCTACGACTTTCAAAACAAAACAAACGAAAAAATTGGCCGCTTTTTTCAACCTCTTTTGCAGTCGAATAAAGAAAATAAAAGGTTAAGTTAGAAACATGATATTAAATGAAATTTTTTGTACATTAAACTTTATCCATCTTAATTTGCTTGAATACAGACTACTATAAAAAATAACGTGCAACCATTTCACTGCCTTTGGGGTCGAATATCGAAAAAATGGTAACTGTAACACCCCCTCCGGAGCGCTTCGAAACATTTTGATCGATTGTCGAAAGAAAAAAAAAAAGCGTGTGCGTGGGGTCCACGCGCGACGGAAGTGAAACTTCTTGCTCGTCAGTAGAGACCCGTAAAATTCGCGGGTTCAATGATCTCCAGGACAGACTCCACAATATCCTCCAGCACACATTCGGGCAAATGCCAACTGTTCATTGGCTGCTGACTTGTGAGCCGTCTCGACTGAGTGGCCCCTTGATTCGACGCTTCCACGAGTGATGGGTCTCCAATTGGCCCTCAGTCCTCCAGATTAACAGTGAACCAATGACAGAAGCGAAACTAAGGTATAATTATTTGAATTTTCAGCATAACACGAAATGAACCCGCGAATTATACGGGTCTCTACTTATCAGTTACAGATAGGGACCGTAAAAATTCGCGGTTTAATTTCGTGACAGGCTGAAATTCAAACATGTGTACAATTCTGCTGGTTCAGCTATCGGCTCGCAGTTTAACTGGAGCTCTCTGGGCCAATGAGAGACTATCGACCAAAGAAGCGTCGAATCACAAGCTACCCAGTGGAGACGCCTCACAATTTAGTACCCATTGAACACGCGTGTTTACTTGAGAAATGGAGAGGATAATGGAGGCTATCCTAGAGGTCATTGAATCCGCGAATTTTTCCGGTCCCTAGTTATAGATTGGGACCGGAAAAATTCGCGGGTTCAATGACCTGCAGGATGAACTCCATAGTTCTACCTACACTTGGTCAAATGTCGCCCACTCATTGGCTGCTGTCTTGTGAGACGTCCCAACGTAGCAGCCTGTGATTCGATAAAGCTTTGGTCGGGCGTTTCTCATTGGCCTAGAGTCACCCAGGTGAGTTGTGAGCCAAATAGCAGAGGCAGCACTGAGGTATAACTATTTGTATTTTAGCATATCGCGAAATGAATTCGTGAATTTTTCCGGTCTCTAGTTATAGATAATGAAAAATTATTAGTATTTTTTTTATTGAACAAGAGATAAAATACTAAGCACGCTGGTTTTTAACTCAAATGAAAAAAAAATCCATTGTTAATGTTTTCAAATATATTTTAAAAGTAATTTGTTGTTTAATTTGATGAAAAATTTGAACCATTTATTATAATTATTTTCTGATTTCTTATGAATCATTATGCGCAGAATTATCGGTGTCTATCGTAGTGATAGTTTGATTATGATAGCTAAAATAGGAACGACACGAACGTTTGGTATTTAATACCTTCTAAATTCCTAGAAAATACAGCATCAACCGACCTGAAAGTTGGGGTATTATGTAAGTTAGTTGCACACAAATATTTTCCACGCGAATTAAATAAATTGTAAGTGCTTTAAACAAAAATTTATAACACGGTAGCGTCAATCATTTAGCTGTTACGAAAACTGAGGCGCAAATAAATGCAAGCAGCGTTACGAGAATTTCGTCCTTTGCTGACGCACTCGCCTCCTCTACCGGTTCCCCCCACCTAGCGCCTAACTATTCCCCTCATGCAAACGGAATTCTCGTAACGCTCGAAATTTGTAGCTCCCTTAGCAAAGGAATTTCACTTCAAAAACTTTACGTCTCCCACACTGAAAGAAAGGTTTGTTTTACCTCGACAAAATATTTGTTTGTATATGGCGAAATAAATATATTTTGTTAATTCAAACAGATATTTTGTAGTAGGAAAGATTCTGTTGACCCAACAAAATCATTTTGTCAACTCAAATGTATACTTGGTTAGGTGTACCAAATCATATTTGTTACTTACCGAGTTTGGTTGAGCTAACGAAATATTTTGTTCCACCAAGTAAATATTTGTTTCGTCATATATAAACAAATATTTGTTTGATTCGAACAAACTTTTTTCTCTGTGCAAGTGAGTTAGTTTCTCCCTGTACGGGGGTTGCCGCAGCTTCTGGCGACTACGTGGTCCCGGCGGGAGCCACGGTGGTGGTGACCACCTTCAAGGTGCACCGCCGCGCCGACATCTACCCCGACCCGCTGACCTTCGACCCGGACAACTTCCTGCCGGAGAGGATGAGCAAGCGCCACTACTACTCCTTCATCCCCTTCAGCGCCGGGCCCAGGAGCTGCGTGGGTGAGTCGGCCTTGTTTACACGTTGCCAGTAGCACTTGTGTCTAGCCGCTGACAACTGTGCCGCGTCTTCGGCTCGATTCGGGAATTCACGCCACTGCTCGTGAGTGTGACAGTGCATGAACGACACAACAACAACAACAACAACAATTTTTTTGTGCGCTCACACTTTCAGTTACCGTGTTCAAATAAACTGCCTTTAACTTATAAGATGTCATTCTTAAAATTAGCGAGAAGTCATTTAAAGAATTATTCAGTATGTTATCTACATTATAAATACTTTAAAACATTGTGGATGGTTGGTTATATTAGGTGAGTATAGCCACATTAAAAATTCTGTAAAATCATTTTATGGTTGCTTAGCAAATAACTTTTTAATATGTAGCTATCCAGCGCTAGGAAACCGTTTACATGATTTCACAGCATCTTTAATGTAGATATCCTAACCAAATCAACCGTCCACAATGTTTTAAAGTATTTATAATGTAGCTAACCTAACCTAATTGACCATTGGTTATCATGGCTGCATCCGAATACTGGCCTAATGGATCCCTTAGCTAAGGGATCCACTAAAAGTGCATCGTAGTGGACGCGGCCATCTTTGTGTTGAATCCGAATTATCACAAGGGATGCCGATGCATCCCTTCACGCATCCACTAATTCAAGATTTCTAGGGATGCGACACTCGCATCCACTAACGCGTCCCTACATCCATTAGCTTCGGAATCGGGTTTTATTTTGTTTGTGTATTATATTACTTCAGATTTTCAGCATAAGATTTGTTTAAAACATAAGCGAAAATGTTAACTTAAACAGAGACAAATGAAGACGTTAATAAATATAATCAAAATACGAATTTTAACTTAAAGGATAATTCAAAACTCATAAGTATTTTTAATGTTTACAATTTATAAAATGTATTTTATTTGGATCGCTAACATGTAAGTATAACATACACGTTACATTATTTTTTAATTGGTAGGTATTTATTATTTACGTTTTGCTGAATATTCGTAGATATTCCTACACAAAATGGCTGCGTGAACATTAGTACGACTGACAGTCAACAGGTGGTGCTAGCAGTTAAAGTATTCGGATACTATCCATCCATTAGAAATGCGTCCTCTACATTGTGGCTGCATTTGCTAAGGGATGTAGGGATGTGTGTGCTAAGGACGCATCCCTATGTATTCGGATACAGCCCATGAGTTGTCCATCCTTCCGCGCCGTCTTTTTTCGTCAGGAGTGTCGGGTGTGCCGAGCATACCCGAGGCTAGCCGAAGATGCGGCACAGTTGTCAGCGGCTAGACACAAGTGCTAGTAGCTCGCACGCCAGCGGGTCAGTAGCTCGACCATTCAAGTTGGTCACTGGAACCCAGCTACTCTGCTTGCACAAGCATCTCGTCAGGAGCGTTTACATGTGTCGAGTAAACAGCTGCTAGCATGCGGCGTTTACCCGCTTCAAGTATCTCGCAGATACCGAGAATTGTCGTGGGTGGGGGAAGGCCAGTGCGCCAGGTGAAAACAAATATTTTTTTTGTAGTAACTCACCCATTCCAGTTGCTGGCATGCTAGTTGTAACTGGCCTGTACGAGTAGCTCGCCCTACTCGTTTACACGACTCAAGTAACTGGTCTACCGGTTACAACTCCACCATTTTGTGCGAGTTACTGGCAACGTGTAAACGGGGCTTATTACAGCTGTTGAATACGCGACGTCTGTGACCTGGTGCACGACGGGACACGGACGGTCCCTTATTTCTAGGGAACGGATTTTCGGTGTCCTTTTCGTCGCTGATCTGAATCCCAAAATTCCGCGCATTAGCAAACTCCCTTCCGCGCTGTATTCGTCCAGATGGCGGACCTGCTTCCGGCGCCATTAACACGTTATATTGTCATTTTTGTGATCATTAGGGGGACCTACCAAGCGGGTTGTTCTGCCAAATGGAACTTTATGATGGCGAAACTATCCTGGAATACCTACATTCTGTACACTTTAATGTTCATAACGAGAAATAATTGCAACGTAAAAAGTTCGATACAACTAGAAAGGCGGATCTATTTTTGTTACTTCTATTTCTGGTATTATTTCCGTAACAATTGTATCGGTAGTTATAATGCGTTGAAAAATGTTTCTAGCCTCACGCATGGCACCGTTTATTAAAACGGTTCCCTATTTTTTTCCCTTACTTTTGTCTTTGATAGCTACAGATACATAGGTACTGGCTCATACGACTCAAATGATTTTCACCTGGATCACCATGATTATGGTGGACTTAAAACCTTTTGCAACTTTATTTTTTACTTGTTATTTGCATTTTGTTGATAGTTAGGTCGAAGGAGACGGTTGGGAAAACAAAGATACAAACATGATTAATGGAAAGGAAAGTTACCGTGGCCTATGGTCTAGAAATTTCCCAGTATTTGTCTGGAGACTTTTGGGTAAATTATAGGAAATCTGAATAATGATAGCCGTGTTCTGCCTGCTTAAAGTAAAATGACTTACTAATATGTCATCTCACTCAGTTTAGTCTAGAAGTTAAGGTTAATTAAGGAGCGATGTTATTGCCTTTGCCAGAGCTGGCTTCCGGCATTCCACTTGCGCTAAAGAGTGGCAGTAACGCTGATGGGGTGATCAGCCTGAAGGCTGGTGTGGATGTTGGACCACAGCTCCGGGGAATAGCTGCGGTGCGGTTAAGTTAAACTAGACGAGATGATTCTGCAGTGGTGCACTATTTGCTTTCACAGTTATAACGTCCAGTGACGAACACAGGAAGTAGGTTTTCCCCAAGTGAAATATTTTTGACCCAGGATCACCAACCAGAAGCTCTGGCCACTTAGTTGAAAGGTTACAGAGACAATTCTCAGTTCTGAGAAATTGGAACAATATATGTCCCCCCCCCCCCCCCCTAGAACTGAAGTTTAGTGCCTTCTACCTAACCTGATCATTCAGAGCGCGGCTTCTGAGAGTCATTTCTGTCAACAACTTCTCCAAATTCCATATCTTACACCTGTTGCAACTGAGATCATGTTAGTAGGTACAAGAATTAGTAGGCTACATGTTAACTCCTTCCTGACTGAAAGAAAACACGCAGCAGTAGTTAAATATGTACCAAAATAGCGGGAATTCACTACAATGGGTACCAACTTTAAAATAGTGATGGATAAGGACAAAATAAATATTTATATTGAACGACCCAAAATGCATAATATATTGACTTTTTTTTCATATCCAGAAAAGCGTACTTTCTTTCTTTTTTTTCGCCCATATTTAACGCCATTTTAGTTCATAATACATGATACGAGCAATTGAGCATGATATCGCTCTCATGTACAGAGCGTTCGCAGATTGCGGGTCATTAATTTAATTGGTGGCAGAAAATTCCGAAACAAACAAGTCCGGATGGGAAACCCTACAAAGTTAAAGGCGCGAATAGTGGCCCGTAAATTTGAATTTGGCGGGCTTTAGAGAACCACTCAATTGTCTGAGAGGACGAGCTACCGAGCGAGAAGCATGCGACAAGCCTAATGCAGACGTTTAGCGTTAGTTAAAAGCACCAGCAAAGATTAGTCTGGTGGAAAGCATGGTTGTTAGTGGTGAGTTTAAACGTTTGGCTTTTGGGCTAAACTGAAATTTTTCGTTAAATAGTAGCTTGGCTTCTGGGTTGTAGCCGCGTCCTTAGCATATAATTCAATGGTGAATTATTTGCCAAGGACACGGCTACAACCCAGAAGCCAAGCTACTTCAGACAATGGCCGTGAAAGCCTGCGAAAATTATTTTCGTTAAATAGTTAGTAAAATCCAGTACTGTGGCTATCAACACAGCGCTGTTCACCAATGCTTTATATTTTTAGTCATTATTATTACCGCAGCACGACGTATTCTTGACTAATGTTCAAGTTCTCAATTTTTCTAATATACTGAATTAATTCAACATTGTACTACACACGTTTCTTAATTTCGATCCAGCATAAAGAAAACAGAAGCGTATTAATTTTAATGTTCGTGATAATTTGAATTTTTAAATTATCAATTATGAAATAATTAAAAAAGTTATATGTTTAATCTAAATATTTGCATGAGACATTTGTTATTAATAAAGCAATACAATTATATTCAAATTAAATGCGATTTTACTAGTCATCAGTTGAGAAATTGAATCATTTTTCTCCTTGCCTTTACCAAAATTATCAAAAACACTCTGATGACACAGTGATGCAAAAAAAAATTAAAATGCTGACAAATAATAGCAACTATATGAGTAAATTACACCGGAATTTCTATTACACTTTGATGAAATAATTATATTAAATTAAAATTCATAATGAATGGTTTTATTTTGAATGTATACACACATTGGTTGTATGAGACCGTGCCTGGAGGTTCGTGTGAGCGTAGCGTTGGAGGGCCGCTGGAGAGATGACCGGCTATCGTGGGGCGAGGGGGGGAAACCAGTACAAATGACAGCGCTGTCGCTCGAGCAGGTCTGCGCCCAGTGTAGGAGGTGGGCGGGGAGGGTGCGGGGGGGAGGGGGGGGGCTTTTAAACACGCACTTGTCCCTGGAGATTCGAGCGATATACCTTCCCTCTGTTGAAACCCTTCTCACGACTGACCGCTTCGCCGGTTTTTCATCACTGGGGCGCAGCCCTTCAAAGCGGGGGAGGTACAAGCCCAGCAGGGCTCTTGTCCTCCCAAGTGGTCGTCATTATCAGATGGAGTGATTGAGAGGGATAGCCCCTCCCCTCCCCCCTCGTCATTAGTAAACGTGCGTGCTGATTCCCAACTGAATGTGCAGAGAGGAGGACTGAGTGCCACAGTTTCAGTCCCCCTTCCATTCCCTTTGGTTTCCCCCTCCTGTCCTGCCTACCAGGGAAGGAGGGGGAGGCAGAGTAAAACATCCCCGGCCACGTTGGTGGCTATTAAAATTTGGAAAACTGTAGGTCTGGCCTAGTGGCATGTCTTAAATTTTGCCGAAAGTTTGGTGATATTCACGATTTTACGTCTACAATTATGATGTAGGTGGCGCCAAGGGCAGGCAGTTGACTGACCGCTTCCGCCGCTTTTCATCACTGGGGCGAAGCCCCTCAGCGCGGGGGAGGCACAAACCCTTGCGGGCTCTTGTCCTCCCTTTTGTCATCATACAGGTTTTGAAGGGGTAGGAGGAATGAACCCCCTCCCCCTCTTGTCAATTTTGTGGTGTTGGCTGGAAGCGAGCACACTCCCAGCTGATCTTCGAACAGTACCAGGAAACAAAGGTTTCAACCTGTGAAAAATTTGTCCAAAGCTGAATTTTTGCACAGTGGTAGAGTCGACTATGCTTAATAACATACCGAAAGTTTACCGCTGTAGACCTTGTGCGTATCACTGAAAATTTGCAGTTAAGTCCTAGATGACAGCGACTTGCAGCAGTTCATTAAAATGCTTCCCATTTTTGCACTTTTTACCGTAGACTCTCGATAGCTATATGAAAATAATCTTAAAGCACTACTACTCACATTGATAATGAATAAAGTTCTAAAAGTTAAAATTAAAGGTAAGAAAAAAAATGTTAAATTAATGAAATAAGTTTTTTTACATCAGTCAAGGCAATAAAAAGACAATTCACTTACAAATAGAGGGTCTTACGCAAATATTTCTTTTACAAAAGTTGTTGTATAGTTCTTAAGCTTTACAGGGACATATCTTTCAAAAGTCTAGCTTAATTTATAGGATCACTAGAGACTCCCGAGCTTATCAATGTCGTCTACGCACTGCGACAGAGCCACAGCCGCAAGCGCTGTGGCCACACTCACTCCCACGAAATCGAAGATTTTTAATCTTTGTAAAATTTGCTCCTAACTGAAATTCAAAACAGTGGTAACATTCAAGTTTTCTAGCAACATTTGAAATGTTTACCTCCGCAAACCTTGCGCGGAACACGAAAACGAGAAGTTAAGTCCTAAATAATACTTTATTGACCACTCAACAATATGGCACTATAACGTAATTACTATAGTATACTTTCAGAATAGCAAACCAAAACTTACTCAAAACATTATTCTCAAAAATTAAATTTAAAAATCTTTCACTACGTTTGACTAAATATGATAATTATTCAATAATATTAGAAGAGAGGTGTTCTGAAAAAAAGGGCACAAACGAAAATACGTATTACAAAAACACGTAGAGCCCGATTTGAAAACATTAAATAAAAGTAGTTGCAAAGTTCTTAAACTTTAAATTAGTTTATTTGTTGAGAGATTGGTACAATGTGTCTGACCGCTAAAGCGATCCGAGCCGCGTAGTGTATACTACTGCGAGGTTGTCGAAGTAGGCTCGGGTCGGGACGAATTTCGCCGTAAAGAAACAAAGGTTATTAATACATGGAAAATTATCCCAAAGAAGAAACTTTGTACAGTTGTAGAGTGAACGTTTCTTAGTAACATATCAAAAGTTTACCGATGCAAACCTTGTGCGTCACGCCAAAAACGAGCAGTTAAGCCCAAAATGTCAATTTTTTGCAACGATCCACAATAATGGATATTGTAAATGCAGTTTATGGAGTAGACTGACATTATGGAACCCAAAATAATCTAGAAACATTGTCCTATCTGAGTATAGTGATAAAAAGTACGAAGTTTAAACATCTTTCTATAAAATAGACAATTTAAATCATTAAAGTTAACGAATTCACTTTCATTCAATTTTTAGGAAATATAAATACATTTTACATAAACTTAAAGAGCCCAACATGGAAATCGCTTAAAGTAAACGTTGTTGCATATTTATTCATCTTTAAATTGGTATATTTTTTAAGGGTCTCATACAATTAGTCTGACCGCTGAAGTGATCCGAGCCGCGTAGTGTATACTACTGCGATGTTGTCGAAGTAGGCTCGGGTCGGGACGAATTTCGCTGTAAAGAAACAAAGGTTTTTAATACATGGAAAATTATCCCAAAGAAAAAACTTTGTACAGTTGTAGAATGAACGTTTCTTAGTAACATATCAAAAGTTTACCGATGCAAATTATGTGCGTCACGCCAAAAACGAGCAGTTAAGCCCAAAATGTCAATTTTTTGCAACGATCCACAATAATGGATATTGTAAATGCAGTTTATGGAGTAGACTGACAGTATGGAACCCAAAATAATCTTGAAACATTGCCCTATCTGAGGATAGTAATAAAAAGTACTATGTTTAAACATCTTTCTATAAAATAGACAATTAAATCATTAAAGTTAACGAATTCACTTTCATTCAATTTTTAGGAAATATAAATACATTTTACATAATCTTAAAGAGCCCAACATGGAAATCGCTTAAAGTAAACGTTGTTGCATATTTATTCATCTTTAAATTGGTATATTTTTTAAGTGTCTCATACAATTAGTCTGACCGCTGAAGCGATCCGAGCCGCGTAGTGTGTACTACTGCGATGTTGTCGAAGTAGGCTCGGGTCGGGACGAATTTCGCTGTAAAGAAACAAAGGTTTTTAATACATGGAAAATTATCCCAAAGAAGAAACTTTGTACAGTTGTAGAGTGAACGTTTCTTAGTAACATATCAAAAGTTTACCGATGCAAACCTTGTGCGTCACACAAAAAACGAGCAGTTAAGCCCAAAATGTCAATTTTTTGCAACGATCCACAATAATGGATATTGCAAATGCAGTTTATGGAGTAGACTGACAGTATGGAACCCAAAATAATCTAGAAACATTGCCATATCTGATGATAGTAATAAAAGTACACAGTTTTAACATCTTTATATAAAATAGACAATTTAAATCATTAAAGTTGAGAAATTCATTTTCATTCAATTTTACGGAAAAGTTAATACATCTTACATAAATATAAAGAGCCCTACGTGAAAATCGCTTTCAATAAACGTTGTTGCATATTTATTCTTCTTTAAATGGGTATATTTTTTAAGGGTCTCATACAATTTGTTTGACCCCTGAAGCTATCCGAGCCGTGTAGTGTGTACTACTGTGAGGTTGCCGAAGTCGGCTTGGGGTCGGGACGAATTTCGCTGTTAAGAAACATGGAAAATTATCCCAAAGCAGAAACTTTGTACAGTTGTAGAATAAACGTTTCTTAGTAACATGTCAAAAGTTTACCGATGCAACCCTTGTGCGTCACACCAATAACGAGCAGTTAAGTCCTAAATGATAATTTCCCAAACGATCAACAAAATTGTGTTTCGTAAATAATTTAATAACTCTATAAATACTTTTTTTTAAGTAGGCTCCCAGTATACAGCAAACTTGGTTTGTTCTCAAACGCCATACTACTACGGTAATAGGAATATGAAATCACTACAGACAAGATTTTGTTCTGGTGAAACCAGAGCTAACCGAGAAATGACCGAACGTCCCGGAAAGTTGTGATATTTGACGATATTGCGCGAGTAGCACACCCGTACGTGACTACAGAGAATGGATAGTTTCCTTAGCCGTTAGGATTTCTGGTACGAACACCCTCTCACAGGTAGCGTCATAAAATATAGTCAAACTCTTGCAAAACCATCCACCACCGCTCTTTGCCACTAGAAATCCAACGACGTCTGCTAGGCGCAGCACTCAAATACATTAACTTATTTAAAAAAAACTTAATATGTAATGCTACCTATACGTTTTACAACACAACTCGTGTTTTATTTATTTTCTGAAAAAAAACCCCTATTATTATAGGAATTATGTTTTTTAAGTGAAAAAAAAAACTCAGAGTACATTTACTCTATTTTATTCTATTTTATTCTATTTTTATGTAGTAAACTGATTTTAAAGAAGTAAATATATAATTTTTCGTTTTGTCGAATACAGGCTACATTCAAATTTTGCATTGTTCTGATCGAAAATAAAACGATGTATCAGAAATAAAAAAAAAAATTGTTGCTAAAAAAATAATTTTTATTAATAAAATTTTTGAAACAGAATAAATCCATGCAGATATAAAACCAGAGGTCCTCTAGAGTTTTTCATTTACAAGTTCCAAGCAGAAATCGTTTATTGTTAATTTTATTGTATCAAAAAACATTCATATAAGAAAAAAAAATGCATATCTCATTACATGTAACATGCACCCTCTCATATGAATTAGCTATGTTTTAAGTAATCCCTAAATAAGACCCAGTTGAATGAGTGTCGCAGTACGCAGTGTGTCGCAATGCCGCGCTGGAACGGCGGTGGCCGTGAGAGATCAGTACGGCCGCAGTACACTGCAACGCTCGGGCCGCTTTAATGAGCCAACTAATTACGTTAGACTCTTTATAAATATACTGTCTTAAAGCTAAAGGTATAACCAAAAACATTTATTTGGACATTTTTCGCATTGGACTCTTCAAATTGGTGTAAATAATATTTTTATCTGAGTGGCAAAGATAAAAAATAATATGTCATGAATTAATCGCTTATATCACATCTTTAATATTAACAATTTATGCTTTTTACAACATTAATGGCTGTATTAGAGTCTCAAGATTATTTTGGTAGTTTTATGGACAGTCTAAATGAAAAACTGTACAAATGGGTAGCATTTTAATGGACTGATGTAAGTCGCTGTCATCTAGGACTTAAATGCAAATTTTCGGCGATACGCACAAGGTCTACAGCGGTAAACTTTCGGTATGTTATTAAGCATAGTCAAATCTACAACTGTGCAAAAATTCAGCTTTGGACAAATTTTTCACAGGTTTGTGCCTTTTTAAGTCTTGGTTTCCTGTACAGGGGAAAAATGTTGCCACGTTTCCCCCGGGTTTCCTTTTGGTTTTCTACCCCCCTCTGCCCACTGAGGATGAGGTCGAACGCAGGTTTACCCCCCCTGCGCATTTGCCCTAAGACGGTCGGAAATTTAGAATAGTCGTGGGTCTTTATTTCCTGCGGCCAACCCCGTATATATACAGACTAGCTGAGTGGCGGGGTGGTGGGGGATGCAGAGTTCGACACTCTCTACCTGCTTCCCGCGGGTCGTTAGAACGTCACTGCACCGCGATCGCTGGCGCCCTCAGCCAGTGGAGTAGTCTCCTGAAGCCCGCCAAATTCAAATTGGCGAGTTACTGTTAGCGCCTGTAGCTCACACAGTTTCGTTCCGGACATAAGATCCTTAAAAACAAAAAAATGCTTGATTTGGCATTGCCAGCCAGCCATTAAATCTATTCCCAGTAGTTGGGGAACCTTGTATATAGGAACTAGGAAGTAAATATAAATCCTCGCAAGTATGTGTGAAGTATTTTTGGGTTTTCAATCCATGCAGCAGTGAAGTGGTGAATGCCAGCTAGTGGGCTGACTGCAGTGCCGTGGTTCCAGGCCGCAAGTACGCGATGCTGAAGCTGAAGGTGATCCTGGCGACGGTGCTGCGCAAGTACCGCGTGCACTCCAGCCTGAAGGAGCAGGACTTCAGGCTGCAGGCGGACATCATCCTGAAGAGGGCCGAGGGCTTCAGGATCCGGCTGGAGCCGCGGGCGGAGGCGAAGACGAAGACGCAGTGAAGGGCGACGTGTCGCCGCCGTTTGCAAGACAACCGGCCGCGTGTCCTCGCAGCTCGTAGACCTTTATGTGCGCGGCACGGCCTGAACGTGCGTTTCAGATAACCAGCATGTTTCGGAATTCCCCTTCTGGCTGTCATTCTTGCCAAAACAACTTCACAAATTTCAACTTGTAAACAACCCATACCGCACCTGTTCCAACTTACGACATTTTAACGCCATCCGGAGTGAAGAAAACACTTAGGAAGAAATCAAATTCATTAAATTTTACTGCAACTTCAGAGAGATATATATAAAAAGGGTTTGTTAAAACGAAATCTAACACTTCTTACAGCGAGAGTATTGTGATTTTAGTATTGCAGGAACACGGGCACTGTTCGGATTAAATGTTACGTGCATCAATGAATATATCTTGTTTGTTGTTGTTTTCGCGTTAGGTTCAGAGTAAAAAAAATCTTAAATGGTCTGACAGTTTTAGGCATAGACACTCATATAATCATATGGTATACTCCAACGCCTTGAACTATAATATCCCTTCAATTTTATTACAGAGTGTCAATTTTAAAAATCGGATAAAGGTGTAGTCACAGTATAGTTTTAGGTTTGAATGCTGTTATTTTTACAACTTTCCAGCTGCATATAAACCGAATATGTCTATGCTTCCTTAAAATTTTTATTCAAAATAAATAACATATATTATTTCTGTAACAAGTTGTGTCTGTCATTCTTGAAAAACAAATTCTCTTGTAATAACGTTTTATGACTTACTCGTCAACACATAAACGCTATTTTGTTAACATTATGAACAATAATAATCAATCGTGTATGATTTATTACCCACCAAATTTGTACAACCTGTAGCTTCTTTTCTGCAAAAAGAGTATGGAGTTCTTAACATAGAAGTGAGTATCAATATTTACAAAACAAAAATATCAAAATTACGTTGCGACATCATCTCATACCTAGATGGCCTTAACAACTAAAATATCATACTTATAGTTAAAATTAATTCTACAAAATTTGATCTTTTGACCTTCAGGTTTCTATAAGGATAGCTAACGAAGCTGAAATATATATTTTTTTGTTTTTCTTTTGAAGTTTTACGACATTTAAATAAAATTATATTATCTATGAAAGATTTGTGCAATGGGAGTGCATGACTTGATGTAAGCTTTTGTGCTTTAGCAATGTCGTATGTCCAAAAGCTTACATCAAGTCAAAGAGGTTATAAAAATACATTTTCCCTTAAATCTTAAAAACTGTTGTGTATTATATTAAATTATAATTAATATATAATTATTTTTCTATTATTGTGATTTTGCTAAGGTGCCTCAAAGTAAACAACTTGTTTGTAGTGACATGGTAATTAAAACAGAACATGCAAACCGGTCACGGAGGTGAAAATAGACATTCAGCCTTGCAATGTACTGGCATGGGAAGCGGAAATTGTCATTATGTCAAATCTATGAGCTGTAATTTTACACCAGGAAGCAGTCATACATTATGTAACCATGGAGAAATGTGAACACAGTAAGCATGTGTACAATTATATATATGAGTTTGTTAATGAAATTTAAGTTCTGTATAAGAAAATAAATAAATGTATTTAAAAAAAGACCCCTGAGTATTCACAACCAAAAATAATATGAAACTTAGTGTTCTTATAGCAGGTTTTCATCGAATTATTCAAAATATTGTTTCTCAATTTTTTATGCTACCAGATGTGCTGGTTCATTTAATCAGAAAATATTTTCGTTGATATCTTTAAAACCAATACGTGTTTTAAACTATAAATAAGACATCTTAATACGAAATATTTTTAAAGAATTTTATCTGGGGATATCTAGTATCACTTAAATGAACTGAGGTACTATACGGAAATATTTGCTTTAAATATAATTAATTATAAAATATAATGATGTTAAATTCTTTGTCTTTGGATTCACATACGAAAGAGCACAGGTTCAAATCCCAATAGTCCAGCCACCACAATTTTAGAGTTTCATTGTTTCCTAAAATAATTCCTACTCAAGACTATCCACAATTTACTGTGGAATATTCATGCAGAGAGGATTGACACGTGCTTCATAAAGGGAGGACGTGCAATAAAATCCTTATGAAATAATAAATTTTCGTAATTGATTTCGTACATACTACTTACTATAATTAAGTGTGTATACCTATGAGCTATCTTTAATTTTATCTACCAGAATAATAATTGGAAATTTTATTAAACAATTTGTATTTTACTACTTATTTAAGTGAACATGAAAAATATCTCAAATTAGTAACATTTTACATGAATGCTTCCTTTATGAAAATTTTATGAGCTGATATTTTTTGGAAAATAATATAACTGCATATACAAAACTCAACGTTAAGATTAATAACAGTATAAAATATATTTGCACAGGAATGTATGTAGTTAAACGAGTGATTTTTTTTGCAATATAAGAAACTCTCAAAGTGACGTGTCTGTGTTCAAAAAAAGTGTAGAACACAACTCATACAACATGAAAACAAATTATTCTTTGTTTTCATGTTGAAATAACTCTCCTACTTCAAAATGGTAATATTGTATCACAGTCCTTCAATGAGTTTGGATTATCTAGATCACTAATTGAGCACCTAAAAGTACATTTAAATGTATCAGTTATAAATCATGATAGTTTCGTTAGTTTTTTTCCCCTTCAAATTGTCATTACTTATTTTTCGATAAAATGTTGTGATATTTTATTGTTATTTATCATACTTGCAAAAACCAAATGTATGGTAAAACATGAATCAAGTTGCCATTAACATTAAATTTTGGTGGAGCATGTATTTCATTCATTGCATTACATTATGACACAAAATTTACTGAAAGTATTGTTTCAACACAAGAATCAAGTGAATAATGTATTACTAATAAATAAAGAAACTATATCAACATTGATCTTAAACTAATAAAAAAAGAACCTGCTTTGCCAATATAAATATAAAAAAAAAAACATATTCAGAAAAATATTGAAATAACTTAAATTACATGTAAAGTACTGTTACGATTTATTAAAAATAAAATAATAAATCGTTGTGTGGCAGACTACTGGTTTCGTAAATTGATAGCCCAATTACAGATTTTACTTCAAAGTTTTATTGTTTACCACTATTTACTTCACTATCAAATAATCTTCGAAAAATTTATTAATAAACAATTACACTTAAAATGTTTACTCCCTAGTCACTCGGTTTTTACACACCGTACACCTCGCTGGGCCGCACCTCCAGCGCAACTCTCGCCGCAGCACCCATCGTGGACCTCCGTCGCGGGACTCTGTCACCGCACTCCACTGCCGCCGTCGCACTTCCCTTCGCCGAGGGTCCGCTCGACGTTTCGCTCGGGACTCTCGCCGCACCCGCGGCACTATCGCCCCACCCGCGGCACTATCGCCCGGATCAAATCCACTCCCCAACTCAACTCCCCCGGAGGCCGGCGTCCCGGGCTTATATTGGCCCAGGCGCCACTTCCAGAAGTGACGAGCGCGGCTGGGGCCTGTCGCCGCGCCGACCCGACGTCATAATTCTCGAGAAAGGCGTCGGCCGCTCGCAAGGCGGCGCGCGGAACTCCCCAGCTGCCAGGTGTCAGGTTAACACCGCCGAGACAGAGCGTCGCGCGGGGAGCATTGGTCAGGAGGGAGGGGAAGCGGCAACCCTTGTAATCCACCAGTCGCGCGCGGCACGTCTCACGTTGCTGCGGCCACGTGACGTCAGTGACCGTGCGGGGCCGCCAGCCAGCTCCGAACCTGCGCGCGCCGCGGCCCTGCTCACGTTCGTAACAGTACTTAAAATATATATGTTATACAGTAATTCTACATTTTTCTGCTATAAAACTCTATCAAGGAAAAATATTTAGAAATAGAACGAATTCTTGTCAGAAAAAAACAACCGTATCTTCTCAATTTACTAATAAGTTATCAGTTAAATAAAAAGCATCTATATTCGCAGAAAATATTAAAATTTACGAAAGTTAAGATATAAAAATATATATAATGAGAAACTGATCTATTTACGTAACTTATATCTGCTGGGAGCCGTATAAATGAAAGTGAAGTTACTAAAATCGTGCTTTCAACTGTGACTATTTACATTACACAGTAAATTTAACAACTCTGATTTATTTAAATTACAGATAAATATAATTTTTTTAAATAATATTATTTTATGTCACTGATACTGAAGATTTTCCAAAAAAAATTTAATATGACACTTTTAAAATAAACCTGGAAAAAAATCCTTCATTTCCATTACAAAAACTGAAACTGAAAATAAGGAAATACATTTATTTAAAAATAATTATATAATACCTATGTTATCATAATTGCTTTTCATAAAATGAATTACATTTAATTAGTTTGTTGGCATATGTGGTCAACAACTAAAATGGTAGGAGAATTTCACGATTTGATAATCGATGTGAGATTCACTCTCAAGCAACTTACAGTAATAAACTAGGTATTACTTTTTTAAAAGCTTATAATTATGTATTGTTATGAAGACCTTTCCATATGTTTTAATGGAGTTATCACAAGTGTTTAGTGAATTTAGTATTTTCAAATGGAAAAAAATGCAAATATACAATGGCAATTTCTCGTATGTGTATTGCAAAATTCTCGTTTATTCTCGTACCTCACTTAAATGAACTTTTATGATACTATATTCTTTGCCAAAATGTACTGCACGAATGCATTCCCTTAGGGCAAACCCGTAATGCTTGTAGGATATGGAGTGGTTGACTAAACTGTTAAAAAAAGTCTGGCAAAGCATATATTTTTTCGAAACAATAATCATCGACAAATATTATTTACCTTATACAATTCACAAATGAATTGGCAACAGAGAAATTAGTACTCTCATCTAAATAAACAAATATAGACAGAGTAAAAATATCAAGGGGGAGGCTGGATGCCCCACGAGGGGGAGGGGAAGAGGAAGAGAACAATAAAAACAAATTTGATTGACAAGGGAGAGGGGGAAGGTGTGAAAATACTTAATTACCCTAATTTACATATCCTTTTTAGTTAAAAATTCCTACGAGCCCCCTACTGTAGTATTTAATCTTGCCTAAATGTGACGTCTGTATACGGTAGCACAAAGGTTACTCATCCAATATTCATGTAAACTTAAACCTAATTCCAGGACAACCTTGTTGTAACATTACAAAATACTACTAGAGAATTAATTATTATATGCTTGTAGTTTTCAGCGAATACAAGAAGCATGGACAGCAGAACACAAACTTCGAATTTCCCTCCGGCTGAAACAGGTAGCTTGTAATCATCCTGCAGACCCCAGACACCATCTTTGCTGCAGACAGTTCGTTCGGTATGAGTGAAAGGTAGTTTTTCATATCAGATGTTGCACCTACATCTCTTGTCTGGTATACCTGGATGCCATTAAATACTTAGTTAATGTTCTCTAGTAGGTGAAGAATACCATTGCAGGATATTGTTGTCGTCAATGTGCTTCTTATAGGTAGGAACGACTTACATGGGAAAGTACAGATATTTTGGTTTGTACAGCGATGCATACTTCGGAAGGTAGCGTACAGCCCGAGCAGGAATGGCTGGTACTCGTGCAGTTTCATTTTCATAATGCTGTCATCAAACATAAGCGTATCTTTCACATTGAGAATTTTGACTGAAATATTTATTTGGTACTTTACCTATTAAGGAAGAGCTTTATGCTGACAGGTCTGGTAAGGGCCTGGTCTTTTTCATGTCAATTTGATTTATGTTTTGTCTGGTGTTTCAAACTTTATGACCATCACTTCAAATGCAGATTTTGTTTTTCGTCTTAAAATTTCACCAAGCGATCTCACCGATCAACGATTCTGATGAAAAACTTCGCGAGCGCTCATCACGACGACTGGAATGAATACGATACTTTGCGGCACTTCAATTAGTTTAAATGTTGGTAGAACCATTGTCAAAAACCTTTAGTATGTTGCTTAGTCTTTCGTTGAGATATGTTCCACTTGCCGAATTGCAGTTTATTTGTATAACAATTACGAGCAATATGATTACCGTGCGCGTAGATTCATACGTCATTCCTGCATCATACACCTTAGGCTCGAATTCGAGCATCCCACCTATGCTTCCCGATTTCGTATAATCGAAATTTTCACTGCATGCTAGAATGCCTTGTGGAAAGCATGGATTTCCTGGTAGTTGAAAGTCCGCATCTGGTAGTAAAATTTCCTTGGTGTAATTTGCAATGTCATCAATTTTGTAAGAGCCAACCGGTAAGTGTATTTCATGAGCGTTCCCATCATTTTTTAGGAATGAGATCTTTCAATTATGTCGTCAATATTCGGTAAGGTATTATATGTTTTAAAATATGTGAGTCTAATACACCATTCATTCTCAATAACCAGGAAATGGACTGCCCGAATCTCCGAATGGTGCCTGTAAATTTAAGTATTATAGACATGACTGGCTTATTTACATAACACAACATCCATTATATTATTATAAGAAAAAATCGAAGGCACATGTAACCGCAGTTTATATTTTAGACAACTGTTATATTTCGTAATTGTAGCATAACATTGTCCTATTCAGATAAGATACAAGTTTTAGGCGTAGTTCTCAAATCACAGAAACCATCATAGTACTCAGCCTTTATTCCAGACTTCATGTATGCTACCCAGTGTTTTCCATGGCCTGCCGACGCATCTCAATTAATAATGGTACACTCACCAGTCTTTGGTTTGCTAGGTAAATTATCTCGCATAAACATGAAATTAGATATTTTCATTTTGCGAGCATACCTAATTAAATCTTTATTGGTGAGTGGACGTTTCTACAGAGGAATTAACGGTTCCTTTATTCGTTTGTGAGACCGCAAGTAGAGTCTTGCGACATTTTTTTTAATCCATGATATATATTTCTATGCTGGCATTTTGTCTTCGTGCTTCCTCCTTCTGTTTGCGCTGGTTCTTCTAAGCGTTGACTGCCCGCACTATACCGCTCATAGCACCCATGAGGCTGCCGAGGACAACCAATGCAGGTAAAAGCAAAGGTATAAGTCTAGCAGTAATCTTCTTATTAAGGGTCTGTGCTTTTTCTTGATCTTTCGCAGACCTGCACTGATCTTGCACGAATGCATCTTTGCCTTGCAGGGCTTGTTTCGTCAAGTACCCATTCCTAATTTTTAGTCTCTGCCCTTGGATATAGGTCCTATGCTATGATTATTCTCCTAGTACTGTGAACGATTATTAACTTATTTCTTTGGCTTCCTGTGCCAGTACCTTGTCAGCCCTAAACCTGGATTCAATTTCCTTACTCAGGGAATAGGCAATATCACGCTGCTTGCACTTCTCATCAAGATAATCATGTAATGCCCACAGCACCTCGAATGTGTAGCTCGAAAGGCAGATTATTTATCAGCGAGTTCACGAGTCCTGCGATTTTTTTTGGTTCTTACCTCTTTGAGGCATTATGCACAACTGTACCAAATGTATAAATGTTTGTTTGTATAGAATTTCACCAGTATAATGCAAGTCGTTTAGGAAGAAGTGGGTTTGCCCATGCGCATCACGCAAGACGACGAAGCCAGTGCTTGCAAATCCCAACATGGCTTGTTATTACCTTCTACCATATATTCATATGGGAGGCTCATAGAACTGTGGAAAAACACGTGTTCTACCGAGTTTGCTGGAAGAACCAAATGGTCTTTGCTTTGAGAATGTGTACCGCTATTCCAATTCTCTTCAACAACCAAAGTACCAGCGCCTTGCCACGGATATAAGTTCGGTGGAAGATCTTGAGTATTTTCCATTCACCGATAATGCATATGTGGTGCCCCCTAGCCAAGCAAGAGCCAATTATATAAAAGTTTCCAATGACATTGTTTGCGAGGAGCAAGTCATAGTTCAAGAATACTTTTTCATGGTAAGAGACGCAAAATTAGACTGTATTTACCTATGTCAGAGGTAGAGCAGGATTCCAAAACATCTGCTGTGTGACAATGCGAATGTCATGTAACTTTATCACATTTAAGATCTTTATTTACATTATGCTTACGACGACTATGTAAACACCAATATGATGTTTCAAGATAATAAATATATGTGCTCCTTATCCTGGAAAAACGAGCACTGAGTACCAAGTCTATGCACAAAAGAAATAATGGAAAATGTGGACACCAAGTTAATGATATGGTCTGGCCAAACCTGAGATCTTTCTCGAGTCGGAATACTGACACAGCTATGGAGTGTACAGAAAACATAATAAGTGGTTCTTTAGTGCTAAATAAATAGACTTTTTACCAGGAAATATCATACACGTAGAAGAGTACAAAACTCATGGCATATAGAAATTGCTGTTTCGCAGGGAACCTAAAGGCTTTTCTCATGAAAATTTGCAAGTGTATAAAAAAACTGCTAGAACTAACTCATGCGCCCTTTCCTGATAACGATCCGTAAAGTAGCAGATTTAAGACAAAGATCATGAATAAATCGACTATCTTGTTAATCTCTTCAGTAATCTAGCAGTACATGGTGAAGGTTTAAAAAATCTAGAAAGTGTACAGAACTTTTATTATGTGTATTGGAATGATCCAAAAGAACTGGTTGATTGTCTGAGACTGCTACCGGCTTCGCTTAATGCAGGAAACTATTCACATATGAACTAAATAGTATACATACTCCATAAAATAAGGGAAGTTTTAATATGGTAATATCTTCGTCACAAAGTCGTAGTTCGTGGAATTGATGATGGATTCCAGGCGGATTTGGTTGAGATGATACCATATTCCCGGATGAATAAAGGTTTGAAGTACATGCTGATTGTCATTGTTGTGTATATCAAGTTTTTTAGGGCCAGACCTGTGAAATAAAAGAATGCAATCGACGTAACCAAGGTCATGGCTAATATTTTGCGTGATGAACCTGTACCGTCGCACCTACAAACGTATCTCGACAAAGAATTCTACAATGCGACGTTCAAGGCTTTGATGAAGAAGTATGGCATCAAACACTACTCTACATTTAGTAATATCAGAGCTCCTGTTTTGAAATTTCTAACAGAACTTTGAGTTCCATGAAGTGGCAAGTTCACGGCTAACGGAAATTAAAATTGGCTGGATATCTTGCCATAACTAGTAACTAAATACAATACTACTGTGCATTTTACAATGAAAATGAAGCTCAAAGATGTAAAGGACAAACACTTGCTTCGAACAATGTTTTCCAACACGAAGAAGAAAGATCCATGACAGCCTAAAGCTAACGTCGGTAACATTGTGTGGATCTTCGAGATAGGTTTCACTGTGAATTGGAGTCCCGAACGTTTCCGTGTGACCTACGTTCGCGAATCGGTGCCTATTACCTATTACCTCAAAGATTTGGACCAAAAGTCTATTCATGGTGGATTCTATGCTGTAGAGATCCAGCCTACAATTTATCCTGACACATACTTAGTGGAGAATATTTCTAAACAAAGAAATAGACAATCTTAGGCTAGTGGTGGGGGTTCCCACCTCGCTTTAATTCGTGGGTAGCAGATGTAGAAATCTAGAAATGCTAGTATTTTACTTGTTTTTGATCTTGTAGTTGAGTATATATTTTGTTATAAATCCTTTATTTACAATTTTGCTAATTTATTTATCGAACCTTTCACTTTTTTTTTAGTAAATTGAGCAGATATTTTAAAACTTCCTTTTTTGGTATTTATCAAGGATTGAATAAAGGACCGGAATCAATCGAATCAATCAATAAATTATGAGTGATTTTTTTACGAATATTTTCGAATTTATAGATAAATAATTACAGATTTCCATATGACGGCCAAAACGGCTGACAAGATGGCAAACACCATGGTAATAAATATTACTGCACTGTAGAATTAAAAAAACTCTTATGGTAGCAGTGCCCTCTAGCATATGATGTGTGTACTACATGACACTAGCGCTCCTGGTATATAGTATTAAAAACAATATGATGCAGCGTCCTCTAGCAGATGATGTATGCTAACTAGCGCAACTAGTAGAAAGTATTGAAAACAATATGGTGGCATTGCTTTCAAGCAGATGATGCAATTATTCCTTCAAATTAATTCAATATATTACACGTTTGAATATTTGTGTAATCTTATTTATATAATTTACTTAATTATCAGCGGTGCGGTCAAAGGCGTATGTTTTCTAACCCAGAGGTCCAAACTGCCATTGTTCAAATCACCGCGGTTCCAATGTATATTGTATAAAACATTAAATTTAGTATGTCGATAGGGGCCATAACAAAATGGGTAGGTATACAGAGCGATGCTGGCGCTCGCTAGGAACAAACAGCAGAAACAAATATGATGGTATCTAAGATGGCGGCCTCCAGAAGAACAGAAAAAAACAAGGTGGCATATGTGATGACATCCAAGATAGCGGCCTCCAGCGTACGACAACAAGATGGCGGCTGTGACATCAGAACCGACTAAAAGTGACTGATGTCATATCCAATACGGTGACCGTAACTAAAAGTTCGATGTTTGGGGAGTGGGGCGATCGAAGTCAAGATGGGAGAAATCAAGATGGCTACTGATGTCAAATGTCAGGGTAAAGGTCAATGTATTAATTCAAGGTCAGATGGTGACCGTAACGAAATGTGCAACGGTGAGGTCGTCCAAGATATCTGCCGTGACGTGAGAGGTCGGTCGGCACCACAGGCACCGCACACGGCAACCAGGCGCCCGAGCCTCCAATATATTTTAATGTTGTTGCTGACAATAAATGCTGATTTCTTTAGTTTCCTTTTAATTGGGTGTTCCTCCTGTATGAGTGGTGCAGCAGTTTTCATTTTTATTTCCTAGTTTGCATACTTGAATTTTTTCCATGACAAACAGTGCAAACTACCTTGGAGTCTGTCCAAGAAATCGTATAACAAAAATTCCACATTGAAAAATTATTTAAAGAACAAACCGAAAGTTATTATATTGTGCCGATAGGAATTTTGAAGGGGGTGGGGGAACTCATTATAATACTGACTTCAAGCATTAACATGGAAAATAGAGCACACGCCGACTCACTTCTCACCCCCATGAACGCAATAGAAAGGTGTAATTTTGCTTCGCGGCTCTTCACCACCAGGGCACGTCGAACCACGAGCTGTCTTCCTCCGCCGGTGGCGCCTCGCCTCTGTGGCATTGTCAAACAACGTTTAAATCGCGTAGCAAATACGTTCATCGTCTCAACCATCAATGCAAAACTTAGCGTGTTAATTTTATTTTTTTAATTATAAATTTATTAATTTAAATTCAATTACATGTACTTTTACATGTATGTATTTAACTAGTCAATTTACAAATTGTTTTACCTTAGCAACTGCCAAAATATTTTAATATTCTGTGTACTATAAAATGCCAAAAAAAAAAATTAATAAAATAAGTTTTTGCAAAATATTTTTTTACATAATTTTTTTTAATCTTACTGTGATGTGAACTACAAAACCTATTTCAATAATTATTTTACTATAACTAATGTTTAGGTACCTATACTTATTATGTAGTATCATGAGTGAATTTAAATACCTAACCTACAAAGGTACTGTGATAATATGTTGAAAAATTAGTTTTTTATCACTTAAAATATCACAAATTGCTGAAAAAGCAATTAAGGGAATTTATAAACTTGTTTATTCAGAATTTTTTTTAAAGTTCATTATTAAAGAGTAGCAGAATTTACTCTCCATTGACCAACGAGCATGTAAAGATGTTAGTATTACCTACGTGTAGTACGCCATTGACAACATCGACAAACATATTATAATTAAGAAATACCTTGAACCGGATAAATTTTTAACATTGAGTCGTACATTCAGAAATAAGGTTCAGCGATGCGATCCCCAAGTACTGAACCTTTTCTTTTTGTCTTCACACCTCTCCGGCTAAAATTCTAATTATATGGATTTGTATCAGTTAGCCCTGCTTAATTGTGTTACTGTCCTGTGTCACTATCGTATAAAACATTCTCTATACTTCCTTGTAGTGAACTCTGCATGTTAAATTTTGTTCTATGATCGTTCTAACATGATACATTTTAAGAATTTTTCTTTATTTTCATGTAAGAAGAGTTAAGGGAAAATTTAAATTTATATCTGCTTTAGCATCACATTATAGTGTATGTAAGGTAAGGCATGGGGTAAGCCCTGCGGTTCCACATTTTCATCTACCATGCCCACAAAAACGTGACACCTTTGCTTTTCCAATCAGTATCATGGTTATGTATCGAAATTACCATGACTAAATTTAATATTACCATTTTATTGTTAGCGAAATACATGGTAAAAATAAGCAAATAAAAAAATTGTACCATACAAACAACCTCTGGTATCTAAATTTAACATTTTTAAAGTTGGCACTGCAACAGTAAACTAAATTAAGGGCCGAAAATAAGGCCAAACAATAGGTACATACATACTAAACAAATTCTTGAAATACATATTCCTTATTTTATTTAATAGTTAATCATAACGTAGGACCTAGTGTTGAGTATTTAATGATTTAACGTTTGTGAACTAGTGTACCAACTATGACATGTGTATGTGTTCACGGAAAATAATAATTAATTTACTCCTAGTGGCTCTACAGAGTAACTTGCAAATAAATATTAGGCTACAGTATACAATAAATATTAAAAATAACATTTTATACCTTGTCATGTGGTTACTTGGATAAATAACTGAAACATAATATTACAACAAAATTTTAAAATGACGGAACTTAATTGCCTTCATTTATGTTAGCTACAAATTATAATTCTTCTAGAATAGTAAACCATCTAGACAAAGTTGGCTACAATGCTTTTACTGCCAAAAATAAAGCTTATGTTTTGCTTGAAACAAATTTACGCAGCACTTTAAAATGTTTCGAATGCAATTTAATTAAGGAGATTTCCAACTTTTGAGTAATATATTTTTATTTAATAGAGCATTTTCTGTTTATTTTTGTAAGGTACGTCTTTAAATGTTATTTGTTAACATCAGTATTCAAGACATAATTGTTTAATAGCCAACAGAGGTTATGTCACTGTTATTTTCTCTGATATGAACAACTTGGATAACCTTTTGAAAATAAATTTTTGACATAAAATTAATTTTGTGAATTTATGTAAAAGGTTTATCTAAGTAGGTTTTCCTGCAATTAAGTGAGCGCAAAGTGAACTTTGAAATATAATTTTAAAATGATCTTAAATCATAAGCCTGAAACATTTAATACTTATTGTGTTTCATTAAGTTGATTGATTTAATTTATAATAATATATATTTTTGAAAATAAGTCGTTGGTTTTTCAGTATGTTTAGAAGGTAAATAGTTATGATTTTTCATCCGAAAATATTGACACAACTAAAGTAACCAATTTAACTAGCATTCATTATTTAAAAAAATTACTAACATTGGAAAAACCCTGCATTGGATATCTGTAGATAAATATAGTTAGAAATGTTATATTTTTATTTTTTAGCACAGAAGAAATGTCGTGACTTTAACCAAGTGCCCTTGGTGAAAATTCAACGGGGAAACAATCTCTTTTGGCAGTCATCATAATGCTGCCCGCAGTCAAATCAAATGTAGTGCCCAAGTAAGTAACATATCACAGCATACTATTTGAAGGAAACAATGGTGTTCTCTCTCTCTTAACTTAGCACATGGTTGTTTGATGTACGCCTTACAGAGTTAACTTAACCTGTCACATGATACGTAATTGCAGATTTACGTGGTTTTATTTTTGCTATCGTGGTGCTTAAATAATTATTTAACCAACTATTCTATAGAATACTTCATCCATAATTCGCAATGTGCATATTACTCTCTCTTTACAATGCAAAATTCCCGCCATTAGTACTTTCCTTGTTACGGTGTGCTCTCTTGCTAGGTATACACCATAAAGCACAAAGGTTTTGAACACAACTTTACCATGCAATGATATATATTTTTTAATATATTTAAAACATTTTATTTTTTAAAGGAAAATTTTAATGAGAATTATGGAATTACATTTTCTTAGTTGTATTTCATCAGGCGTTTCATCCAATAATATTCAATTTTTACTTCTAAGGAGACGTAGGTAACTGAAATAGGCCATCTTTGTTTTAACATATACAAATATTTTATTATTAATGGCAATAGTTTGGAATTTTTTGATCAATGCACATAATTTAATGAAATGTGTTGTTAGTAATAGTGACGTACTGCTATGTACAAATAATTTATCCTGTGAATTTATATCTGTTGAGTACATTGAATTAATTATTTTCTTTCAGAATGCCTACAACTTTAATAATACCACATAAATACACTAATTTATGGTATTATAAATATCAATATTAAAAATTAAAGTTGGATGTAAACTAAAAATTCATAGTTAACGATTAGGCCAGTATCGTTCTGGCAATAGTGGGTGCCAGTAAATATGTACTGCAAACTAACCGTGATACAAACTATACTAAAGTCGTTATTTGTATAACACTTTAGCCTTGTTTGTAACCACTTTAACTTAAGATTTTGGACGCTTTGCTTCAAATTTATTCTTAATAACGTTCGTCAGACAGCATATTCAACACAGTCCTGATCCTAGTGACTTGTTTTCATGAGTTGATCAAGTAATGGTGTTATACTGTAACAAATATTATAAAAATGGTTCTTTGAGCCAAGTCGTGTTTTTTAATTCCACGGGTGAATATAAAAATATATTTTAACCACAAGTCTTAAAAAACTAGAATTTTCAGTAAGACGATGCTTATAATTTCCGATTCGATGCCAAACTTGTAGCCTTAGTGTGTAATCATAAACATGTTTAGTTAGAATTTTATGAGTACGGGCTGAGAATTTTAGCAAATTTATTTTTAAAAAATTATTTGAATATGCCAAAATTAAAAAAAATATTGCATAAACAAAGCTACATAAAATTTTCCCATCTATTTTTACTTCGCTGGTTTCTAATCCATTACATAAGTTTTCGTAATAAGTACTTATTTTTTGATATTATTTGCGTGGGTTTGGTTGTATCAATATATTTTGTGAAAAATTAAAATGAACAAAAATTACAGTTAAAAAAAGAAGTATTGTTAAGAAAATCTGAGAATGGTAAATTGAAAACAGTGTCAACTTAGGATTATACCGTAATAGAGTCAATATGACCAAAGAGTTACATTTACTATAACAATTTCACAAAAAACACAAATTAAACTCTTATAAACAAACTAGTGCAGTGATAAGTATATGGCATACTCTTAGTAATTGTAATCGGTTTTTATGTAAATAACTGATATTAAACTAGTAGAGATGGTAATTATTAAATGGGAAGAAAAAATAAAGCATCATTCAATTCTTGGAGATAAATAAATGTTCTTAAACCATAGTTTCTGGTTGATCCCATCATAACTGTTGCAATGGCGTGCTTTGTGTATTAGGTATTAACAATAAAAAATATATCGTGTCTTAATGTATGGTTTTCAGAGCTGGTACTTAGAGTTTCTCTAAACTTTGGTGTGATTGCAAAGTAAAGGTTTTTTGGAGAAGGTTTCAGAATTCAAAATTGACTTGTTTACTATAACTATTCTGGTCAAATATTATGCAAAAAAAATATGTGTCGCTTCATTACTCAAACCATTGAGGGAAGAGACGCAAAAAATTAGCAAATACCAATGACTGCAGGTAGCGTACTGGAAATTAAAATTTAATTCTTTGCAATGTTAAAAACTCCGGATTTTACACAATTTTCTTCTTAGAAACATTTACGAGAAAATGGGAGTAAAATTGAAAATAAAACAACTAGGTATATTTTACCTAAAAAATATTTATTGAACAATGTTTAACTTGTTCCATATACCGGTAAAATTAAAAATTTTAATGTTATATCAATAATAACTTTAGTAAGCCTTAATGATACTAAATTTGAGAAAAAACTATTAACTGAAAAATAACAAGGCGTCTCAAAGGATATGTTATTGGCCATGCTTTAGACCTTTCTAAAAAAAAATTAGTAGCCATTTAAAGTTCCATAGATTTATTGTATGCATAGAAATAATGTATGTAGAAGCATTTAGCACCATTTCTCTTCCATAAAATATTTTGGCATTCTCCATTCTTTCCATTCTTCACTCCATTCTTTCATAATATTTCTTCACAAGAAATTTTGTGTTTAGCGGTTAATAAAGTTTAAAATTTACATCTAAAAAAATTGCTGTTAATTAGTTCACCTTTCTGAATGGCTTATAATTATTTCTGTGTCTGGAATGAGATATTCATTACTTAGTGAACAAGAACAAGTTAAAGCACTTAAGAGTGTTGTGTGCGTTTTCGGAATGGTTCTTGCAACGGAGAAGATTGATTCAAGATTTAATATTTGATATATGACATTGCTGATTATAATGTGTGCCGTAATAAAACAAAATGACAAGAAAGATAAATTTGCAAAAACACAGAAAACAAGCCAAAATCAGGCGTTGTCAAAAAATTTAGAACAAGAACAGCACAGAAAATTCCGTGAAAGAAATTAGTTAAAACATTATTACAGTACAGACGGACACAGTAAACCAAAAAAGACTCAACAGTAGTAACAAGATCTGTAAATAAACACAAAAACGATCTTGGACAACACAAAGAATAACAGAATAACAAAACAATGATACTAAACAAATAGTGCGGACAACCAACGACAACACGGACTCATAGGCAAACCCTATGACGTGACCAAAGAAAATATTCTGGACACCAAATTTTTTTTCCACACAAGTGTTGCTACAGTGTTCGTCCGTGCTGTTGTTCTTATCTTCTTAGTATCATTGTTGAGTTATTCTGTTTTTAATTATTTTGTTCAAAATCACTTTCGTAATTATTCAATGTTCTTGTTACTACTGTCGTTAGCCTACTGTGTCAATCTGCGAAGTAGTAATTTTTTTTTCTATATTCCTTCCACGGAATTTTCTGTACTGTTTTTGTTTCAATTTTTTCATATCGCCTGATTTTGGTTTATTTTCTGTGTATTTGCATATTTACCTTTCCTTCTGTTATTGAGGTTTCGTATGTCGAAAACTACATTTTGAATCAGGGTATTGTGTCTCGAAGCGGCTGAAAAGTTCATCAACATTATCTCTTATCTTCCATACAATGGTATTTAAATAATATTCCATGCATTAAGAATTAATTTTAATTAATTTTGAGAAATTAATTTAGCTTGAAGAACGGTAGGGAATTTATGAAATGACAACTGAATAATTTCTGTCCCTGACTTATTTTAAATCACATTTATACCTCCCATGAATGTATTATTTTCAACAATATTTTTGAAATTGGAAATGTTTTCCCTTTTATTTTATCTGTGTTTTAAGTGTACTAAAATAATATTTAAAATTTTACAGCAAATATATGTATGCCAATAATTAAAACATTGGCCTAAGGGAGTTACATAACGGGCACATATTTTCTTTATTTTTAACAAGTAAGTAAATAACCAGGGGAAAAATATGAATAATAACGTAAGAGAAATAACAGCATACCACTCTTAGTTTTTCTCAGGAAGGAGGATGACGTAAAAAAATTAAAATATAATATTTAAAGAAGCACTATATATATATATATATATATATATATATATATATATATATATATATATATGGCTGTTTGTTTATTTTGAAGTAGCTTGTGGTATTTATAATTTTAATTTTTTTTGAGTAGCCGGGACCTCTCTATTATTTTAGGATCCCTTTATTAATAATATTTTTTTCTCAGTTTAATTTAATGAAAGGCGCCATACGACGAGGGTGTTAAAAAATTTGGACATCGAAAGTCAAATGGAATTGCTCGTTTGATTTTTTTTTAGAAAGTTGACAAAATAATATGTTTTATTAATTTTTTTTTTAAACAATTTTAAACGTATTACGTGTCCACGATTGTCGCCGGAGAAACACGCGGTGGAGAGGGCAAGGACGGCCTGTGTTGCAGGTTGCAGCCGCTGCAGGCGCCGGCGGGCAAGCGGGGCCCCCAGAAGCAGCGCGCGAGGGATAGACTGCAGTCCCGCCTGCCCCAGGTCGTGGAGACGGAGATACGCAGGTGCCGCTCCGGAAACACGCGTTCCCCGCTCTCACGAACCAGGAGACCAGTTCCCGAGATAACAGTTCGGAATAATAATTTGAGAAAGATATTTTATGTCTAAAGATAATTTTTATACGTGAAATACTGGTTATTTCCTGCGAAAATTGGAGCATATTTTTGACGTGACAACGTCAAATAAATCGATTAACGCCGGCTACACGCACTAAAAAGTGTCCCGTTACTCACATTGTCCCGTTACGCTGTGTCCCGTTACGCTGATTGTACGCTTGCGCCGCATCTATCTCTCTTCCACTCGATTGGAACAACCATCGATTTGACTTTTTCGAGGCACATTAAACTTGAAACACTCCCATTCGTTTCCTACTTTTCCTATCATCGTCCTATCCTTAACAGAATGACACAGATTGGAAGAAGTTTTATAGCAAACATGTATAAAAGTTATAGTTAAAATAATCTCTTCGTTAAAGTAATAAACATATTTGAATTAATAAGTGCAAATAAAACTAAATTTATCAATTAAATTGTAGATTTCATTTCACTCCTTCTTTGTATCCATACAAAATAGTGATAATTCAATAAAAATGATTCAATTTTATTCATAAAAGTATGCAATCATTTCATCAATATTTTGTTATGACGTCACGTTAAACTATCGTCCGTAAACCAACTTTACTGACAACCAATTTGTTTTAATTTTAAATTTATACTTCAATCAAGCAATTATTTAAAAACACATGGAAAACATAATTGTATTTGCGCATTTAATACTGGAAATCTATCCGTGGAACGGTTTACAAAAAGCTTTTACGATTGTAGGTACTGGAACAACATACATATAAGAGGGCAGGATAAGAACTCGAATTCAGTATAACTGCGAACATTATTTTGTAGTGATACAGTTGTTTTCATGTAAATGTACAAATTTACAAATATCTGTAATATAACATGAATATTTCTGTTTTTTTATATATGAATATTTCAGTTCCATTTACATATACAAATCTTTCAGTGTGGACTTCCCGTAGACGGCCAGTTTATTATGCGTGGAATCACGTCACTTCAATTATTATCAAACAAATTTTTGTAAAGGTTTGGTCCACGACCATTTATACTCAACCCATTCAAAGTGCACTGTTTCTACTGCACCTATCGGTCGGTAGTTGCATTGTTTTACTTTGAAGCATTGAAGATAAACTACTCAGAACAGTATTATAATTGCTGTGGAAATTTTTTTTAAACATTTTTAACAATTATGTTGAAGTGAGCAGGCAGCGAACCGGCAGTAGTAGTATAGGAAAGTATTAGCTGGGACACGGGTCCGGGGCGTGGTGTGTGGTGGAGCCGAGAGCCAAGCCACATCTCTGACGTCACGTCCATCTCTGACGTCACGGTGGCCATCTTGGATGAGCGTAATGGGACACAGCGTAACGGGACACATTGTAACGGGACATAACGTAACGGGACAAGTAGATCACGGCGGCCATCTTGGATCCGCCATTTTGGATGACGTCATTGTGTTCTCGAAAATTCCGGCATTTTGTTTTCCGCCATTTTGAATTATGACGTCGCCGTTGCAGTTTCCGCTACGGCCGCCATCTTTAAAATCTTTATTTATTATCCGATTTTAATGAAATTTTTTTAAAAATAATAAAAAAAAATTAAATAATAAAATTTAATAAAGTTTTTATAAAAAACAAACATTTACGACACAGAGCTCGGAGTCCTCGGTTCGAACCCGGTGAGGGCAAAAAAAATAAAAATGGCGACCGATACTTCCTTCGTGGTGGATGCTGGCAGACTGACTCCCATCACTTTTTTCCAAAGCATATATATCGCCAGTGAGCATTACGCCACGTCCGCCATCATGAAATTTGGACGCCGTCTTGAAAATCCGCAATTTTTATGTTAGAAAATCGGGATACATTCCAAAATTCATCAAAAAATTAACTTATTCGAATTCTGATTGATTATATCGATCACCGTCCTCGGTTCGAGCCCGGTGAGTGCAAAAAAAAACTAAAAATGGCGATAGGCTCCTTCCTCAATGGTGGATGTAGGCAGACTGACTCCTTCCACTTTTTTTCAAAGCATATATATCGTCAGCTAGTATGACGACACGTCCGCCATCTTGTCTTCGTCCGCTGGAGATCACCATCTTGTTTTCGTCCGCTAGAGTGTGCTGATACCATGTTAGTACAATTATCTGGTCACCACACCTTCGACCTTGACATTGAACTTTGACCTTGACCTTGAAATTTGACCTTTACCTTGAACTTTCAACTTGACCTTGAAATTTTGACCTTGACCTTGAAATTTGACCTTCACCTTGAAATTTGACTTTGTCCTTGTCGACCATCATGGATCCGACATTTAATGTTCAGTACATGCTACCAGGAGCTACCACCTGCTGGAGTACGCCATATTGTGTATGTGTGTGTACTTGTATTATAAAGTACATTTCCATCTGGATAATTTAATTCTAACCCGCTACAGTGCAGTAATAATTTATTATGGAGGTGCCCCCCGCCATCTTGAAATTCAGCCGCCATCTTGAAATCATGTAATAATGTAGCTAGAAAAGCGGGAAAAAATCCAAAATTCATTAAATAAATTTGTAATCCATATAATTATTGATTGGATCGACTAAGGTCCTTGGTTCGATCCCTGGCCGATACAAAACAACTTTAATTTTAAAAAAATACTAAAAAAGTGTTAGGTTTGAGAAAATAAAAACACCACAAGTTCTTTTAAAAATTTTTTATTACATAAATTCAATACACTACTACAAGTACAAAAAAAAACACTGACAAATTACCAAAGCCTTTTGGATTCCACGATTCAAACAGTCTTCTTATTGTACGGACTAAGCCTTTTACATGACTTTAAATGTCTATCCGATCCGTTCATCACCACAGCCAGAGACGGACTGAAGTTCATAGCACTTATATAGTCTCACTAGCTAAACCCGGCCACGCTTTGCTGTGGCACAGTTTAATATTAATTCATTGTTTAATTTAATATTTTACTGTGCATGGCTGTGGAATGTAATAGAAGAAATAAAAATGTGTTTAGCTTAAATATTTTTATTGTAAAGCTAATGGAAGGACTACATTCCTTGTTTTCCCATTTTTTGCATAAACATATAGATCAGATGGTTTACCGACTCTGGAGCACCCGACATATAACTGTCCATGAGAGAAGCATTCATTTTCTAAATTCAAACCGCACACTTGCAAAGATTGTCCTTGTGCTTTATTGATGGTCATAGCGAACGCAAGGCGTATTGGAAATTGAAGTCGTTTGAACTCGAACGCCATATCTGTCGGAATAAGTGGCATTCGTGGAAGTAATACGTCTTCACCTTTATGAAGTCCAATCAAAATTGTTGCTTCAATAAGATTATCCATTAATTTTTTAACTACTAATCGTGTACCATTACATAATTTAGGCTGACAGATATTTCGAAGCAATATAATTGGCACACCAATTTTCAAATTCAAAATATGTGGTGGTAATCCTGGAACATCGAGTGAATTGAGAAATTCCGTTGGAAAGTTCACTGCTTCATTTTGGTGCACTACTGAATCAATAGATTTGTATGTCATTGTTTCACCTTCGATTCTGTTTATAATACTATTGTTCATATCGTGTACGTCAACATTTTTAGCCGCTAGAATGGCTCTTTCGCTCAACCATGCATGATTTTTGAAATTTGTTTCGATGTTTTGGAATACCTTGTCTACTAATTCCTCTTTTGAATCTACGATGTTGCATAAATCAGATGATAAGCTGATTTTTCCTGTTTCTGGATTTGTAGGTACAGTGCCGTTACCAACTTCAATTAATTGTCTTGAAAATATGACTGCTGTTGGATCGTTCTGAAGTTTAACTCGCATATTCGTGGTTAAATGCATTTTTTTTACTGTGCTCCAAAAATTTGAATATTTTAAGCAGGCATGCAATTCATCAGCAGGTGTTGAGCGAGGTATCACTGGGAGCGTTTGCCTGAAATCACCGTATAGTAACACCAACACTCCCCCAAATGGATCTGGATTATTTCGCAAATATTTCAGTGTATTGTCTAATGCTTCCAATGACTTTTTGTGAGCCATTGTACACTCATCCCATACAATGATTTTGCACGTCTGAAGAACTTTTCCCATTCCTGATGTTTTTGAAATGTTACATGTTGGACTTTCTGTGCATTGCATGTTTAGTGATAGTTTAAGAGCTGAATGCGCTGTTCTACCTCCTTCCATTAATGTTGCAGCAATACCCGAGGAAGCAAGAGCTAATGCAATATGGCCATTTGAACGGATCGTAGCAAGGATTAAGGATATTAAGAATGTTTTTCCAGTTCCACCTGGAGCATCCAAAAAGTACAATCCACCGGATTGGTTGGCCACAGCTTGTATGATAGTATTATATACTATATTTTGTTCTTGAAGGAGTCTCGGTGTATTTTCCTGGACGAACAGCTGTAAGTCATTTCTGTTGTATGATTGTTCTCTAAGTAGTTCTCTGTCAAATGTCGCATTGATGGACCGGTTCGGTGCCGTCACTCCCAATTGAGTCAACGACTTACCACATATTGTCAGACAAAGATCCTCAATGAATATCAGCGCTTCATTGTATACTTCTTCTGTGAAATCCAAGTCATGATTATTTGTTTCTTGGCGAATTTTGTACAGAATATCTTCAGCCATGTAGTCTTTGTATTTCTCCCACAATTGCGCTGGTTGTGATGGGAAACATGCGGACAAAATAGTTGCGAACAGCATACGTATTTGAGATGGATGAGAAGTAGCACATGAATCTTCAATTGACTTGTCCCAATGATCGTCGTTTTCCAACAAATTAAGTGCCTCGCACGCACTCCGATACGTAGTATGTACTATTCCATTCACTGTTCGCAAGTGCATAAATTTGTTGGACCACGACATGTAATTAGAAGCAAACGTAAATAAAAGCATTCTGCATTGTTCGGATGTACTTTGTATATCCTTCCTAAAGCATTTGATGAAAATATTCCAGGTTGTCCAGTTACTGCCTTCCCTCTCTTTCTTCTTTCAAATTCTTTTTGGTCACATTCCAAGTAAAATAAGTTGGAACATCTGCATACCTCAAAGATTTTGCAAAATCATCTGTTTGACATAAATGAAAAAATGCTGTTAATGTTGTGTTCGGTGGATTTATTGCAATGTCTTGTAGGTTTTTCTCTGTGAAATATACCCTTTGTCCGTTTTCGAGATGAACAGCAAGGTGAATGACAGTTGGATCCCTCTCATGGATTTGAAATCCTAAAATGCGCCATACAGCTTCATTGCTGCTAATATATCTGCCGATTTGGTATTGTGAGATCTCATCTAAGTTACTTGTTGATGAAACTCCAAACACGGCCATGTCGCTGCCTTTGTTGACGTATTTACAGATGTATTTTATGGATTTCACAGAATTGCAATACTCCACATTGATATGTGCTTTAAAAGTTTTTGATAAAAGTGGCGAATATGGAACAACCCAACGATTATCAACTTCAATGTCATTTCCTCTCACTTTCATAACAATTGCTTTCCCATTGTCTTCTGTACTTCTTCGTCGATATAGTGGGTAACCATCACTGCCAGTGATTGTATCTTTTAAAAACTCTCGAGGATAACGTTTAGAGCATTTTCCATCTATCATACATGGTGAATTTGTATTGATTGACCCACATGGTCCATGTATCATGTTCTTGGTCACAACATCATACAACTCATTGTCAGTTGTAGTATCTGGTATTTCAGCGGATATGACTTTATCGATTTCATTAGGCATGATCTTCATAGTAAGCCATATTAAAATGTGTGCATGTGGCAGTCCTCTTTTTTGCCACTCCACAGAGTACATCCAGCATTGTGTTTCTCCGAAAACGTGCAGTGAAGTGATGAAATTAATTAACATCTTTAGCTTTTGTTTGAAAACACGTGCTGTTATGTCGTGGCGATCAGCAGGAGATTGTCCAGGGAAAAGTAACTCTTTTATTTCATCCCATGCTGGATTACATGTAAATGTAATGAAAAGATCAGGACGACCATATTTTCGCACATATGTAAGAGCGTCCTGCGCATATTCGTGCATATGTCGTGGACTACCAGTATATGTTGCAGGCAATATTGTCATCTTGCCTATGTTACTTATATCACCATCATTTATAACAGCATCTCTCAAATGTACATATTCTTCTGATCTCAGCTTTGTTTGATTGCGCCTAATGAATAGTAGTCGTTCCGACTCTATTTTCGCGTACATGTCGACGATGTACTGGTGGAAGAGCAGACGGCATTTCAGAATATGGTTTTCTTCATTTTCACGTAACATAATTCTATAGGAATAATAATTCATAGAACTAACTTTTTTGTCAGTGTATTCGCCTGTGACTGTGTTTATCATTTTAATGTTAAAATGATAACCGTCTTGACCACTTGGAAACATAATTGGATATTGCAATGGATCGTAGCACCTATGAGTGTCAGCAATTCGTTGTAGTTGCTCATTTCTGCACTGCAAAACGATATCGCGATGATGAAATTCTTCTCCAACCATGACAATTGCTACCTCATCAATTGTTGGCGCATTATATCGTCTGACATGCTCACTTGCTGGTGTATAATCAGCATGAATAACAATTCTATGACTGTCTGATGGCATAAGATCAATCGCATTTTTGAACAATCGAATCAAACTATTATCGTCATGTAACAACTGTTGCAACGACTCAACAATGTCCCTTCTTACTCCAGCGTAGATTTGACATCGTGCATTCAACTGAGCACTTTGATCTCCCATGAAATATATTTGTAGAAATTTATGGTGATTATTGTGGAAAGGAAGTAAAGAACCAGCTTTGTGGTAAATTTGACCCTGAACTTTAAATGTCGGCATATAATGCTCCGTTATAATGTTAGCGCCAAATGAAGTCATCTGAAAACATGAATTATATTTTCTAATATTTTGGAGAAAATGTTTAGAATCATCAGTAATTCCATTTAACAAATTTTTCAGTGGTTCTTTTGGCTGTTCAAGTTCAGGTAGCTTCACTTTACCGCTTGCACAACACATTCCTGGAGTTTCTCCTTTGAATTTAATTGCTCTGCAATGAGGACAAACTTTATCCATTTTTCCGATTTGAACAAATGTACATGAGGTATTGTATTGTATATCCGGTTCATATGAAAAAGCCATTCGGTGGTATGAAGCTTGGTTATTTAGATGTTGTAACTGCATTCGTCTTCGCCGTTGATCTATTTCTTCTTGGCGTTGTTGAGACGAATATGCTGCTCTTCTTCTTCTCGCTTCTTCTCGTAAGAGTTGAAGTCTCTCTTCCCTTTGATCGGCCAATTCTTCTGCTCGCCTTTGAATACTTCATTCTCTAAGATGTTCATTATATTCTAAACGTTGTTGATCAGTGCGATTTGATAATCTCTGACGCTCTGCGTTTGCACGTCGAGTATGGCGGCCAATGTTTGAACGTGGGCGAGGCATCACACGAACGGTGATGAACTGTAAAAAATGACAATATAAATTAACCATAACAATTATTTTATAACTCATTCATTAGATATTCATAATTTTTAACGCTAATAAATAAACTCTAATTTTTTGGCATTTCTTAAGTAAAAATATACAATTTTTATCCCATTTTTACGTTAATATTTTTAATATTGTAATTAAAATTAATATTTTTATGTACAAAATGAGGAGTGGACGTAGTTATAAAATAATATTCATGGATTTTATTTTTTAAATCTTAAATTTTTTCTTAATACAATGAAATATTAGTTCTGTAATTATTGTTCCGTTCATAATTGTTTACACAGAATGTATTGAAAAAAAATTAAGTCAATTTATATAAAACCTTCTATGAAAGTTATACTGACTGTTTCATTGATAAAATTACTAAGAAATATATAAAAAAATATAAGTTTAAAAGCGAATAAAAATTTATAATTAACCAAAATAAACTCAAAATAAACAAATGTATACTTTTAAAACATGTAATTAAATTAATTAAAATGTGAAGTTTTTATTGTAAACAAATAAATATGAAAAACACATTTCCAGTGTCACATGCTGTGCGATGCCCAGAAACATAAAACTTCTGCAATATTTTATGAGAAAAAGCAGCTAATAATAGGGTAGCTCAACTCACAACGATAGAATGTGGTTAAGTGTCGAAAAACGTGTCTTAGTTAATATATATACTTTAAGAGGATTTTTCGGCCTTGACAATTTTCGCACAACACAGAAAACACGATTTTTCATACTTTGGCACCATAAGGTTTAATGATAGTAGCCTACATAATTCATATTTCCAGTGAAAAAATTAAGTTAAATTATTTCCAAGATAAAAAAACTATATGAATAGAAAATTCTGAAAATAGTGTTTCATTAAATCACAATTTTTTTATAAAACATAAGTTTACTCACTTTACAGATGAAATCCAACCAATTCCATTCTTTAATTAAACATTTATAAATGATACCATACACATAAATTGGTCACAGTGACACATTTTGTGCTTAATCAATATTTGGCTTATTAGAAAACAAAACAAAAGTGTTAAAAGATTATTGTTGGAAAAATCAACAAACACATTTTGCTATGACAACAGGGTTGATATGACAACCGGTTTGATATATCAACAATTATCATAACAACGTACGTGATTATAACAAATTATAATAGCAATATATAAGATATAAGCTATAAGATAAGAATTATTTAATTTTCAAATGTATTGTACGAAATGTATTTTTTAATTTAAACGTATTTTTATCAATAGAGTCGAAAGAATATACTTTCAAATTAAATTAAGTTTTTTATTCTTTCTTGAAATATATATATATATACATATTTGTGTAAATTATTGTCGTCAAGGCACAATGGTCGAGTAGCCTGATGTGCTTGAACTTCGACAATATGGTACAGCATCGTCGAGCGTGGTCACAAATAAGTTGGGTGACCATGATATTTAGTTATAGAAACTTTTTTTTCCGACTTTTCCGGTGGATTTTCCCAAACTTTTATTTAATATAAACACTCTTCTGTTAACATGCAATGTTCTGTAAAAATTTCAATCCAAACCATCGTATACTTTCCGAGTTTTGGGGGCCAAATACATACGGAAGCTAAATTTTTATATATATAGATTAGCCGGTACAACACATGAGTCAAATCAATAACCATGTTCATTATCAGTCTCGGAGCATTTTTTATAATGACGATGTAAGCTATCGAGACGTGAAATTAGTTTATTGCACTTATTGGACTGAAATTGTATTCTTTGAACATTATTAGAACAACCGCTTCTTTCATGTCTGCGAGCATTTGAGGTGATAGTAAATGATGCACCTAAGTATTTGCACTGATGCGAAGTATGCTCTTCATTAATTGAATGCTGATGAAACTTTAGCTGATGGTATCACAGCACATATCGAAGTCTCCTCCAGTGTTGTCAGAGGCGTTGCCAACGGGATCTGCTCCAACATCGTCGGCGCCGACGTCATGGTTCCCGTAGTCGATGGTACATCTTCCATCGAGTACGACGTTAAAGTCGGTAAAGATGCCATCGAAGTCTCAAGAACAGGCAATTACACGACTTATGCACCAGAAGAAACAAACTAGGTGATCCGTACACCGTCGACGGCAGTAACAAACTGAGCGTCCTGCTGTCTAGGACTCGTTTATATACATTAACCGGTTTAAATAATACGCTAGTCAAATCAAGAACAATTTACTAAAATACTACAGTCAAAACAACATTAAAAAAACAGAAGCACCATCAACAAAAAAGGAAGCACATTTGGAAGCACCGACAACGAAAAGGCAGCACATTTGGAAGCACCGACTACGAAAAGGCAGCACATTTGACAGCACCGACAACGAAAAGGCAGCACATTTGGAAGCACCGACTACGAAAAGGCAGCACATTTGAAAGCACCGACAACGAAAAGGCAGCACATTTGGAAGCACCGACAACGAAAAGGCAGCACATTTGGCAGCACCGACAACGAAAAGGCAGCACATTTGGAAGCACCGACTACGAAAAGGCAGCACATTTGGCAGCACCGACAACGAAAAGGCAGCACATTTGAAAGCACCGACAACGAAAAGGCAGCACATTTGGAAGCACCATCATCGAAAAGGCAGCTCCGAGACGTATAATGAACATGGTTATTGATTTGACTCATGTGTTGTACCGGCTAATGAGACTATATAAGTGCTATGAACTTCAGTCCGTCTCTGGCTGTGGTGATGAACGGATCGGATAGACATTTTAAGTCATGTAAAAGGCTTAGTCCGTACAATTAGAAGACTGTTTGAATCGAGGAATTCAAAAGGCTTTGGTAATTTGTCAGTGTTTTTTTTTTGTACTTGTAGTAGTGTATTGAAATTATGTAATAAAATTTTTTTAAAGAACTTGTGGTGTTTTTATTTTCTCAAACCTAACACTTTTTTAGTATTTTTTTAAATTAAAGTTGTTTTGTATCGGCCAGGGATCGAACCAAGGACCTTAGTCGATCCAATCAATAATTATATGAATTACAAATTTATTTAATAAATTTTGGATTTTTTACCGCTTTTCTAGCTACATTATTACATGATTTCAAGATGGCGGCTGAATTTCAAGATGGCGGGGGGTCACCTCCATAATAAATGATTACTGCACTGTAGCGGGTTAGAATTAAAATATCCAGATGGAAATGTACTTTATAATACAAGTACTCACACACAATATGGCGTACTCCAGCAGGTGGTAGCTCCTGGTAGCATGTACTGAACATAAAATGTCGGATCCATGATGGTCGACAAGGACAAAGTCAAATTTCAAGGTGAAGGTCAAATTTCAAGGTCAAGTTTAAAGTTCAAGGTCAAGGTCAAGGTCAAGGTTGAATTACAAGGTCAAGTTCAAATTCAAGGTCAAGGTCAAGGTCAAATTTCAAGGTCAAGGTCAAATTTTAAGGTCAAGGTCAATTTTTAAGGTCAAGGTCAATGTTCAATGTCAAGGTAAAAGGTGTGGTGACCAGATAATTGTACTAACATGGTAACAGCACACTCTAGCGGACGAAAACAAGATGGTGATCTCCAGCGGACGAAGACAAGATGGCGGACGTGTCGTCATACCAGCTGACGATATATTTGCTTTGAAAAAAAGTGGAAGGAGTAAGTCTGCCTGCATCCACCATTGAGGAAGGAGCCTGTCGCCATTTTTAGTTTATTTTTGCACTCACCAGGTTCGAACCGAGGACGGTGATCGATATAAACAATCAGAATTCGAATAAGTTAATTTTTTGATGAATTTTGGAATGTATCCCGATTTTCTAACATAAAAATTGCGGATTTTCAAGATGGCGTCCAAATTTCATGATGGCGGACGTGGCGTCATGCTCACTGGCGATATATATGCTTTGGAAAAAAGTGATGGGAGTCAGTCTGCCAGCATCCACCACGAAGGAAGTATCGGTCGCCATTTTTATTTTTTTTGCCCTCACCGGGTTCGAACCGAGGACTCCGAGCTCTGTGTCGTAAATGTTTGTTTTTTATAAAAACTTTATTAAATTTTATTATTTAATTTTTTTATAATTTTAAAAAAAAAAATTCATTAAAATCGGATAATAAATAAAGATTTTAAAGATGGCGGCCGTAACGGAAACTGCAACGGCGACGTCATAATTCAAAATGGCGGAAAACAAAATGCCGGAATTTTCGAGAACACAATGACGTCATCCAAAATGGCGGATCCAAGATGGCCGCCGTGATCTACTTGTCCCGTTACGTTATGTACCGTTACAATGTGTCCCGTTACGCTGTGTCCCATTACGCTCATCCAAGATGGCCACCGTGACGTCAGAGATGGACGTGACGTCAGAGATGTGGCTCGGCTCTCGGCTCCACCACATACCACGCCCCGGACCCGTGTCCCAGCTAATACTTTCCTATACTACTGGCAGTAATTAGGATTTGAACACCGCGCCGAAATACTCAAGACTTCGCTCAGCGATGCGTACCTTCCCCTCCACTTAGCATAGGTATGATAGTCCTTCTTTATATATGTATGTATATATTGCAATTGTGAACCAATGCATGCTGCAGCATTAGCATGTTCGTTATCACTAATTGGTATTACAACGGACGCATGTTCAATTCCTGCATATTGTGACATCCTGGCTTGTGTTCTTCATGACTGCTTGATAGTGCAGGTTCTGGATCATACTGGAGGTTCTGACTATGTCATTTTTACTTAAGACCCCACCAGTGGGGCAGAGGTTCAGGACGCTTCTAGGGTACCCCTCCTGAGTACTCGCCCCAGCTGATTTCAGAAGAAAAACCCGTTCACCACTGTTACAAAGGGACGATTTAAACTATATACAATTCTCATTTGAGTTACCAACTTTCACTTTAAGTACTGTTGTATTGCATTCTTTAAAAAACTTAAATAAATACATGCACTCATTAATGAAATTAAATATGAATAGCGGTGTGCTGTTACATGACTGTCCCACGCACAGAATGTGTATTGTTTTTATTATAAATAACTTTTTTTTAATATTATTATTATTATTTGTTGACATTTTTATGTTTTGCTCTATTGTTGTGTATTTGGACATATCTACGACTACCATACTCTATGGTGTAGCCCAAGTGACTTTGAAGCTCAATTAGCTCTAGGGAGCAATTGACTTAAACGGCAAATTGAACCTTTTATACGTAATTTGCATAACAAAAATTTCATTGTTGAAAAATCAAGTTTTAAATTTAAGACATTTTATCATTTTAAGTTGTATTGTTAAGTGTCTGCATTTTGTTTTGATGTGGTAATTAAGTCAACGATCTTTGTGTCTCAGCCAATGAGAAGCCATGTTACTTAAGATAAGCGTCATTACTGAAGTTAAGAGAAAAGTCTTGGAATAACGACGGCGTTGGCTAGATAGCCTGGGTTTAAATCCCCTTAAAAATCAGAAACATCTGCGAGCTAATTAGATCATCCTATTACTAGGATGTTTTCAATCGTCGTTTGAATATAAATTACATGTTATTTAAATAGGGCACGTCCTATATGACGTGTAATTAGGAGTGAATTACCGTGAGTAAAATACTGACTCATGATGCTATTTTGAAAGAAACGTATTTCTGCATACACGTTTTTAATATCACCTACGGACATATAAACATTGATTTTTGAATTGAACACAGTAAAGCCCTACTGAGATAAATATTTGTTAAAGCGAATTACGATCCTGATCTACACTTTAAATAGTTCTAACCCAGAGGTGAAATGAGACGGAGCTCTCATGATGCTCTACCACATCTATACACTGAATTCAGCTGCGGTACACTGAATTAAATTAAATTACGAAGATAATAAACAGTATTTTTTTTTCACACTAAATTCGATTCTAGATTGAGAGCAACAGACATAATTAATTTGAACTTATGAACTTTTGTTGTGTTTTATCATGTGTGCAACATACTTCCTGTTATTTAAGAAAACATAATAGTATACCACTGGTCCAACCATTAATTAACTATATTTTATTTGTTTAAAGATTATTTGTTTAATCCTATGTTACCCTGTTATCATTTTTCTGTGTATATGTTTGTTTTCTTAATGACTTAAAATTACATGTTGTCAATCTCATGCCCATTGTAGATTTGAAGTGTGAAATTATTTCCTTTTTCTCTTATGCACCACATTACACTAGCCCTATCCTAGTAATTATGCCTAAGTTAAGCTGTGCATAAGAGTGGCGCCCAGATACAAATTAAAATAACCAAAGAGTCCATACTTGACAGAGTATTAATAGTCAAAGTAATTAATATCCAGAGAGAACTATTTATTATTTATAATATTATTAAATCTGACTACACCTGAGTTCAGATAATAGTTCATGAACTACACTTATAGTTCAGCGGGAACATCTAAACATGCTTCATGTACAGCCGTATGTAGATATGTTTGATGGTTATTTTTTTTCAAATGTTCTCACAACCTTCAATCGACCAATTTAAAAGGAATGTACAAATGTTTTTTTTATGGAACTGTGTGTACGTGTGCACCAAACAGATGCTGATAGTTTAATCTGAGGAGTTGTATTCAACTCTTACTGTGGCCCTAATTTCCTTCAATATTTCAGTCTCTGCAAAAGCGCCAGAGCTAAGGTGATACATCCCGCACGTGTTTATAACTTTTACTTCACGTGTGATGTTTAACCTGGTCATTACATACACACATACTTAACACGATGCAGATGAAAATTGAGAATGGAACCGGCTATGGGCTACAGGAAGAAAACATCTCAATAATGGCCTGGAGGGATGATGTTGGGTAAACATCCTGAACCGAAATCTGTGTAGCTGTACTGGGATTCAAACCCGAACGCACGTTAATTGTGTTAGGACACAGCTCATTGTAAATAACGTGATGTCCTCCGCCTGGGCCAACCTTGAAACGTGATGGCAATGAACCCAGTTTTGGAGAGCGAAAAATATTTTGTGCACTATTTGGAAATTCAGTAACGAGCCAGGATATGCCTGCTTTACTTCTTGGTAGCGTGCCCTGAATGGAAATATTTAAAAAGTAATGGTGTTTATATAATTTTTACTGTTCTCTTTGACCACATATTCGTTTTTACGTAAAATTGATGGGCTTGCCTCATCCTACCCATTTGCAATTTTTAATAATTGTTTTTGAAAACTCTTGTTACTTTCATGTTCAAGATCATTACTAGTTTTCATAACTATTTATACTCTGTAATTTTTTTTAAATGGAACACAACTATTCATGTAAAATTACAGATAATTGTAAATTTGTACATTTACATGAAAACAACTCTATCACTACAAAATAGTGTTTCGAGAAATACTGGATTCGGGTTCTTAACCAGGAATTTGTGCTTTGGGTTTTTCCAGTACCTCCAATAGTTAAAATTATTTTTAACCGTTCCCTGAATAGCGTTCCAGTATCACATACGCACATAATGAGCAGGATAAAACAAAATAAAGTCAAATAGTTGTATGTTAGTTTATATTTTCCTTGGTTCAGAAAAATTATGCTTAATTAAATCATCAACTAAAATATAAAATTCTGCACCCAGTTTTGTAAGAAAACTCAGTATTATCTCAAATTAACGTTTTTATATGTATGCAAAAATAACCATATCCATGTGTTATAAAAGTTAAAATATATTTCTTGTAGTATTGCAAACTATTTCTTGGCAACTGGTTTCCAAATAAATCTTTTATAAAAGTACAGAAATATTATCTTTGAAAGATTTTTGCAATGGGAGTGCATGACTTGATGTAAGTTTTTGGACATACGCCATTGCTAAGAACTTTTTCTGTTGAAGGAAAAATAAAAAATAAAAATAAAGAAATATATAAATAAAACCCAAAAAAGACAAAAAAAAAACAACAAAATTAAGCAAAAAATTGCTGTTGTCAACAAGGATATAAACACCACAAAATATTCCGTAACAGGAATATGGTCAACGAAACAAAGAAAAACAAAGAAAAATGTACTAAGAGAACGAAAAAAAACCACAAATGATGACGACACAGAAATATTGAACCCAAAAAATTCAGCAAAACGGTTGAAACGAAACAAAAACACGACTTTCTAAATGGCGACAAGTTATTATTAAAATTTTAATAATTATATTTTATTATTTTTAATTTTTTCCTGATTTTATAGCATAAAAAATACAGATTTTCAAGATGGAAACCGGAAAGAAAATTGCATCGGTTATGTTATAATTATAAATGGGGGATATGGCATCCAATTTGTCAAAGTCATGACCTCAGCAGCTTACGGTGGCTTGTGGATGCTGTTTTCAAGCCACTGGCAATTCTGAGGACTAAAACTGGAAATTTTCGCTCAAAAACCAAATTTTTTCCTCAAAATAGGTAAATTTTTATTTTTCATATCTTTTTGAAATTTTTAGCGTATTTTCCAAAAAAATTTGAAATATTGGCGGATTTCGGCGAATTTTCTGTAAATTTGCCAGATTTTGAAGATCAAGGTCAAAGGTTAAGGTCAAGATAATCCGTGATGGTCGTCGTGACGTCACAATCCAAGATGGCGTTGACAATCTTAAATCCTCACTCTGTATCCTGGACTCGGATTCCCTTTTTTATACTAATTTTATCATTAACTTTACTATATCATCGATAAGCTTAAATTTTCAAATTGTTAGCAAAATGCTGACTTTCGCTATGGTTCTGAAATTTTTGAATGGAAGAAAATATACAGAACTGCACCGAAAGCAATGTTTGTTGTGGAGAACTACATATTAGAAAAACTTGTTGCAATCTTACCACATTGATAGTTAAGAGTATACTGTAGCTGGAGTCATGCGGTAAAGGGCAGGTGACATTGAGAAAAGTGGCTTCTATTGCATGAGCTGCTGCCGTTTGGATAGCTCACTTGGAACAGAAGTGGAAAACTATCCGCATTCAGGCAGCTATATAGGGTAGGAATTTGAAAGGGCTAGCTGTTGCCCTACCTCCATATTACCTAACAGCTCCAGATGGACTGAAAATTAACGAAAGGGAAACAGATGTAGAGGACGTTTGTAAACAAGAAACAGTAGATAATCACTTTCGAAAGAAAAAAACTAAATAAATATTGTTTTATTGTGACAAACATTTTTTTTTTATTTTCCTTAAGTAAGTTGAACACTATTTGTAATATGTTGGCAGTGAAATGGTTGCATAGATTAATGAATATGAAACTAGAAGACTTTCCTGTCATGTTGTAACGCCCCTCGTACCTCAAACTTAAATTATTTCAATTTAATTAAAAAAGGCCTAGGAAACTGCTGGGTTCAAAAATATTAAGAAAATTAAATATATTTACCAGAGGTGGCACGAGGTGGAGAACAAGACAATTTGGAACTCCCAGCACACAAGCAACTTGGGAGCTAGTGGATCGCTAATAGAATAAGTTATATGTTAAATAAATACACTACATAAGTAGCTTGGTCTATAGGTTCCCTGTTTTATTTAAAAATAATTAAATGAATCTTTTGTTTTGGTTTAACAATAACATGGTATACACAATATATTAAAGTTATTAAAGGGGGCCCGCCCGATCTTATTAAAATAAGTTATACAATACTTTTCACAACAAAAAAATCACAGAAACATAAATTTGAAGTATCTCTCCTGACATATTATAGTTATTATTATAAATTCATATATTCTTATTGGTTATGTTCTTTATGGCACTGCTCGCTGGTATATAATTTGTTTCGTTGGCGGCAGGGAGAAGTTATATTTTAAATATCACCCGGGACTTGAAGTTGGACGTCTGACCGGGAGGAAAGTTCTTCTTAAGGGGAAAAGCAGCTGGAGGTACTGCACAACATGATGGGTGTAATTTCGGCACCCATCTGTTGGACCCTGTCTGAAACACAAGCCAAATTCCAAATGAATTAGACCTGCTTCCAGACAGTCAAACACAGTCGGCGCGAAGGCCAACAAACGGGAATTCTGGGAGGAAAAATAATACCGGAGTAACTCACCAAACAGGGTGTAGCTCCAGGGTTCAGGAGATGTCTCGCGCCGACATCAGAATGGCGCGGACGGAGAAATGCGGCATAAATCTAAATTTAGTAAAATAAAAAAAATTAATAAAATTTAACTAAAACGTGACTTTTTTCTAATCACTACTACTGACTGGCTACTGTTCAACTGGGATCACATCCCCCAAGACAGCTGACTACATCCTTAACTGAAGGCGATTCCGTCGTAGCCGCGACAAGAGACGGCGAGAAGTTCTGCCCGACCTGCAGCGCGGTTAGTAGCCAGTGGCAAAGTCCTGAGTGCCACGATGGCGGACAAAGCTCCTAATTAAAACGCGCCGTAGGCCCTAGGGAAAAAGAGGGGGAAGGTTCGGCTCTGGACCGAACATATCCGGAGGTGCCCGAAATGGCCGGAGCCACGACTTCAGTTGTTTGCGCCAAAGGGCGACTGCTGCGGTCTCTACCGGCAGGTACAGAAAGCAACATACAATCGACTATTACAGGCCGGAGGAGGAAGCATAGGGCCTTATGGCGTAGCTGGTGGTGCACTCTGGCGGCCTAAAGGGGACATAAAGGGGGGAGTTAGCAAGATCGCCCACAGGTGTCGCGGGCGTCAGCTCCACGAACTGGCGCCAAGAGAAGACGTTACAGTTTCTGCCACTAGATGTCGTGGGTGGTCCATCCTTGCGATCATATTTTTTTTATGGCAAGTCGTCCTTGGAGTCGGCCACTGCCTGGCGGGGATCACGTCAGGGCAATGATCTTGGGTTAAATTCTGCGAACCAGGGGGGTGGAGAGAGAGGGGAGGGTGGACAGAAAAGCGCAGAGATGGCTGGGAACGAGCGTCCACTGGATACTCAGTCGTGCCTGAGGCTCGCTGATCTAGGCGGCCCTCTAAGAACTACAGCTTGCACGCCAGAAGCAGCGCTCTGCAGATCTAGTCATGTAGCAAACTAAAATTACAGACCCCGGGCGTGCCTGTAGGCGGGAGAAATTTCAACCGGGCTGCTAACGACTACATTAGACAAACAAAAGCTCAGATTGATCCTTGAGAAAAGGTGCCTCGGTCCACTGGCACAAAGTTTAACTACGTAGCGTACACCAGCCTAACAAAGTTTAAATCACCCTTTTGTAACCAAACAATTTGAAAAATAAAATTTCGGAAAATAAATTTAAAATTATAATAACAATTAAAAAACGTGCCGAAATGCCCAATTTCCGGCACAATGTTCCAAAACAAATCAGTATTTTAACATAAATCTTCAGTGGCTGTGAAATCTAAAGCTTTGCTCCTATATTGAACGTATTACTTTATTGGACTCAACTACAATTAGATGGTCCCATTACGTTAAGCCTCTCTTAATCACTAAGTGAAGTAGAACCTTTTTATCCACCGGTAACGTAATACAGTCATGTATTATACTGATGATAAAAGTATAGCTTCGCCCAACAGATGCATAGGGATTGCTCCCCTTTTATTTGTAAACCCAGCCCTCTCAGCCGTTTGGCCTTACCGGCCTGGGGCCCCCACGGGCGTTGATACGGATACGCCGTATAGCGAAACAGGTGTTGGAGATCCAGCTATATCCAGGGGCTGAGGCTACTCATCCCAGATTAGTCATCACCGTCACCCCCTGCCTCACTCAGCTAACCAGACAAGTGTCTGCGTCCAAAGCTCTTAGACGTTATCAGCATTGCTGGCGCCTACCCCGTTCTCCCACATCACACTGGAACCCCTCAATCACCCAGTGAACCCGTGGTCTGGTGGAGGTCCTATCCAACCTCTGCCAGCTGTCCGGGCTGGTACCGGAGCTGTGTCGTGGCTCACGACGTCGACTCCGCATCGGGCTGGAGAACCCTTGGAAGCTTTGCCCAACAGAAGGACTAAGCTGCAACTGGTCCCTGTCCACTTGTGTCTAGCCGCTGACAACTGTGCCGCATCTTCGGCTTCATTCTGAAATTCAAGCCGCTGCTCGTGAGTGTGACAGTGCATGAACGACACAACAACCACAATAATTTTTTGTGCGGTCACACTTTGTTACCGTGTTCAAATAAACTGCCTTTAACTTATAAGATGTCATTCTTAAAATTAGCATGAAGTAATTTAAATAATTATTCAGTAGGTTAGTTACATTATAAATACTTTAAAAAACTGTGGATGGTTGGTTATATTAGGTAAGTATAGCTACATTAAAAATACTGTAAAATCATGTTATAATTGCTTAGCAAATAACTTTTTAATATGTAGCTATCCAGCGCTAGGAAACCGTTTACATGACTTCACAGTATCTTTAATGTAGCTATCCTAACCAAATCAACCATCCACAATGTTTTAAAGTATTTATAATGTAGCTAACTTAACCTAATTGACCATTGGTTATCATGAGTTGTCCATCCTTCCGCGCCGTCTTTTTTCGTCAGGAGTGTCGGTTGTGCCGAGCATACCCGAGGCTAGCCGAAGATGCGGCACAGTTCTCAGCGGCCAGACAGAAGTGTCCCTGTCTAGCCTGTGTCCACTGGAGAGGTCGCGCCGTGCGCAGGCTGCGGTTGCCGTACCACGAGGCTCTGTGCCTGGAGCTGGAGGAGGAAGGCTTCCCCACGTCGGCGGGGTTCCTGCGCTCCTTGGTGCAGCTGGACGCCCAGGCGCACGGTGAGGCGCGGCCTGGAGACCCCGTCAAGCGGCCTGGAGACCCCGTCAAGCGGCGAGAAGACCCCGTCAAACGTCGAGAAGCCCCCGTCAAGCGCAGGCCGCCGCTCGCCGGGCAGAACCAGCTACTCGACAAGCTGCAGCACGGCCTCCGAGAAGCGGAGAAGGCGCGCCAGACTGGTCAGTCCCCATCCCCCGTCGACCGGTTACCTAACCTAACCTCGGCACATTGCTTTGTAACATTCGCATGGGTTCATCATTCCAGTTACACAACTTAAACAACGACACAAACATTAATGAAGATCGCAGGCTTTCGCGGTCATTGTCTGAAGCAGCTTGGCTTCTGGGTTGTAGTCGCGTTTCGGTCGACATTGCAGTCGCCATCGTCAGGGTAGAGTTACCTACTCAGTGGGTAAAACGTCGGAGATATATTCGCCTTGGACGCGGCTACAACCCAGACGCCAAGCTACTACTTGACATAAACATTACTTTTTTTTAAATATTGTAATAAAATAAGTACTAATTTCATAAAATACATTTTTTAATGTACTTTGCTCTAAGCAGCAAATATTTCCAGCTTTAAAATTTGAACGCAAGACATACTGAGAGTTTTCATAATACCAATAGTCCTATACTGCACACAATGTTTTAGATGCATTGCAGAAATGTGAGTTTATTTGCGGGAACATTAACTTTTTTTTGCTACATTAAAAAAATTATTTTGAGACCTTTGCTGGATAGAGGGTGCGAACATTGTACGTAATGATTCAACAGAATCTTTGGCAAAGAAAATTATTACTGAATAGTGCTCTTTGAATTTAATACTGATCAATTTCGCCTTATTTATTTTTGTTTGTTTTATTTTACAAATGTTACTCCAACCAACAAACATTTTTTTTTTAAAATAAAAAGTGATGAATGTGACAGAGAATCATGCAGAGCAAGTAGTAAGGAAATATGAAACAACAACTGCATCGAAACCTGGACATGGATCAATATAAAAAGTTATTAATCTCTACAACGTGTCAGGGGCGTCTACCATGGCACAGGGTCTTGGCAGGTTCTCGCTCGTGTTTTGGGCCCAAGGAGTTTCTCCAGCGAGGGCTTCTGCACGAGGTTGACATGCGTACTTAAGGGTCCCGCCTCGTCAGGGGTGTATGTTTTTTAGTGAGGCGGGGTGATAAGCGCGACGCTCGCTGGTGTTTCTAGCGCGGTGTCGCCTCTAAGCGCAAGGCCCTGAACTGGCGCGCAGTCTTCTCGTCGTCACAGGATAACTGTGGAATTTGAGCGGTGACCGTAACATTATATTGAGGACAAATGAAGATAAAGGTGTAAAGCAAGTCCCTTAAGTGCTTTCAAAGATCTGTACCGGTTGTTTTACGCCTAAAATTTACTCTGAAAACATGCATTTTAGCCATTTTAACTCTTCTAAAAGTATAGTTTAAAAACTTAATCGAAAATCAAAAGTACTTTTCAGCCCTCAGCGTACTCTTAAATGCTTTCCGTAAGCAGGCCCCACTGGGATATCTTGAGTAGTTTCGAAATCACGTTGTTTTTCCTGAAGCTCTGCACACCGTATGTGTTCCCGGGTAGGCGGAGCCCTAAATGCGGGTTCGTAGTGCGCCCTCGGCCGTGATGGCTTACACGGCGAGCCCGTCAGAAGAGAACACCCTCGCGTGACACAAAGTCAAATTTTGGAGTTTTGGAGGGGTCCCCCCCCCCATACTCTTTCGTCTGCGTGGGCGCGCATGCGGCGTGGAGCGCTTCACAAGAAGCCACGCGATTGGAAAACTTTTCCAGATATCCGAGCGGTGTCAGTTTACGGAAAACGTTTTTAGAATACGGCGAGGTCTGTTCATTATCTCGGGTTCCGAAATAAACCGTTATTTTTAGTAGAGTTAACATGGCTAAAACACGTGCTTTCAGAATAATTTTCAGACATGAAACACCCACTACGTGTTATTGAAAGCACTCAAGAAACTTGCACTACACCTTTGTGTTCATTTCCCTGCCCTATCATGATTACCACTTACATATAACTGTTGCGTGCCAGTCCACAACCTTGCTCCTGAAGGAAATATTACGCTACGCAGTAAACAAATTTCTGTACTTCTAAAAAGGATTTCTTTGGAAACAATTTGCCAAGAAATAGTTTATAATACTACAATACAGATACTGTAAATATGTACAACACATACCTACGTTTTTCGAGATAATACTATTTCTTGCAAAAATTACCGCAAAATTATATATTTTATTTATTATTCAAACTTTTTTTAAAACCAGAGAAAAATAAACGAATATTAAAAAAAATTTTGATTTTTGTATCGTGATTTTTACGTGCGCATTTAATACTGGAAAGCTATTCGGGGAACGGTTTACAAAGAATTATATTACAGGTACTGGGACAAAACAAAGCATAAATTCCTGGGTAAGAATCCGATCCCAGTATAACTGCGTAAACTATTTAACTATTTTGTAGTGATACATTTGTTCATGTAAATGTATAAATTTCCAAATATCTGTCATTTTAAATAAATATTTCTGTTACATTTACATAAACAAATATGATGGTGCGTATACTTATGTACGCAATTGGCATAACTAATTTTGAAAAAAGTTAATAGAAATAAATTAATAAAAATGACTGAAATTATATTATTACCGATGGAAAACTATAAATCCAATCAAATAAAAAAAATTAATAAATTACTTATTATCAACTATTATTAGTAGTATATAAAAAGGGGCTCCGGGCACAGGCTTCAGGCTGAGGTGTCTGAGGTGCCGACGCCATCTTGGATTTTGACGTCACGGCGGCCATCTTGGATGGATGTGACCTTGACCTTTGCCCTTGACCTTGAATTTGACCCTCAAAACGTGTCAAAAATTGCACAAAATTCCTCAAAATTCTTTAAAAAATCGACAAAATTTCCATTTTTTTTTTGGAAAAAATCCCGCCAAAAAATCTCAAAATTTTTTATAAATTAAAAATTTATCTTTTCAAGGGAAAATTTCCCGTTTCGAGGGAAAATTTCCCGTTTTTAGTCCTTAAAAATCACGGTGGCTAGAAATGTCCATATAGAGGCTTAAGCATCCATGTCTACAGACTCCGATAAGCCTCTGACGTCATCATGGAATAAGTCATCTTGGATTATGACGTCACCGTTGCAATTTTCGTTACACCCGCCATTTTAAAAATATTTATTTATTATCCAATTTTATTGAAAAAAATTAAAATTATAAAAAAATCATCAATAAAACTTTAATAAAAAATATTTAAAAAACAAACATTTACGACACGGAGCTCTAAGTCCTCGGTTCGAACCCGGCGAGGGCAAAAAAATAAAAATGGCGAACGATCCTTCCCCCATGGTGCAGGAAGAGTGACCCCCACCACTTATGTCAAAGTATATATCGTCACCTAGTATGGCTTTATGTCCGCCATCTTGAAAATCCGTAATTTTTATGTTAGAAAATCGGGCAAATTTTTAAAAATCATTAAACAAATCAATGAATTGAATTAAATAATAAAAATTTAATAAAATATTACTTATAAACCACTGTTGCACATATCATTACGGTCGCCATCTTGGATTATATAAATATTGCATGTTTCGTTACGGCCTCCATCTTGGTTGAGTACGATGTTATCGTTACACTTTACATTATGAACGCCATGTTGGATCATATTTTGTTGCATGTTTCGTTATGTTCGCCATCTTGTAATCGTGTAATTATTTAGCTAGAAATTCGGGAAAAATTCCAAAATTCACCGAAAAAATCATACATTACTTTACATATTGAATCGATATTTAGTTCGACCCCTGGGCGATACAAAAATATATATATAAAAATACCTCAAATATAACAAGTTCGAAAATAAAACACTGTAAGTTCTTTCTCAAACATAATATTTATTACATAATTTCTATTCTACTACAGGATCAGATGCGAATGCCAGAAATCTTATAATCATTAGTTTCGCATCAGTGTGAAATTACTAATTCTTAGCTCCAATCGGTTAATACTAGACAGAGACCAACCAGATCCTTTACTGACATAGTCCTCCTCTTCTTGGCAGAGTTTCTGGATACCATGTTTAACAGATTGCTTCACATCGTCAGAACTGTAAAATTATAACGGTCGATGTCTTGAGAGGAGTTCTTCTCTAGGTCCTTGATCGGAAAATATTTACCATATGAGCAGCCAAGCCACAAGTTATAATTTAAAGGTCCGTAGGTCGTTACTTCATCAGTAAGCTAATTGATTATGTTCTACCTGATATCCTCAAGAAAAATAAAAATGTCTTTAGCTCCAAGTGGCTCCAAAAGGCTCCAAGTGGCTCCAAAAGGCTCCAAATGTTCCAAAAGGCTCCAAAAGTTTCCAAAAGGCTCCAAAAGGTTCCAAAATGCTCCAACAGTTCCAAATGCTCCAACAGCTCCAAATGCTCCAAATGGGTCCAACAGCTCCAAATGCTCCAAATGATCCACAGCTCCAAATGCTCCAACAGCTCCAAATGCTCCAAATGGCTCCAACAGCTTCAAATGCTCCAAATGCTCTAACAGCTCCTAAAGGCTCCAAATGCTCCAACAGGCTCCAAAGGCTCCAAAAGGCTCCAACAGCTCCAAAGTCTCCAAAAGTCTCCAACAGGTCCAAATGGCTCCAACAGCTCCAAATGCGCCCATAGCCAACTGATTACAATTACTTTGCTTATCGAACTTGGCATGATTACTTACATGTCTTTATTAGTATACATTTTGACTGGCAGTGGTGACGTTTTTTACACCTTTAAGTTATAAGTTTTATTTAGAAATCAGATTTCGAGAAGTGGTAGATACCATCTTGAAAAAAATATATATTAATTTATCTTCAAGTTTATACACATATATTTAATTTAAGCCATTATTGTATGTAGCCAGCTTCCCTCAGTTCTTTGAGTATGAAGGATATTTCTTTAATGTTCGAATAGTTTCCTGCACAAAACGAACCATGTAGTAGTTTTAGCCTGTCAACCAATATTTTAGGATCTTCCCATGAGGTATAATCAATCTCTTCTACTACGTTCATCATCCTTGCATGTTTATAATAAATATTATTATCTCTGGTGTTTTTCGTTTTAACACCAAACTCAAGGTCACTTTAGTCATCGTGCCAGTGATTATCACAAGCTTGATCAGGATAATTTATTTTATTACATTTCCATCGTTTTGGTCTCAAGCCACCATCACAGTCTTCGTTCTGGCATGCTTTTGGTGCTTCAGCACAGTACTCAATCATGTCAACCTTAGATGTGCCAGCACAGTCATCGATCATGTCAGCTTCAGATGTGTCACCACAGTCTTCAATCATGTCAGCATCATAAACTTGATCAGGATAATTTATTTTATTACGTCGTTTCCATCGTTTTGGTCTCAGACCATTATCACAGTCTTCGATATTGCCTGCTTTAGGTGCTTCAGTACAGTACTCAATCATGTCAACCTTATATGTGTTAGCACAGTGATCGAACATGTCAGCCTCAGATGTGTCACCACAATCTTCAATCATACCAGCTTCAGATGATTCATCAAAGTCTTCGACCTTGTAAGCTTCAGGTGGTTCTCCATCTTTCACATTTTCATGGAGACGACTAGATATTGGAGTAAATATCTTTTCATTTCTAATGTGGTTGCAACTTTCTTCGTTTGTTTTAAATTTTAAATTATTATCTTGAACTTGATCAGTATTTTTAGCATTAGCTTTTTCGCCTTCGTTCCTCTTCCGCGATGTTGTAGTCCAGTCTTCGTTATCTTTATTCATCTTAATTGAACAGGTCTTGCAATGTCTATCCAAGCAATATCTTCTACCAAAGGATTTCTGACACTGACTGCAATGAAATGATTTTTGACAAGGACCCAAATTACACTCGCTTCTCTAATGTCATTTAGCATTATTTCTTAAGGTAAACACCTTGCTACAGTATGTACAGTGATGACGTTTTGATACAGCTACAAATCCTGAATCAGGATTCATATTAGTTACTGAAACAAATGCCAAATGCAGACTAAGAGTTTTAAATTAGATATATTACTTAAAAGAATTTTTTAATTATTTCATCAGCGAGAATTAATTTATCTAATTCAAAGGTGCTTGTTGCAAGTAGTTCTGCTTTTCAACAACAGATGTCGCCACATGTTACTTGCAGGTAAATAATATTTAGTTCTTTTATGCGGGATGCGGAATGCTCACTAACGATAGCAAAAGATGGATGGCTTCGCTAGACTCCAAGGAGAAGGAAGTTTGTTCTTCCAGTTAGTGTTTCTCAGATGTCTCATGGCATATTATTATTTGACTGAGTAATGGTTGTTTATTTTTTAGTTCCGCCTGATAAAAAAATATATCGCAAGTGCTGATTTAGTAGCAGAAATTCTCGAATTAAATGTAACTCCAAATAAAATGTCATGACTAATTTGTTAAAATTCCTCATGGAGAGATCAAGTGATCATCTGTAACCAGAAGCACTCAGGGAAAATCGTCAGATTTCTAGCCAGGAATAATCGTAACTATTTGGAGAAAACCATAAAAATATTGTCAAGTATAATCAGGAGCACACGGAGAAAACCCCCATAGTATTGTCAAGAATATTCAGGAGCACACGGAGAAAACCACCATATTATTGTCAAGAATAATCGGAAGCACACGGAGAAAACCACCAAAAGTTTTCTTTGATATCACAAAATTACAGAAAAAAATTAATAAAAAATAAAAAATAAAAACGAAAAAATACAAAAACAGATTCTGCTAGCTTGTGAACTTCTCGTTGTTGATCAAAGTTGGCGATTTTTGATGAATTTTGGGCAAATTTTGACACGTTTTGAGGGTCATATTCAAGGTCAAGGTCACATCTATCCAAGATGGCCACCGTGACGTCACAATCCAAGATGGCGGTCGGCACCTCAGGCACCTCAGCCTGAAGCCTGTGCCCGGAGCCCCCTTTCTATACTACTATTATTGTAAAATATATGTATAAATTTAATTATTTCATTTAATAAAATAATTAAGATAATTAAAATTAATAATGAAATTCAATACATATGCTGAATTTTATTCTATTTTATTTTAATTATTAATTCAATTATAATTTCTCAATTTATAACGCATAAATTATATACACGAGAACATCACTTCACAAACAATGCTATGAAAAAGGTCACGTCTTCATGATTTCATTCCAAGTGTGCGAAGCCGTTTTATTGCTTCAGCTAATTTTTGTGCCATATTGGTTGGACGCTCAAAACATTGGCTGAGGTGCAGTGTTAGCATTTTAGAAACAGTTTTAATATAATTTTTTAAAATTAAAGTAACTGTTTTTAATGACGTAGATTCTAATCCATACTCACTTACCATAATCAGACGTGATCAAGCACCATTTCCGCAGTGTTTTTGGCGGGACAATATGGCGATGGAGAGGTTAAAAAAAAAATTACTCCAACAACGCCACAGGTTGCCGTTTCCTGACAATTCCGAAATTCACGAAAAAAAGAAAACACTCGATTAAGTTTACAAACGTATTTACTATATCTAATATTCACAATAAATAAATGTTTTTTAATGATACGGATCGGTATTCAATATAAGACACTAAAATATAAGATTTAGAAGCACATATATAATTTTTATTTCTATGTAGCCATTTTTTGGACGTGACAACGTCTAATAAATCGATTAAAGCCGGCTGCACGCACGAAAAAGTGTCCCGTAACGCACATTGTCCCGTTTCGCTGTGTCCCGTTACGCTCATTGTACGCTTGCGCCGCATCTATTTCTCTTCCACTCGATTGGAACAACCGTCGATTTTACTTTTTCGAGGCACATTAAACTTGAAACACTCCCATTCGTTTCCTACTTTTCCTATCATCGTCCTATCCTCAACAGAATAACACAGATTGGAAGAAGTTAATTACCAAACATGTATAAAAGTTATAGTTAAAAATAATCTCTTCGTTAAAGAAATAAACATATTTGAATTAGCGAGTGCAAATAAAAGTAAATTTGTCAATTAAATTGTAGATTTCATTTCACTCCTTCTTTGTATCCATACAAAAATAGTGATAATTCGATAAAAAATGATTCAATTTTATTCTTAAAAAGTATGCAATCATTTCATCAAATGTTTTGTTATGACGTTGTCACGTTAAACTATCGTCCGTAAACCGACTTTACAGACAACCAATTTTTTTTTTTGATACTGTGAAAAATTTTGTGGCATTGTAAGGGATCACTCTCGTCATCTCTCCACAGAGCACGACTGCGAACAGGATGAGCGAGCGAGCGAGCGGGGTTTGTCCGGCAGACAGCATTGTAAGAGATCACTCTCGTCATCTCTCCACAGAGCACGACTGCGAACAGGAGGGGCGAGCGAGCGAGCGGGGTTTGTCCGGCAGACAGCATTGTAAGAGATCACTCTCATCATCTCTCCACAGAGCACGACTGCGAACAGGAGGGGCGAGCGAGCGAGCGGGGTTTGTCCGGCAGACAGCATTGTAAGAGATCACTCTCATCATCTCTCCACAGAGCACGACTGCGAACAGGAGGGGCGAGCGAGCGAGCGGGGTTTGTCCGGCAGACAGCATTGTAAGAGATCACTCTCATCATCTCTCCACAGAGCACGACTGCGAACAGGAGGGGCGAGCGAGCGAGCGGGGTTTGTCCGGCAGACAGCATTGTAAGAGATCACTCTCGTCGTCTCTCCACAGAGCACGACTGCGAACAGGAGGGGCGAGCGAGCGAGCGGGGTTTGTCCGGCAGACAGCATTGTAAGAGATCACTCTCATCATCTCTCCACAGAGCACGACTGCGAACAGGAGGGGCGAGCGAGCGAGCGAGCGAGGTTTGTCCGGCAGACAGCATTGTATGAGATCAATCTCATCATCTCTCCACAGAGCACGACTGCGAACAGGAGGGGCGAGCGAGCGAGCGGGGTTTGTCCGGCAGACAGCATTGTAAGAGATCACTCTCATCATCTCTCCACAGAGCACGACTGCGAACAGGAGGGGCAAGCGAGCGAGCGGGGTTTGTCCGGCAGACAGCATTGTAAGAGATCACTCTCATCATCTCTCCACAGAGCACGACTGCGAACAGGAGGGGCGAGCGAGCGAGCGGGGTTTCTCCGGCAGACAGCATTGTAAGAGATCACTCTCATCATCTCTCCACAGAGCACGACTGCGAACAGGAGGGGCGAGCGAGCGAGCGGGGTTTGTCCGGCAGACAGCATTGTAAGAGATCACTCTCATCATCTCTCCACAGAGCACGACTGCGAACAGGAGGGGCGAGCGAGCGAGCGGGGTTTGTCCGGCAGACAGCATTGTAAGAGATCACTCTCGTCGTCTCTCCACAGAGCACGACTGCGAACAGGAGGGGCGAGCGAGCGAGCGGGGTTTGTCCGGCAGACAGCATTGTAAGAGATCACTCTCATCATCTCTCCACAGAGCACGACTGCGAACAGGAGGGGCGAGCGAGCGAGCGAGCGAGGTTTGTCCGGCAGACAGCATTGTATGAGATCAATCTCATCATCTCTCCACAGAGCACGACTGCGAACAGGAGGGGCGAGCGAGCGAGCGGGGTTTGTCCGGCAGACAGCATTGTAAGAGATCACTCTCATCATCTCTCCACAGAGCACGACTGCGAACAGGAGGGGCAAGCGAGCGAGCGGGGTTTGTCCGGCAGACAGCATTGTAAGAGATCACTCTCATCATCTCTCCACAGAGCACGACTGCGAACAGGAGGGGCGAGCGAGCGAGCGGGGTTTGTCCGGCAGACAGCATTGTAAGAGATCACTCTCATCATCTCTCCACAGAGCACGACTGCGAACAGGAGGGGCAAGCGAGCGAGCGGGGTTTGTCCGGCAGACAGCATTGTAAGAGATCACTCTCATCATCTCTCCACAGAGCACGACTGCGAACAGGAAAGGCGAGCGAGCGAGCGGGGTTTGTCCGGCAGACAGCATTGTAAGAGATCACTCTCGTCATCTCTCAACAGAGCACGACTGCGAACAGGAGGGGCGAGCGAGCGAGCGGGGTTTGTCCGGCAGACAGCATTGTAAGAGATCACTCTCATCATCTCTCCACAGAGCACGACTGCGAACAGGAGGGGCGAGCGAGCGAGCGGGGTTTGTCCGGCAGACAGCATTGTAAGAGATCACTCTCATCATCTCTCCACAGAGCACGACTGCGAACAGGAGGGGCAAGCGAGCGAGCGGGGTTTGTCCGGCAGACAGCATTGTAAGAGATCACTCTCATCATCTCTCCACAGAGCACGACTGCGAACAGGAGGGGCGAGCGAGCGAGCGGGGTTTATCCGGCAGACAGCATTGTAAGAGATCACTCTCATCATCTCTCCACAGAGCACGACTGCGAACAGGAGGGGCAAGCGAGCGAGCGGGGTTTGTCCGGCAGACAGCATTGTAAGAGATCACTCTCATCATCTCTCCACAGAGCACGACTGCGAACAGGAGGGGCGAGCGAGCGAGCGGGGTTTTTCCGGCAGACAGCATTGTAAGAGATCACTCTCGTCGTCTCTCCACAGAGCACGACTGCGAACAGGATGAGCGAGCGAGCGAGCGGGGTTTGTCCGGCAGACAGCATTGTAAGAGATCACTCTCATCATCTCTCCACAGAGCACGACTGCCAACAGAAGGGGCAAGCGAGCGAGCGGGGTTTGTCCGGCAGACAGCATTGTAAGAGATCACTCTCGTCGTCTCTCCACAGAGCACGACTGCGAACAGGATGAGCGAGCGAGCGAGCGGGGTTTGTCCTGCAGACAGCATTGTAAGAGATCACTCTCGTCATCTCTCCACAGAGCACGATTGCGAGCAGGATGAGCGAGCGAGCGAGCGGGGTTTGTCCGGCAGACAGCATTGTAAGAGATCACTCTCGTCATCTCTCCACAGAGCACGATTGCGAACAGGATGAGCGAGCGAGCGAGCGGGGTTTGTCCGGCAGACAGCATTGTAAGGGATCACCTTCGTCATCTCTCCACAGAGCACGACTGCGAACAGGAGGGGCGAGCGAGCGAGCGGGGTTTGTCCGGCAGACAGCATTGTAAGAGATCACTCTCATCATCTCTCCACAGAGCACGACTGCGAACAGGAGGGGCGATCGAGCGAGCGGGGTTTGTCCGGCAGACAGCATTGTAAGAGATCACTCTCGTCATCTCTCCACAGAGCACGATTGCGAACAGGATGAGCGAGCGAGTGAGCGGGGTTTGTCCGGCAGACAGCATTGTAAGAGATCACTCTCGTCATCTCTCCACAGAGCACGATTGCGAACAGGATGAGCGAGCGAGCGAGCGGGGTTTTTCCGGCAGACAGCATTGTAAGGGATCACCTTCGTCATCTCTCCACAGAGCACGACTGCGAACAGGATGAGCGAGCGAGCGAGCGAGCGGGGTTTGTCCAGCAGACAGCATTGTAAGAGATCACTCTCATCATCTCTCCACAGAGCACGACTGCGAACAGGAGGGGCAAGCGAGCGAGCGGGGTTTGTCCGGCAGACAGCATTGTAAGAGATCACTCTCATCATCTCTCCACAGAGCACGACTGCGAACAGGAGGGGCGAGCGAGCGAGCGGGGTTTGTCCGGCAGACAGCATTGTAAGGGATCACTCTCGTCATCTCTCCACAGAGCACGACTGCGAACAGGATGAGCGAGCGAGCGAGCGGGGTTTGTCCGGCAGACAGCATTGTAAGAGATCACTCTCATCATCTCTCCACAGAGCACGACTGCGAACAGGATGAGCGAGCGAGCGAGCGGGGTTTGTCCGGCAGACAGCATTGTAAGAGATCACTCTCGTCATCTCTCCCCAGAGCACGACTGCGAACAGGATGAGCGAGTGAGCGAGCGGGGTTTGTCCAGCAGACAGCATTGTAAGAGATCACTCTCATCATCTCTCCACAGAGCACGACTGCGAACAGGAGGGGCGAGCGAGCGAGCGAGGTTTGTCCGGCAGACAGCATTGTAAGAGATCACTCTCATCATCTCTCCACAGAGCACGACTGCGAACAGGATGAGCGAGCGAGCGAGCGGGGTTTGTCCAGCAGACAGCATTGTAAGAGATCACTCTCGTCGTCTCTCCACAGAGCACGACTGCGAACAGGAGGGGCAAGCGAGCGAGCGGGGTTTGTCCGGCAGACAGCATTGTAAGAGATCACTCTCGTCGTCTCTCCACAGAGCACGACTGCGAACAGGATGAGCGAGCGAGCGAGCGAGGTTTGTCCGGCAGACAGCATTGTAAGAGATCACTCTCATCATCTCTCCACAGAGCACGACTGCGAACAGGAGGGGCGAGCGAGCGAGCGGGGTTTGTCCGGCAGGCAGCATTGTAAGAGATCACTCTCGTCGTCTCTCCACAGAGCACGACTGCGAACAGGAAGGGCAAGCGAGCGAGCGGGGTTTGTCCGGCAGACAGCATTGTAAGAGATCACTCTCATCATCTCTCCACAGAGCACGACTGCGAACAGGAGGGGCGAGCGAGCGAGCGGGGTTTGTCCGGCAGACAGCATTGTAAGAGATCACTCTCGTCATCTCTCAACAGAGCACGACTGCGAACAGGAGGGGCGAGCGAGCGAGCGGGGTTTGTCCGGCAGACAGCATTGTAAGAGATCACTCTCATCATCTCTCCACAGAGCACGACTGCGAACAGGAGGGGTGAGCGAGCGAGCGGGGTTTGTCCGGCAGACAGCATTGTAAGAGATCACTCTCATCATCTCTCCACAGAGCACGACTGCGAACAGGAGGGGCAAGCGAGCGAGCGGGGTTTGTCCGGCAGACAGCATTGTAAGAGATCACTCTCATCATCTCTCCACAGAGCACGACTGCGAACAGGAGGGTCGAGCGAGCGAGCGGGGTTTTTCCGGCAGACAGCATTGTAAGAGATCACTCTCGTCGTCTCTCCACAGAGCACGACTGCGAACAGGATGAGCGAGCGAGCGAGCGGGGTTTGTCCGGCAGACAGCATTGTAAAAGATCACTCTCGTCATCTCTCCACAGAGCACGATTGCGAACAGGATGAGCGAGCGAGCGGGGTTTGTCCGGCAGACAGCATTGTAAGGGATCACCTTCGTCATCTCTCCACAGAGCACGACTGCGAACAGGATGAGCGAGCGAGCGAGCGAGCGGGGTTTGTCCAGCAGACAGCATTGTAAGAGATCACTCTCATCATCTCTCCACAGAGCACGACTGCGAACAGGAGGGGCAAGCGAGCGAGCGGGGTTTGTCCGGCAGACAGCATTGTAAGAGATCACTCTCATCATCTCTCCACAGAGCACGACTGCGAACAGGAGGGGCGAGCGAGCGAGCGGGGTTTGTCCGGCAGACAGCATTGTAAGGGATCACTCTCGTCATCTCTCCACAGAGCACGACTGCGAACAGGATGAGCGAGCGAGCGAGCGGGGTTTGTCCGGCAGACAGCATTGTAAGAGATCACTCTCATCATCTCTCCACAGAGCACGACTGCGAACAGGATGAGCGAGCGAGCGGGGTTTGTCCGGCAGACAGCATTGTAAGAGATCACTCTCGTCATCTCTCCACAGAGCACGATTGCGAACAGGATGAGCGAGTGAGCGAGCGGGGTTTGTCCAGCAGACAGCATTGTAAGAGATCACTCTCATCATCTCTCCACAGAGCACGACTGCGAACAGGAGGGGCGAGCGAGCGAGCGAGGTTTGTCCGGCAGACAGCATTGTAAGAGATCACTCTCATCATCTCTCCACAGAGCAAACTGCGAACAGGAGGGGCGAGCGAGCGAGCGAGGTTTGTCCAGCAGACAGCATTGTAAGAGATCACTCTCATCATCTCTCCACAGAGCACGACTGCGAACAGGATGAGCGAGCGAGCGAGCGGGGTTTGTCCAGCAGACAGCATTGTAAGAGATCACTCTCGTCGTCTCTCCACAGAGCACGACTGCGAACAGGAGGGGCAAGCGAGCGAGCGGGGTTTGTCCGGCAGACAGCATTGTAAGAGATCACTCTCGTCGTCTCTCCACAAAGCACGACTGCGAACAGGATGAGCGAGCGAGCGAGCGAGGTTTGTCCGGCAGACAGCATTGTAAGAGATCACTCTCATCATCTCTCCACAGAGCACGACTGCGAACAGGAGGGGCGAGCGAGCGAGCGGAGTTTGTCCGGCAGACAGCATTGTAAGAGATCACTCTCGTCGTCTCTCCTCAGAGCACGACTGCGAACAGGAGGGGCAAGCGAGCGAGCGGGGTTTGTCCGGCAGACAGCATTGTAAGAGATCACTCTCATCATCTCTCCACAGAGCACGACTGCGAACAGGAGGGGCGAGCGAGCGAGCGGGGTTTGTCCGGCAGACAGCATTGTAAGAGATCACTCTCGTCATCTCTCAACAGAGCACGACTGCGAACAGGAGGGGCGAGCGAGCGAGCGGGGTTTGTCCGGCAGACAGCATTGTAAGAGATCACTCTCATCATCTCTCCACAGAGCACGACTGCGAACAGGAGGGGCGAGCGAGCGAGCGGGGTTTGTCCGGCAGACAGCATTGTAAGAGATCACTCTCATCATCTCTCCACAGAGCACGACTGCGAACAGGAGGGGCAAGCGAGCGAGCGGGGTTTGTCCGGCAGACAGCATTGTAAGAGATCACTCTCATCATCTCTCCACAGAGCACGACTGCGAACAGGAGGGGCGAGCGAGCGAGCGGGGTTTGTCCGGCAGACAGCATTGTAAGAGATCACTCTCATCATCTCTCCACAGAGCACGACTGCGAACAGGAGGGGCAAGCGAGCGAGCGGGGTTTGTCCGGCAGACAGCATTGTAAGAGATCACTCTCATCATCTCTCCACAGAGCACGACTGCGAACAGGAGGGGCGAGCGAGCGAGCGGGGTTTTTCCGGCAGACAGCATTGTAAGAGATCACTCTCGTCGTCTCTCCACAGAGCACGACTGCGAACAGGATGAGCGAGCGAGCGAGCGGGGTTTGTCCTGCAGACAGCATTGTAAGAGATCACTCTCGTCATCTCTCCACAGAGCACGATTGCGAACAGGATGAGCGAGCGAGCGAGCGGGGTTTGTCCGGCAGACAGCATTGTAAGAGATCACTCTCGTCGTCTCTCCACAGAGCACGACTGCGAACAGGATGAGCGAGCGAGCGAGCGGGGTTTGTCCTGCAGACAGCATTGTAAGAGATCACTCTCGTCATCTCTCCACAGAGCACGATTGCGAACAGGATGAGCGAGCGAGCGAGCGGGGTTTGTCCGGCAGACAGCATTGTAAGAGATCACTCTCATCATCTCTCCACAGAGCACGACTGCGAACAGAAGGGGCAAGCGAGCGAGCGGGGTTTGTCCGGCAGACAGCATTGTAAGAGATCACTCTCGTCGTCTCTCCACAGAGCACGACTGCGAACAGGATGAGCGAGCGAGCGAGCGGGGTTTGTCCTGCAGACAGCATTGTAAGAGATCACTCTCGTCATCTCTCCACAGAGCACGATTGCGAACAGGATGAGCGAGCGAGCGAGCGGGGTTTGTCCGGCAGACAGCATTGTAAGAGATCACTCTCGTCATCTCTCCACAGAGCACGATTGCGAACAGGATGAGCGAGCGAGCGAGCGGGGTTTGTCCGGCAGACAGCATTGTAAGGGATCACCTTCGTCATCTCTCCACAGAGCACGACTGCGAACAGGATGAGCGAGCGAGCGAGCGAGCGGGGTTTGTCCAGCAGACAGCATTGTAAGAGATCACTCTCATCATCTCTCCACAGAGCACGACTGCGAACAGGAGGGGCAAGCGAGCGAGCGGGGTTTGTCCGGCAGACAGCATTGTAAGAGATCACTCTCATCATCTCTCCACAGAGCACGACTGCGAACAGGAGGGGCGAGCGAGCGAGCGGGGTTTGTCCGGCAGACAGCATTGTAAGGGATCACTCTCGTCATCTCTCCACAGAGCACGACTGCGAACAGGATGAGCGAGCGAGCGAGCGGGGTTTGTCCGGCAGACAGCATTGTAAGAGATCACTCTCATCATCTCTCCACAGAGCACGACTGCGAACAGGATGAGCGAGCGAGCGAGCGGGGTTTGTCCGGCAGACAGCATTGTAAGAGATCACTCTCGTCATCTCTCCACAGAGCACGACTGCGAACAGGATGAGCGAGTGAGCGAGCGGGGTTTGTCCAGCAGACAGCATTGTAAGAGATCACTCTCGTCGTCTCTCCACAGAGCACGACTGCGAACAGGAGGGGCGAGCGAGCGAGCGAGGTTTGTCCGGCAGACAGCATTGTAAGAGATCACTCTCATCATCTCTCCACAGAGCACGACTGCGAACAGGAGGGGCGAGCGAGCGAGCGAGGTTTGTCCGGCCGAGAGCATTGTAAGAGATCACTCTCATCATCTCTCCACAGAGCAAACTGCGAACAGGAGGGGCGAGCGAGCGAGCGAGGTTTGTCCAGCAGACAGCATTGTAAGAGATCACTCTCGTCGTCTCTCCACAGAGCACGACTGCGAACAGGATGAGCGAGCGAGCGAGCGGGGTTTGTCCGGCAGACAGCATTGTAAGAGATCACTCTCGTCGTCTCTCCACAGAGAACGACTGCGAACAGGAGGGGCGAGCGAGCGAGCGAGGTTTGTCCGGCAGACAGCATTGTAAGAGATCACTCTCATCATCTCTCCACAGAGCACGACTGCGAACAGGAGGGGCGAGCGAGCGAGCGAGGTTTGTCCGGCAGACAGCATTGTAAGAGATCACTCTCGTCGTCTCTCCACAGAGCACGACTGGGAACAGGAGGGGCGAGCGAGCGAGCGAGGTTTGTCCGGCAGACAGCATTGTAAGAGATCACTCTCATCATCTCTCCACAGAACACGACTGCGAACAGGATGAGCGAGCGAGCGAGCGGGGTTTGTCCGGCAGACAGCATTGTAAGAGATCACTCTCATCATCTCTCCACAGAGCACGACTGCGAACATGAGGGGCGAGCGAGCGAGCGAGGTTTGTCCGGCAGACAGCATTGTAAGAGATCACTCTCGTCGTCTCTCCACAGAGCACGACTGCGAACAGGATGAGCGAGCGAGCGAGCGGGGTTTGTCCGGCAGACAGCATTGTAAGAGATCACTCTCGTCGTCTCTCCACAGAGCACGACTGCGAACAGGAGGGGCGAGCGAGCGAGCGAGGTTTGTCCGGCAGACAGCATTGTAAGAGATCACTCTCATCATCTCTCCACAGAGCACGACTGCGAACAGGAGGGGCGAGCGAGCGAGCGAGGTTTGTCCGGCAGACAGCATTGTAAGAGATCACTCTCGTCGTCTCTCCACAGAGCACGACTGCGAACAGGAGGGGCGAGCGAGCGAGCGAGGTTTGTCCGGCAGACAGCATTGTAAGAGATCACTCTCGTCGTCTCTCCACAGAGCACGACTGCGAACAGGATGAGCGAGCGAGCGAGCGGGGTTTGTCCAGCAGACAGCATTGTAAGAGATCACTCTCATCATCTCTCCACAGAGCAAACTGCGAACAGGAGGGGCGAGCGAGCGAGCGAGGTTTGTCCGGCAGACAGCATTGTAAGAGATCACTCTCGTCGTCTCTCCACAGAGCACGACTGCGAACAGGAGGGGCGAGCGAGCGAGCGGGGTTTGTCCGGCAGACAGCATTGTAAGGGATCACTCTCGTCATCTCTCCACAGAGCACGACTGCGAACAGGATGAGCGAGCGAGCGAGCGGGGTTTGTCCGGCAGACAGCATTGTAAGAGATCACTCTCGTCGTCTCTCCACAGAGCACGACTGCGAACAGGAGGGGCGAGCGAGCGAGCGGGGTTTGTCCTGCAGACAGCATTGTAAGAGATCACTCTCGTCATCTCTCCACAGAGCACGATTGCGAACAGGATGAGCGAGCGAGCGAGCGGGGTTTGTCCGGCAGACAGCATTGTAAGAGATCACTCTCGTCATCTCTCCACAGAGCACGATTGCGAACAGGATGAGCGAGCGAGCGAGCGGGGTTTGTCCGGCAGACAGCATTGTAAGGGATCACCTTCGTCATCTCTCCACAGAGCACGACTGCGAACAGGATGAGCGAGCGAGCGAGCGAGCGGGGTTTGTCCAGCAGACAGCATTGTAAGAGATCACTCTCATCATCTCTCCACAGAGCACGACTGCGAACAGGAGGGGCAAGCGAGCGAGCGGGGTTTGTCCGGCAGACAGCATTGTAAGAGATCACTCTCATCATCTCTCCACAGAGCACGACTGCGAACAGGAGGGGCGAGCGAGCGAGCGGGGTTTGTCCGGCAGACAGCATTGTAAGGGATCACTCTCGTCATCTCTCCACAGAGCACGACTGCGAACAGGATGAGCGAGCGAGCGAGCGGGGTTTGTCCGGCAGACAGCATTGTAAGAGATCACTCTCATCATTTCTCCACAGAGCACGACTGCGAACAGGATGAGCGAGCGAGCGAGCGGGGTTTGTCCGGCAGACAGCATTGTAAGAGATCACTCTCGTCATCTCTCCACAGAGCACGACTGCGAACAGGATGAGCGAGTGAGCGAGCGGGGTTTGTCCAGCAGACAGCATTGTAAGAGATCACTCCCGTCGTCTCTCCACAGAGCACGACTGCGAACAGGAGGGGCGAGCGAGCGAGCGAGGTTTGTCCGGCAGACAGCATTGTAAGAGATCACTCTCATCATCTCTCCACAGAGCACGACTGCGAACAGGAGGGGCGAGCGAGCGAGCGAGGTTTGTCCGGCCGACAGCATTGTAAGAGATCACTCTCATCATCTCTCCACAGAGCAAACTGCGAACAGGAGGGGCGAGCGAGCGAGCGAGGTTTGTCCAGCAGACAGCATTGTAAGAGATCACTCTCGTCGTCTCTCCACAGAGCACGACTGCGAACAGGATGAGCGAGCGAGCGAGCGGGGTTTGTCCGGCAGACAGCATTGTAAGAGATCACTCTCGTCGTCTCTCCACAGAGCACGACTGCGAACAGGAGGGGCGAGCGAGCGAGCGAGGTTTGTCCGGCAGACAGCATTGTAAGAGATCACTCTCATCATCTCTCCACAGAGCACGACTGCGAACAGGAGGGGCGAGCGAGCGAGCGAGGTTTGTCCGGCAGACAGCATTGTAAGAGATCACTCTCGTCGTCTCTCCACAGAGCACGACTGCGAACAGGAGGGGCGAGCGAGCGAGCGAGGTTTGTCCGGCAGACAGCATTGTAAGAGATCACTCTCATCATCTCTCCACAGAACACGACTGCGAACAGGATGAGCGAGCGAGCGAGCGGGGTTTGTCCGGCAGACAGCATTGTAAGAGATCACTCTCATCATCTCTCCACAGAGCACGACTGCGAACAGGAGGGGCGAGCGAGCGAGCGAGGTTTGTCCGGCAGACAGCATTGTAAGAGATCACTCTCGTCGTCTCTCCACAGAGCACGACTGCGAACAGGATGAGCGAGCGAGCGAGCGGGGTTTGTCCGGCAGACAGCATTGTAAGAGATCACTCTCGTCGTCTCTCCACAGAGCACGACTGCGAACAGGAGGGGCGAGCGAGCGAGCGAGGTTTGTCCGGCAGACAGCATTGTAAGAGATCACTCTCATCATCTCTCCACAGAGCACGACTGCGAACAGGAGGGGCGAGCGAGCGAGCGAGGTTTGTCCGGCAGACAGCATTGTAAGAGATCACTCTCGTCGTCTCTCCACAGAGCACGACTGCGAACAGGAGGGGCGAGCGAGCGAGCGAGGTTTGTCCGGCAGACAGCATTGTAAGAGATCACTCTCGTCGTCTCTCCACAGAGCACGACTGCGAACAGGATGAGCGAGCGAGCGAGCGGGGTTTGTCCAGCAGACAGCATTGTAAGAGATCACTCTCATCATCTCTCCACAGAGCAAACTGCGAACAGGAGGGGCGAGCGAGCGAGCGAGGTTTGTCCGGCAGACAGCATTGTAAGAGATCACTCTCGTCGTCTCTCCACAGAGCACGACTGCGAACAGGATGAGCGAGCGAGCGAGCGGGGTTTGTCCAGCAGACAGCATTGTAAGAGATCACTCTCATCATCTCTCCACAGAGCAAACTGCGAACAGGAGGGGCGAGCGAGCGAGCGAGGTTTGTCCGGCAGACAGCATTGTAAGAGATCACTCTCGTCGTCTCTCCACAGAGCACGACTGCGAACAGGATGAGCGAGCGAGCGAGCGGGGTTTGTCCAGCAGACAGCATTGTAAGAGATCACTCTCGTCGTCTCTCCACAGAGCACGACTGCGAACAGGAGGGGCGAGCGAGCGAGCGAGGTTTGTCCGGCAGACAGCATTGTAAGAGATCACTCTCGTCGTCTCTCCACAGAGCACGACTGCGAACAGGATGAGCGAGCGAGCGAGCGGGGTTTGTCCAGCAGACAGCATTGTAAGAGATCACTCTCATCATCTCTCCACAGAGCAAACTGCGAACAGGAGGGGCGAGCGAGCGAGCGAGGTTTGTCCGGCAGACAGCATTGTAAGAGATCACTCTCGTCGTCTCTCCACAGAGCACGACTGCGAACAGGATGAGCGAGCGAGCGAGCGGGGTTTGTCCGGCAGACAGCATTGTAAGAGATCACTCTCGTCGTCTCTCCACAGAGCACGACTGCGAACAGGAGGGGCGAGCGAGCGAGCGAGGTTTGTCCGGCAGACAGCATTGTAAGAGATCACTCTCGTCGTCTCTCCACAGAGCACGACTGCGAACAGGATGAGCGAGCGAGCGAGCGGGGTTTGTCCAGCAGACAGCATTGTAAGAGATCACTCTCGTCGTCTCTCCACAGAGCACGACTGCGAACAGGAGGGGCGAGCGAGCGAGCGAGGTTTGTCCGGCAGACAGCATTGTAAGAGATCACTCTCGTCGTCTCTCCACAGAGCACGACTGCGAACAGGATGAGCGAGCGAGCGAGCGGGGTTTGTCCGGCAGACAGCATTGTAAGAGATCACTCTCATCATCTCTCCACAGAGCAAACTGCGAACAGGATGAGCGAGCGAGCGAGCGGGGTTTGTCCAGCAGACAGCATTGTAAGAGATCACTCTCGTCGTCTCTCCACAGAGCACGACTGCGAACAGGAGGGGCGAGCGAGCGAGCGAGGTTTGTCCGGCAGACAGCATTGTAAGAGATCACTCTCGTCGTCTCTCCACAGAGCACGACTGCGAACAGGATGAGCGAGCGAGCGAGCGGGGTTTGTCCAGCAGACAGCATTGTAAGAGATCACTCTCATCATCTCTCCACAGAGCAAACTGCGAACAGGAGGGGCGAGCGAGCGAGCGAGGTTTGTCCGGCAGACAGCATTGTAAGAGATAACTCTCGTCGTCTCTCCACAGAGCACGACTGCGAACAGGAGGGGCGAGCGAGCGAGCGGGGTTTGTCCGGCAGACAGCATTGTAAGAGATCACTCTCATCATCTCTCCACAGAGCAAACTGCGAACAGGATGAGCGAGCGAGCGAGCGGGGTTTGTCCGGCAGACAGCATTGTAAGAGATCACTCTCGTCGTCTCTCCACAGAGCACGACTGCGAACAGGATGAGCGAGCGAGCGAGCGGGGTTTGTCCGGCAGACGACGTGGCGCGCGAGGCGGCGGCGCTGCTGGGGCTAGGGGTGTTCTTCATGCACGCGGGCGACGCGTGGTGGTGGCTGGCAGACCAGCTGCTGCTCGCGAGCCTCGGCGTGGCGCGGGACCACACCCGCGACGGAGGCCGCGCCGAGGCGCTGGCCAGCTACGTGTACGGCCTGTTCCTCTTCGAGCACAGTGAGTCCTGCACGCAGTCTGCGCCTATTGTGTCCCCATAGTCGGGCGTGTGGGGTTTCCTGTCATCACACACCATCTCTGGATATGGGTGCTTGCGTGTTGCATGCCGCCCTTGTTTCGGCCTGTCTGGGTGCAATGAACAGAAAACTTAAAAAAAAAATATGCAGACAATTTTCCAATAAACATAGATTTTGAAATTTATGCAGGGCCGGCGCGTCCATATAGGCGAACTAGGCAACCGCCCAGGGCGCCAAGTAGCTGGGGGCGGCGCAGCACGACACATAACAGCTGATATATGTTTAACGATTATTGAAACTAGATGAAAATGGATTTGTGTAACAGTTTGGAATGTTTATATTGATATAATTAATTATTTAAAGTCCACGGTGACCTGTTTATGATTTGTAATAAGTAAAAAAGTTAAAAAAATCACAAGCCTGCTTACATTTTATTGTTGACAAAATCTTAGGCTTACGTGATGCATTTTGAGGCAAGGAACATTTTTTTTTGGGGTGTCCGGCCGGGAGGGGGGGGGGAATTAAGGTTTTTCGCCTAGGGCGCCAATTTACCTTGCACCGGCCCTGCATTTATGTTTATCAACCTTGCTTCACAGACACTATTTGGTATGCGTAAGCAGGCCCCCTCAGTGATCCCTTTGAATCTACGCCCATGGTTGTTAGTGTCTCTGGGCTGGAGGTCTATAGAAAGTCTAATTTATTTGTTACACTGATCAGAATATCAATTTAAAAAAATTGGCAACCCAATACAACAACTAATATAATTATCAAAACACATATTTTCTACTGATTTTTATAAAACAAACATGTGCGTGTATCAAACCTAATGGAAATGAGAAAATATTATTAAATGAAGTGATGAACATATATCTGTTTGACTGCATAATAAAAACCATGTGATTTTTCCTTGCACTTATTTAATGCACAACTAAGAAACCACAGGCTCTAATAGTTGCAGATTAGATAAACGCATGCGGACACGTCCAAGCTCTGTCATTGGTATCTTGTTTCATGGCCAACTGGTCGCTAGCAGCCCAGGGGAACAGGGCCGCGACGGCTACCTTCAGTGCCACAAGTGGAGCCCAACCACCTCACAGCAACACACAGTTGTAACAGGACGGGGAAACCAGAATACGTAATTAATTTTATAATAAAGCCAAGACTGTTATGTTCCCATGAGGAAACGAGAGATTTCTGACAAAATTGCACCAAGTGAGCTACATTTCCAATGAAGCCATTCATAGCTAGGGCAGCTCTGATGACTATTAAACCTATTTGAACAATTCCAACAAAGCCGACTCTGCCAAAGTCATCCGCACAGGAGGTCTCGTTGACACACAATAATTGAATCAACGCTAGCCAATTGTCACATTACACTCTTTCTCTAGCAGCTCAGTGCCGCCTGAAACTGAACTGAAGAGCACTTACACTCACCAGCCAACTCACTGACTAACAAGCCAGCTGTCAGACTGCGCATCAGCTGAGTACTCCCCACGGTCCATTGGATCCTGGCAACTTGTTCATGAAATAATTTTTTTATGTGTAAACATTTTAGTTCTCGGTAGACGACGTTTGGTAGGAATAATTTAGTGAAAATGGAATGGAAATCTTTGAACGGAAATGTGTCACAAAGATGGTGGACCCACTGTAGCGACATAAAATCATGATGGTGAAAGTACCTTGGAAAATATTTGGTAAACTAAAATATTCATTCTAAACGTAATCTCAACTTTTATAATACAGTGGTAGAGCGAGAGCTTGATAACCTCAAGGGGCAAGGTTCAAATCTCGTCACTAGAGAAGTTATTTGTACTTTTGTTAATAAAATAATATAATAATAGTGAATCAGCTCTGCACACTACCCTGAATTAAAAATTTCTACAAAATTCACAAACATATATTTAGTGTTATAATATTTGTTTTAGAATGCCTCAGGTTAATATTTTAGTAGTGACATAGGCGTATAACGTCTAACGCGTGTGGAAACTTTATAATATTGACAGCTTACTGAATTTTAACAAAATGAACAGTATTTAAATAAAATTCCTTGTTGAAAATCAGGTCCAAAGCCAGGGTTTCATCGGAGCCGTTTATAATAGTAAAAAAATTACGGTTGTTTCACGCTGCCACTTCTGATATGCGTTAAATGATAACAAGCAACGATTTACTCTCGGCTTTATTTTAAATAATTCTTTGTTATATATCATGTTAGAATTCCATATTATAAGTTTATCTGCAACATGAACAACGTGAGAACACATGAGTTTGCTCTTTACAGAGGTTAAATGTTCATGCATCAATGGCGAGTACTTAAAGACACGCTTACGATTCCTTTGAGATGAACTAATTTTATAATGGGGGCCGCGTTAAGCCAGCTAACTCATTTTCAAAACCTTTAAGTTCTGCGTTGCAGCTTTGGCGGAGAGGAGGAAGTTCTGGTCAATTTGTGATTCCAAAATTTTCAATTTGTTATTCTGCATTATTTTCCTTTTGGAACTAAGGTAATTCGACATTGCGGTGTTTCGGCGTTGAAGGTAATTTCCCCGGTGTACGTGTGCCCATTGGTGGCCGGCCTTTTCGGCGTGGTACCGTACGATGCACTGCGTGTCAATGAACTTCGGCCAATCAGAGCTTTGACGCGTGCGACGTGCGACCAACTGCGCACCAAAGGTGAAGGAGAAACATCTCTGGACGTGATTCCTTGCACTTCATGCTTTGATACTCATGGTTCAGAGCCCGCTATAACCTTTGATGTCTCATCGCTTTAAAACTCCGTGCAAACCCGTGCTACATAAACTGTTATCTCCAACTTTAAATACATGCACTCGTTCCCTTTTAAATGTAATTACTTTTTGGGAACTGCGTTTACGATATGCTTAAGATTCTATCCCACACTGTTACGTCATTGAAAATGCAATGAAATTAATTTCAATCTCATTCCAATGTACATAAGCCAAAATACAACAAAGTTTAGGAGACATATATTTCAAACAGAAATACCTTTTACAAAACACTCTGTCAAATAACTACTTCCTTTAACGTGATGTTAACCTATCTGTAGGGCTAAAATCAAAAGTATTCAGATCATTAACTAATACAAATATATAGACAATTTCTTGTCTTCTATGCCTAATTTCATCATTTACTTACCATACATACCATTTGCCATCAAAACTGAAAAATTAAATAGCTTATACAAACATTTCATGAAGGTAATTTTTTTTTTTACAAATTTTAATCCAACAAGCACACACTTTGGTTGATTTTATCTTAGGATATTTAGTATTTTGACCTACCTATATATTTAACTGATGAACTATAGAACACTTTCTGTGATTCGAAAATATAAAGGCACATGCGATTTGACTTCAAACACAACTTCATCCAACACGATACAAAAGTTATGGCTGTTATTTGAAATTTAGTCATTCGATGTTGGACTAAAAAAAAATCATCTGTGCAGCTTTTGCGCTTGGGCAATATCTAGACGTACAACCTAACCTATGATTAAAAGCATTATTTAAAGCACCGCTCTGTCCTAGAAAAGGCCACTTTATCTACACAATGAGAACTTGCATCTAGCAAGGCCTATCTGCTTAATATCTTACTATTACGTTTTTTCAAATAATTTTTATATTTATGATACTAATTACTATCCTTTTTATATTTTTAATGATTGAGCTATTTGTATGTTTGTATTAACAGTATTATTTTGTGTTTTTTGTATGGTTCTTTTATTTGATTTATAAGTTAATAAAAAGGCAATTAAAGTAAAAAAAAATATAGTCTCATTAGGCTATTTAAGGATAAGGGAAGACGAAAATAGAAGGATTTCAAATTGGAATTTCATATAAATTCATTCAGTATACTTATGAATGTGGATTTAAAATTAAATGAAATGTACTTTGGTATGTTCGTACATATACAAAAATATATTTATTAAGTGGAATTAGACTGATAGACATGAGACCTAGACACGCCTGTACCGGCCCCGAAATGGCTATGACGGGGCAGTGCTTTTAACGCACCCCGGCACACGAGTATGTGGTTCAGCGTTGCGTTAACCCAGCCCGGCACACGAGTATGTGGTTCAGTGGTGCGTTAACCCAGCCCGGCACACGAGTATGTGGTTCAGCGTTGCGTTAACCCAGCCCGGCAGACAAGTATGTGGTTCAGTGGTATGTTAACCCAGCCCGGCACACGAGTATGTGGTTCAGTGGTACGTTAACGCAGCCCGGCAGACAAGTATGTGGTTCAGTAGTATGTTAACGCAGCCCGGCACACGAGTATGTAGTTCAGTGGTATGTTAACGCAGCCCGGCAGCGGCGCACGCGCGATGAGGGTGTGGCCCCGGTGCAGTGCAGGAGCCGGGGGAGGCCGCCCCCTACCTCGCGAAGGCGCGCGACCTCGCCATGGGCCAGTCCTGGGACGCCGAGGACGAGCTGCGCCGGCCGCAGGACACCGTGTTCGTCGAGTCCTGCCACCTGCTTTACCTGGCTCTCACCAAGATGGCGGCCGGGCTGCGCGACTCCGACCCGGCGCGCGCCGTCCAGCTCAACAAGACGGCTCTTCGGCGCGCTCATGACAGTGAGTTACTTCCGAAACCCCCTTTCTGTCATCTTCGAGGTAACGCCCCACGGGGTATATCTAGGATGCACATTAAACTGTATATGAGTAGGTACGCATGACATATAGAGAAGACCGATATTGGAATGAAAATATATCAGTAAATTATTTGTTTATCGCTAGATCCCTTACCGTGGACAATAAGATACACAGGATCACATTTATTTGTAACGTCATATTGGCAGAGTACATAAAAAATAAGAAACTTTAGTTTTATTTTTAACTTGTGTAACTTTGAATGAACTGCAGAATAATGATTTTAAAAATAATTTTTAAAACAAACTGGAATTATGACATGCGAATGTTTTTTTTTTTGCATTTTTTTTTCTGTTTGTCTTTTGCCGACACTGATTGAAAATTGAAAGAAAAAAAAAACTTTGAAACCTCATTTTAGAAAACATGTCAAATTTGCACTATTAAAATGTTATGATTAGTACAAATCTGTGTTCATCTGCAGAATCTTTATGAAAGCCATTTTATAACAAGTATCTTTGTGAAGAATGATGATGCCAGTAAAGACAAAAGATAGAACTGCTACCACCCGAAGTGAGGTGAAAGTCTGCGGCGAGACAAATTTTTCGGACCATCAATTTTTTTTCCTCTCCCGTTACAATTCTGACAAGGACTTTTATCATCTATATATATACCAATGCAGCCACAGGAATGACCCCAGCAAAAATGGTCCAAGGCCACGATGTACCCTTGCCAGGAGAATGGACAGCCCACAGGGTAGGGGTAGCCAATGAAGAAGAAGACCCAGAGGAGTGCCGTCAACGGCGAGAGGCAGAAATGACAACAGCGCGCGAGCACCAGAGGGGCCCATACTCGCCAGCAAGGGCGTAGGAACCGGGGGGGACATGGGGGACGTGTCCCCTTTCTAGACCGTAATATTTTTATTTTATAATATTATTCTGCCCATCTTTTTTTGTAATTTCTTCACTCTCAAATTTTATCTTAAGGAAACAATAATAATTTTAACATCGATGTATCCAATGGTTAGATACAAAAACTGCTTAAAAAGCGCTATTTTGCACTTTTAAAATCAACATTTTCCGGTGGAGGACCCCCGGACCCCCGCGTCTTAGTAAGAGGGGAATGGGTTTACATGACATCACAATCATTATTTGTCCCCCCCCCCCCCCCCAACTTTATGAACACAGCTACGCCGATGCAGTCGCCAGATGACACCGCAGGAAAGACCCGACTGCGACGTGGTGCGTGTCCCAGGCGGCCAGGTCGAGTCCATCGACGGCGCCATGCTGGAGCTCGGAGTCAGCTACATCGCGTCGGGCGAGTACCTGCAGGCCGTGGAGACCCTGGAGGCGCTCAAGATGATCTGCTTCGACGAGAAGGACGTGGAGGTGCTGGCCACCACCCTCATGCAGCTGGCCTTCGCCTACCAGTGGTGAGCGATAAAAGGTTCTCACACACTGTAGCGGTGGCGGTAAAACGCGACGTATGTAATGAAACGGACATGTTCAGACCAGCCGCGAACACACGAGCGCGGAAGCGGCCTGAGCTGCGTTCATCCCGCAGGCCGCCTAGTGTTGCAAGTGCAAAATTGGTGTGGTGGTGTGCGTGTGATATCACGCAATGACAAGTGCAACAGAAAAAAAAAACTTATCGAAGCAGTGAAGGCAAACATTGTGTTTATATGAACTTATGTCAGATCCCGAGTACAAGAATGTCAGAAGAAAAGATGTGGTTTTGGAATGAAATCGGCATAAACGCTAGCAATAGATGGTACGGTTGCTGCTCATCTTCGGTTACAGCTGCAAGAAGTAGTGTTTCCTCTACTAGGTCCGGCCGGTCCATTTACGCGCAATACAGAGACTCGTGTGCAAATATCGCTACCGCCACCGCTCCGGTTTGTGAGAACCTTTAAGTTGTCTCGACGATGCTCGCAGACCGATGTCTCGTAGACATAGGTGTGGTCCTGACCTTCTCCTGCGGGAGAAGGCGCTGTTGCCGGCACTAGTATCTGAGCCATGGTCCAACAGAACAAGCGGGAAAGGGTGCTCGGATGCTAATGTGCAGCCAATGGCAAAACCTACTACTTCCTCGTGGCACCAAGCGGTATTTAACAAAGTAGCTATGCCGGGAGTCTACGTCCTTCGACATCCTCAAATTTTGGAAAGTGTTATCTGGTGAGGTTTTAAACCCTCGTCCCCTTTCTTCCTTCAGAGTTACAATATCAAAAGATTTTAACTAACATCAAAACTGTGAAATACATAAAAAATTAAAAAAGTAGTAAACTTAATTGCAAAAGGGGGTGTTGAAAAATAATAAAGAGCAAGGTCACGGCCATTTGGAGAGAAATAACTGTAATGAATTCTTTCCGCATTATTTTTTGTTTCTATTAAGGTTTTTTTTTGTAAAGTGCTCACTAAAATGCACACGCGAGTGTACACACATAACTTACACATAAAAATAACTAAACAGTATCTTGATTATTAAACTAAGAGTACTTAAAAGGATTGTCTGCATTAACCCAAGCGTGCCACCTAATTCACGAATATTTCTGACGCGAATGTTACGATTCGTAGTAACTCGTTCACAAAAAAAAATAAAGGATGAGCGACGGAAGTGAAATTCTTGCTTATTAGTTATGTATAGAGATACATCACTATAATTTTTTAATAAACAAGAGATAACAATTGAGAATAGTTAGGACGTGGGTATATCAAATAACTTCTTTCCACACGAATAAATAAATGGTAGATTCTTTGAATTAAACAAATGTACCAAAAAATGTTTCTTGTACATTTAAAAAAAACATTGATTTTAAATAATTCTTCAACTTGAAGCTAGCCATTAATTAGATAGTTTATGCAGTTTAACTAATTGTCCAAATTGACGTGTGTAATCTGAGGTAGGTGTCGGCCATGTGAAAATGACAACATGGCATAAGAATAGGACATAACACAATGCTACTTTTTGGAGCCACATTCACCCACAATTGCACTCCGATGGAGAAATATTCACGGCTCTTATTTGAAGTTAACATATTAACACACTCGTGGGCACGTAAATATAATATGGTGTGTGATTTAGTTAATCAAATAATAATTCGTGATAATTAATTACCTATGTCAACTAAAGCGTGCAAAGCATTATACCAGCAGAAATATTTAGTTACACAGTTAAAAAGAAGGCTCACAAAAACCCGTTTAACAATAATGATTTAAACAAATAATTAACTTAGTAATATTTACTTTTGTTCCACGCCACCACGTGGAGCCCGCTCAAGGCTGCTCCAGCGATCTTCGCCCACGCCAATGGCCCCGGAGTGGGGATAGCGCGATGTCCACCAACAAGAAACAACCGCGCAGATGAAAGTGCGCTAGAGCGCAAGAGAGCAAGAGCGCAAGTATATGCTGCTTCGTGTCTACCTTTCCCTGCCATCTCCTCTATCGGTTCCCCCACCACGTACCTAACTATTCCTTTCCTCTCCCGGTTCCCCCAACACATACCTAGCTATTTCCCCTCATGCGATAGGAATTTTTGTAACGCTCGAAAGTTGTTACACCTTCAGCAAAGAAGTTTATCTTCAAAAAGAATAAATCGTCCTCTCGTGGCGACTATACACTCGTAGATCAAGTAAAAAGTGTTTTGAGAGCATGGCTGATCAAAAGCATCGTAGTTTCTCAACACGTGAGTGCAATATTTAATGCGAAAATATTTGTCACAAAAGTTTCGTACAAAGTCACCCTAGGGTAGAGAGCCTGTTAATGACTACCACCCACCTCCTATACACTTCAGACAGTAGGCGGGCGGCGCGCACAGTTTAATGCCTGAGGGTCGTCGCGGGGTCTCCTGCCTTGGGGCAACCAAGGCACATTCGCCTCGCGCGCACCATCTCGTGCCATGATCGCCACCAAGTGTCTCGAAGAGCTTGCGTATGAAAGCTAGAATAGTAGCTTTCAAATATAACTAGTTTCTTAAGCAAAACTGGAAGTTTATACCGCACTGCACAGCTTGCAGTCGCTTTCTAAATTGTTGCCAAAATGATTGCATAAGAATTCAAAGAAACATCAAGTAAAGTTACCGCACGATTGAAAATGAACCGCAGTTCTAGACTCAAGGCGCACAGTGACTCGTGAGGGTCGAAACTTGAGGGCCGTGCACTGGCGCCGCCTCACTTGAACTGTTGCGGTAGTCGAGGCCGGTGGACAGGTCTCGGAGTCGTGCCGTCCCTGACTGGCGGAGTCCAGTGCTGGCCCTGGAACCCCACTCCCGTACCTACGTCCACGAGCAAGCCCTCGCGCACCACGGCGGCGGGTTACCACTCGAGCGCCGAGATCAGTGGCGTAGCCAGGATTTGTGTTTGCGGGGTGTTAAGAAGCATGGCCCACCGTATTAAAGCTTGGGGTCCGGGGGGTCCTCCCCCGGGAAAATTTGGATTTTAAGGTGTAAAATAGTGCTATTTAAGCAGTTTTCGGTAATTCAATTTAAATTTTGTAATGGTAAAAATTTTATGAAATTTAATATGAAATTTGTTTGAGTGATGAATAAGAAATTAATTAAAGATTTGTTGCTAGGGGGGGGGGGGGGGGAGTTGAAACCCTAATCCCCTCCCCCTTGGCTACTCCCCCGGCCGAGATGAAAACACGCCATAGTTACGGTATTAGTTGCAGCACTGGGTTGCACACCCGCGCGCGCACACACAGTTGTGCAAATTACGGCACGTGATTCCAAACTGTGGCACTCCTTCAAAAACTAGAAAGAATCAGCAATGTTGACAAAAATTTAAATTCAAAAAAATTAATCTAGAATTATAAATATGACCAAAGCACACTATTTAAGTCTTTACACATTAAAACACAATAAACTTCAAATATCAACATAATAAACGCTTTCCCAGAGTAAAAATTACCAGATAAAATAAAGAATATATTAATACATGTGCTAGAGGCGTATTCAAACACCTCACTGTCATAAGAATTTAAAAAAAGTATCTAACTAAAATCATAATTTTTTAGAAAGGGTGGCAGAAATTAAGTTCAGAAAATAACAAGCGATTACGAAACTATTTGCGGTGCTGCCCAACAGACACCACAAAATGAATATAGCCTATTTACAAATTACAAACTAATTTTTTCGTGTCGTGGCCCCGGAGAGTGAAACTATTAATTAACTTTGCAAAGTCTGTCTGAAAAATGAGATGGAGATGCAGGCGGGTTTTCAAATCCACGCATGCGCAAAACTTGACTGACTCCCATGAGTGGAAGGGAGGGCTACGATGGCGTTAAGCAAGGGAAGCGAATGAGGAAGCGGCATTCGCAGAAACCTTGTAGATTCTCAGCTTTCGTCCGGCTGTGTTCAGAGTTCAACAAGGACATTTTGACAATTTATAGACTGCCACTAATGTCCAAGTACTTACTGATATCAAACAAAACCGTTCACTTTTTTGTTTTAAACAGTCTTTTGGGATAAATTAGGTTAATTGTACTTACATAAAACCTTCCCATTAGTCTTAGTTTTGTTTTAAGTATACAATGAGATAAAATAAAATTGTAATAATATTAGTGCATAACAGTTGACAATTATGTGAACGTGTTCACAATTTTTCTCAATAATGTCCTACAAACTAAGAAATCTTTTTTAATAATATACATTGCAGGGTAAGAAAATTGAGAATAATTTTCTGATATTTTTATTAGAATTATTAAAAACTATTAAACTGAGATTAAACCCAAAATCTGGCCTTGAGATAGTATTCTAGAGACAATACAGCTTTCAGTGAAACTTCCATATCAGTAGACTTTCACACTAATTGGTATCTATTTCTCAAACAACAAGAGGACAAATCTTAACTTGTATCTTTCGTATAGTAGTTCACCCAACTTGCATAGCCAGTTGTTTGAAATTTGAATGGTTATAGCTCAGATGATCAAGATGATATTTGTGAACCTCAAGATGGCTTATTGGTATTGTTTTTTTTATTTTCAGTGCTGGCGATAACGCAAACGCTTTGCATCATCTCCGTCTGTATCTGTCGTGGTCGGAAGAAAACCAACTGGAAGTACATATTGCAACGGCGCATCGCTATCTCGGGGAAATATTCCTCAAACGAGTACGTAACATAAGCTGCAGAGTTTACTTTTTCATCACGGAAAAGTTGTTTCTTGGCATTATAATATGGGGTGTAGATAATTATGACAATTGTTTTTTAAATTTTTGGGTAACAACTCTGATTAAATTTTCAATTTAATCATTACTATAAAAATGATTATAAGCCGTTTTGCCCATTATTGAGGGGTCGTGAGCACAGACAAGTCCACGGTGAGGACAGCCATGACGTCACTTTGCTTGCCGAGGCAGGAGGATTGTGCAGTGGCTTACCATTGCCTTCCGCAAGATGAAGGTAGAAAGGACATCACAAACACCATGTCCTGAACTCAGGGAGAAGGTATTCCAGCATTTACACGGAGCGATTTATAATAGCGTCTCACATGACTCGTTTACATGCTCTGATCTACAGGAAACGAAAGTTAGAGGAAATCTGGCTTTGAAGGAATTCCAGTGAGTTTACAAACTCCAGTCCTGAACAAATGCGAGAGCTACGGAAGCTTCAAAAAGAAAGTAACAGTGAAAATTAGCTTATAAACATTAATAATTAAATTAAATATAAGTACAAAACACTTCTTATGATTTTATCCTGACTTTTTCATGAAAAATATACGACGTGGACCCGAACTGTACCTCCCTGTTTTTTTTTTTTTTTTAAATTCAACCATGATTTTACAACAGCCGTAAAGTTTTTATTTTGTAAAGTTTTTACGCTGGCTAGCAGGCAATTACCTATCAAAAAACATTACAAAAAGAGAGTTAAACATAAACCGTATAGTTAAATTTATAAAAAAATATATTATCTGTTTTTTTATGTGAAGGAGATAGCTGCAAGTAAGTAAGTTATAGTTTGACATGCACTTGTCACAGGTTTGTACAAAAAAAATCACGCATTTTGGTATCTTTACATGTAAGTATAAGGAAAATACCAAGAAAGGATTTAAAATGTTTTTTATGTGTAACATTTTAGCTCTCGGTATACGCCATTTGGTAGGAGTAATTTTGTGAATGGTACGGAAGTCGCAAGAAACGTAATTGTGTAACCACGGTCCTGCAATCTGTGGCTTATGGCACTAACCTAAGTTTACAAAGTTAAAAGTAAACTTTAAAGTGATAACTTTTAAAAAAATTTAAAAAGATAGGCAGTATTTTTATAAATTTCCATGTAGAAATTCATGTCCAAAGCCGGGGTTTAGTATTTCTTCAAGTCTTTTACGCTTTTATTGGAGCCGTTTCATTATAAAATTTTAAATTTCGTTATGCTAATCAGAAGATTTAATATTTTACGTAGCTGCTCCGGCAGCGTATTATAGTGGGTTCGGAAACTAAGTGTGACTCGTGTCAAGAAATGTAGTTAAAAACACAATTTGGTATATGTATCACGCTCGGCATTGTTTCAAAGAATTATACGTTAAATTTCGTGTCAGAGTTTCGAATTATAAGTGTATTTGAACATGAGAACACCTAAATTTGCTCGTTACCGAGGTTAGAGTTACACATCTCTAGCGAGCACTGAAAAACTTGCTAAAATTTTTTTTGTTGTTGTCGATGACCAACAGTAGTTAAAAGGTCGCGAGATCACACAGATGGGGTGCAGGGATAGAACACTGAACTAGCACTGCGGAGGACCAAGCTTTTTTCCGTTTAACCATTCTCAATTCTGATTCCTTGGTATTTTGGGCACAATACTCGTAAATGCACACTTAACAAATATCTTTGCTTATTTATGTCCCACTATGATTAAAAAAACATGGACTTTTGTCATAAAAATTTATTTATTACTTATTTTTACAAAATTCCTTCAGTCACCTTCAAAGTACTCTCCATTAGATGTGATGCACTTTTCAAGTTATTTTTTTCCACTGTTTGAAACACCTTTGGAACCTTTCAACCTTAATATTGTCCAGTGTCCTTTGCGAAGCTGTTTTTACCGCCTACATACCATTAAAACCCTTCCCTTTGGGATTTTTCTTCATTCTTGGGAACAGGAAAAAGTCGCACGGGGCTAGGTCTGGTGAATACGGAGGGTGATGAACGGTAGACCACCCCTGAGAGGCCAAATAGAGGTTCACTCATAAGGCCGTGTGTGCGGGGTCATTGTCGTGATTAAGGCACCAATCACCTGATCGCCAAAGTTACGGTCGATTCCTCCACACGTCTTCTCGAAAACGTCTTATAACTTCCAAATAAAAGTGCTGGTTAACAGTGTGGCCAGGGGGAACACATTTTCGGTGCACAATACTACGAACAACAAAAAAGAAAATTATCATCGTCTTAACATTCGACCTCACTTATCTTGCATTTTTTTGGTCTGGGGGAGTTGGAGTCTTCCACTGTCTTGACACTTGCTTTGTTTCTGGGTCGTACCCGTAAAACCAACTCTCATCACCTGTAATTACTTTGGTCAAAAAGTCTGGAACACTTTCAGTGTCTTTGTTCAAGTGCTTGCTCGAATTCAGTTGAAAGTTTTTTTTTATCTTGTTTGAGAAAACACGTCTCATTTGCAAATCCTCAGTCAAAATCCGCTGGCTCGTGCTCCAGCTCACTCCTATCACTTCTGGAATCTCGTATATCGTGAAATGACAATTCTCCTTGATTTGTTGGAGGATTTTTTTCAACGTTTTCATCGTTTTGAAATGTTCAAGGGCACCCAGTAGAAGCACGGTCTTCAACACTCACCTCACCACGTTTAAAGCGCCTAAACAACTCGAATACTTGTGTGCGGCTCATAGCATCCTCCTTGAAAGCTTGTTGAAGCATTTGATAAGCTCCTGTTGCCGATTTTCCAAGCACACGCTTTGTTCTTTTAAATCTTCGATAATCACTTCGCAGGCGAAACACGAGAACAGTAAGAGAAAAACAATACTACAATCAAACGTTAACCTACAAACTGTTGCCATAAGGGCAGCTGTTTAGTGAAGGTATATATTAACCCCATATAGCGGGAGAATTCTCTACTACGTCTACGAATGGCAGCGCACTCTCAGTCCGATATTTTTTGGTCCCCCTCGTATTTATTCACTTTGTGTGACTTTGTCAGCAATTATCTTTCCGTAAATACGTAAAAAATTACACACTAAACCTATTTAAAATTAAATCGTTTGGTTTTGTTTATAGCCAAGAACGTAACTAGGGTAGTTTGAACTAGGGGAAAAATCTCATTTGAGCCTTTTGGGGAATTTGGAGCCTGTTGGAGCATTTGGAGCTGTTGGAGCATTTGGAGCCTTTTGGAGCATTTGGAGCATTCCTGACAACACCTCATACTACCACCTCATTTTTTTTTCACTACTCGAAACATTTTTTATTCAAATTGTACGGTAAATAAATAAATTTATTAAATCGCAATTAGGATATTACGTAAAGAATACCAGTTTTCAAATATTTGACAGTATACATGTATGTATCTTTCATTTAAAATAATTCATTTCATATGCCTTCCAACTTTTTATTTTGCATTCTAACACAAGTTCTATTCAAGTGAATATCTATAGTAAAAATTACTCTGCCTGTTTTATTCCGACTTCCCCTTCCTCACCCAAAATAAGGCGAATGGGGTGCAAGCCCCCTTCTGTCACCATCTAGTTACGACCCTGATATAGCTATAAGACTTTTCGATTGTGACAAAACAAGGATCCAGTGATATAGAGAAAGACACTCAAATAATCATAGTTCGTGCATATTTAAAAGATTTGTTTTTAGAAGTGGTTTTTTGGTTTGGATGTGGAACATACAGAAAATTCTCACAAAATCTGTCTCATATATTTTATGAGAGAGATAGTTATTTTAAGCCAGTCATATTTAAAACACTTCAAAATCGTAAAAATTTAAAAAAAAATTGGCAGAAATGTTATTTACATTCAACTGCATAGTTGCACAAGCCACAGGCGAACTCCAAAATATGTGAATAAAAATTCGGGTGAATGGAGCATGCATCAATGTTATCAGAGTCATGAAGAAGCATGTTGTCAGTGTTGTGATTGTGATCTCCGGCAGGACGAGCTGTCCGAGGCGACACCCTTCCTGCGGCGGGCGGTCTTCTTCTTCGAGAAGCTGGGCATGACGCCGCAGACGGAGCTGACAACTTTGTAATCTACGTCATATAGAAGAGTGTTGTGATGTTTTGATTGTGATCTCCGGCAGAACGAGCTGTCCGAGGCGACGCCCTTCCTGCGGCGGGCGGTCTTCTTCTTCGAGAAGCTGGGCATGACGCCGCAGACGGAGCTGACAACTTTGTGATCTACGTCATGTGGAAGAGTGTCGTGATGTTGTGATTGTGATCTCCGTCAGAACGAGCTGTCCGAGGCGACGCCCTTCCTGCGGCGGGCGGCCTTCTTCTTCGAGAAGCTGGGCATGACGCCGCAGACGGAGCTGACAACTTTGTAATCTACGTCATATAGAAGAGTGTTGTGATGTTTTGATTGTGATCTCCGGCAGAACGAGCTGTCCGAGGCAACGCCCTTCCTGCGGCGGGCGGTCTTCTTCTTCGAGAAGCTGGGCATGACGCCGCAGACGGAGCTGACAACTTTGTAATATACGTCATATAGAAGAGTGTCGTGATGTTATGATTGTGATCTCCGGCAGAACGAGCTGTCCGAGGCGACACCCTTCCTGCGGCGGGCGGTCTTCTTCTTCGAGAAGCTGGGCATGACGCCACAGACGGAGCTGACAACTTTGTGATCTACGTCATGTAGAAGAGTGTTTTGTTATTGTGATTGTGATCTCCGGCAGAACGAGCTGTCCGAGGCGACGCCCTTCCTGCGGCGGACGGTCTTCTTCTTCGAGAAGCTGGGCATGACGCCGCAGACCTGAGCTGACAACTTTGTGATCTACATCATGTAGAAGAGTGTTGTGATGTTGTGGTTGTGATCTTCGGCAGAACGAGCTGTCCGAGGCGACGCCGTTCCTGCGGCGGGCGGTCTTCTTCTTCGAGAAGCTGGGCATGACGCCGCAGACGGAGCTGACAACTTTGTAATCTACGTCATATAGAAGAGTGTCGTGATGTTTTGATTGTGATCTCCGGCAGAACGAGCTGTCCGAGGCGACGCCCTTCCTGCGGCGGGCGGTCTTCTTCGAGAAGCTGGTCATGACGCCGCAGACGGAGCTGACAACTTTGTGATCTACATCATGAAGAAGAGTGTTGTGATGTTTTGATTGTGATCTCCGGCAGAACGAGCTGTCCGAGGCGACGCCCTTCCTGCGGCGGGCGGTCTTCTTCTTCGAGAAGCTGGGCATGACGCCGCAGACGGAGCTGACAACTTTGTAATCTACGTCATATAGAAGAGTGTCGTGATGTTGTGATTGTGATCTCCGGCAGAACGAGCTGTCCGAGGCGACACCCTTCCTGCAGCGGGCGGTCTTCTTCTTCGAGAAGCTGGGCATGACGCCACAGACGGAGCTGACAACTTTGTGATCTACGTCATGTAGAAGAGTGTTTTGTTATTGTGATTGTGATCTCCGGCAGAACGAGCTGTCCGAGGCGACGCCCTTCCTGCGGCGGACGGTCTTCTTCTTCGAGAAGCTGGGCATGACGCCGCAGACCTGAGCTGACAACTTTGTGATCTACATCATGTAGAAGAGTGTTGTGATGTTGTGGTTGTGATCTTCGGCAGAACGAGCTGTCCGAGGCGACGCCCTTCCTGCGGCGGACGGTCTTCTTCTTCGAGAAGCTGGGCATGACGCCGCAGACCTGAGCTGACAACTTTGTGATCTACATCATGTAGAAGAGTGTTGTGATGTTGTGGTTGTGATCTTCGGCAGAACGAGCTGTCCGAGGCGACGCCCTTCCTGCGGCGGGCGGTCTTCTTCTTCGAGAAGCTGGGCATGACGCCGCAGACCTGAGGTGACAACTTTGTGATCTACGTCATGTAGAAGAGTGTCGTGATGTTGTGATTGGTATCTCCGGCAGAACGAGCTGTCCGAGGCGACGCCCTTCCTGCGGCGGGCGGTCTTCTTCTTCGAGAAGCTGGACATGACGCCGCAGACCTGAGCTGACAACTTTGTGATCTACGTCATGTGGAAGAGTGTCGTGATGTTGTGATTGGTATCTCCGGCAGAACGAGCTGTCCGAGGCGACGCCCTTCCTGCGGCGGGCGGTCTTCTTCTTCGAGAAGCTGGACATGACGCCGCAGACCTGAGCTGACAACTTTGTGATCTACGTCATGTGGAAGAGTGTCGTGATGTTGTGATTGGTATCTCCGGCAGAACGAGCTGTCCGAGGCGACGCCCTTCCTGCGGCGGGCGGTCTTCTTCTTCGAGAAGCTGGGCATGACGCCGCAGACGGAGCAGTCGCGCGCCCTCATGGCGCTGTCGGCGTCCTTGATGGCGCTGCCTTTCGTCACGGCGCTCCTGCTGGACGGCCGCGACCCCAGCCTGCGCACGCTCGTCCGCTGGAAGGACTCGCCCAAGAGCTTCTGGAGGGAGCGGCCCGACCTGCCGGCCTACGAGCAGGTGGTCCTGCAGCAGGACATCTTCGAGTGACGTCAGCGTGCCTAGCATGTCTCTGCATTCCTTCTTCAATCATATTCTTCAAAATGATTTTTTTTTTACTTTTCAAATAAACTAAAAATTGTAAACATTGTACGGACTAAGAAATACTTTCAGTAATTATAAGTAGTTTCTTTTGTTTGCTTTGTTTCTCGTCGCCTAATAATATCGTTTCACTGTAATTTTATTTATTGTATTCTTTTTTTAATTTTCAAGGAAATTTCTTGAAAACTCAGTTTCCAGCTGTGCCGTTTCAGTGCTACTTTCAGGCACAAATGTACGATTTTAAAATTAATTTTTAATTTTAAAAGAAGAAAACCAAATTATAAATTTTACATTTTTAATTTCATATAATTTTGTTTCCATTACTGTACACTCCGACGTAATCTTGTGCAACCCGGTGCACCTGCGCTTGTTCACAGACTTCAATTAGATACTGTTTGCTGACGATTTGTGATCGCAGCATCTCAACCACATTTTGCGTCACGTTTTCTCCCTGTAACAGAATTACTTTTCGTTCTGGCGAACGCTACCCCAAACCCACTGCTAGCAACTTTCATTTCTCGGAGGCAAGCATACGTAAGGGTTTTGCCATCACGTACTGGACTAGGTTACAGCCAGCGGCGAAGCCTCGGGACGGTCCACATGACGCCTTTCCCAGGCGATTTAGCAAATTTAAACCCCCTCCCCTCATCAACCCACCGGTGGCTTCAAGGTAACTCCAACCCGGAGCATCGATCCCCAGTGAACCCAGGCGGGGACATTGTCTCTTCAAGGACTTTCACCCTTGTCAAACAGAGCCCTCAGCGAAGTCTAGCGGCGGGAAAAATCCCTAACCTTGCTCTGAGCGCTGGTCGCGAGCGCGCCCACTGCACTCTAGCATACGTTTCTGTGACCCTCCAGGCAGGTTCTCGTCTTGGCTGCAAGAGTGCACTACTCATCCCTCCCATAAGAGACAGCTTGTCACAATCGACCTTGGCAGCAGTTGTAGTGCGATTGCGATCTTAGTTCGCCGGCGACTCGCGTGAAAGCGCGGCGAACATTTTGCAGTCTGCTTCGCCCCTTCGGGCGTTCCCGGACACCTTCGGGCAATCACCACCCCCCCTTCTTTGGCTGGGGGCAGTTGCTTCCTTTAATTAGGCGCCCCGACGCCATTTTTTGGTGATTCGGCGGGCAGCATCTGGTCTGTGCGGACCACGCGTCGCGATCCGCGAGAGTCAATCTCCGTTGTTCGTCCCAGACTCGACACTACGTCATGTAGTCGCCAACGTCAAGGCATAGAGGCCTCAATTTTCTTATTTTTAAATTTTGCTGCCTGCAATAGTTTTTTGCTAATCTAAATTATTTCATCTCTCAACATGACTACCGCGACCTACCGTGCCGCAAGCGGCGATCTCTGCTCCTGCAGCCAGCCTACATGACTTCACCCCGCTGTTTTTGGTAAGTGGTCATCATCCCTCCCCCCTTTTTTTTGCCTTTCCCTGGGCATAGTTTTTCCCAGGCTTAGCCGCCTGTTAACCAGTCTAAGTAATTTGTGACTTCGGTTGCAGGCGGGGTGTAAGTTTAGCTGCAAAACTAGCTGCAAGATTAGGCGCAAGAATAATGTGCAAGATTAGCTTCAAGACCCCAAATTGGAATGGAACTTCACTGCCAAATTAGCAGTCCGTGATTGGGCTCATGCAGTCAGAAGTTTTCTCCCCTCTCCGGTCGAGATACAACTTTCTACACAAAATGATTTCTTCTGGACTTTAATCTATCGAAACCTCCGGTGCTAGGACACAGGATATAATTAAATTTCATTTGAAAAGAAAATTAAAAACAAAATGTAATTGTTTCTTTCTTTTGAGCCTGCAAGCTCACTTAAAACCAGAGTTAAGTTCAAGAGATATGATGTTTTTACCTTTATATGTATTTTGTTGCACCGGGGCTCCCTCCTTTTTTAATTAAAATGTGTAATTAATATTTAAAGATAAAAGAAAAAACTAAGTAAATTGTTTTAGTAAAAGGGCAGTTATATAAATCAAACCACCAGTCTTGTTATTTCATTATTATTCATCCTCGATCCACATAGCCTCCTAGATTTTCTAGTAGGTTATAAGTAAATTCTTTTGTACAACGTCTGGGCACCTCTGTGGTAATTGTTTTTGTTGTGTTGTTTTCTGGGCCGACGCTTCCAAGGCCTAATTTTTAATTAATCATTTTTGAGTGTTTACCTGCTGCCCAGCGTACGTTACACAGCGATAACAATTGTTAAACTCCAGGGTAGAGCTTTGTAAAATTTGCAAATGGTACAAATCTCTACCACGCAGTTTTACACGTGAAATCGTTGGCAACTGATTTTCCAAGGACTATCTTTGTAAAAGAACAAAAAAAGCTGTGTAAAGGCAGGAAGGCAGAACGTATCATGTAAATAAGGATTGAATAGGAGTGGGTCTAAATACTGAAACCAAAAAAGCTTTTGTTTGGTGTGATTTAGTTTGCACATTGGAAAACCTAAATCATCGCGACCTGCTTTATGAACTAAGCACGGATTTTCTAGGTTGCGAGACAATTGTTGAGCACTTCAGCTAATCACTCTGTAGTATTTGTGGAATACTCTTGTTTTAACTATGACTTATTTCGTGTTTTGAATGAAAATTAAATGTGAACTGCAAATAACTACTGAATACAGGTCAGGTGTACTTCCCTTGAAATAAAATAATTCATGAATATGGGAAAATTAATGGGTGGATTTGTGCATTACATAGGTTTCAATACAGTAAGTTTTTTCTCTCACTCTCCTACTTGAATCTTTCGTGAGAGTGTATTTCTCCGTTGCATGTGACGTCTGGATCAGACTTGGGTATGGTTCAACCCGTTATGGACATCAAATCATTGGCCAGTTGGTCCCATCATAGTGCCGTAAGTACAATCTTGTTCTAACAGTTTTAAGGTCACGAGAAATGTTTATCGTTTTATAGTGCAAAAATGATCTTTGTTAAAGCATGACACATATATGAATTGACTGCTTAACTTTGAAAGTAATTGACTGCATCAAAAAAAGGTTTTACTGTGGAGTCATTGCCCGTATTGTATTCATTTTGGAGAAGGAATAAAAATTTAATAATATATAAACACTATTTTATACACTCAGAAAATGTCTCTTCCTGAAGAATGCATTATTCAATAAAAAAAACCACAATAATATTTTATGGTATAAAAACTACTAAATCTTATATAAAAAATTTGTTTTCCATTTCCATACCTTAATGCTATAAAGTGAAATTGCCATGGAAACATTATATTTATAATTCTGGACCATGCCGGCTGTTGAACGTTGTTGAGGTTCAAAACGCAAAGTAAGCGAAATAAATATGTATGATATTTTACTTTTGAAGAAATGTTATATTAAAAGTCATTTTCTATAAGCAATCCGTAAGCTCAGTCTGTTTGTCTACTTATCACACTAAACTAGTCCCTACCAAAAAAATTTACTTCTAACTTAGAATAGTAAAGGAAGTACATAAATCAAAACAAAACAAAATGTATTGTTGAATATCAACTAATATATATTGAGTTTACATTTTGATAATAAGTTATACATTTTGTAGTTAGTTAAAACAGAATATAGTTTGTTCTATTTGTATAAAACTTTATTCTATTGAACAACTTTTAGTGGCTTACAAAGTTATTATTATTTTACTATAAATATTAATAACATTTAAAAATATTAACAAATTGGTTTAGATAAGTACAGTTTCTCAAAGAAACACCGTTCATCCCTTAGAGATAACATCGAAAAGATTAAATATAATAACAATATAATATATCAACTTTCACTTCCAAACTACTTTCCTCTGTCAACTCAAAAAATAAAAAAAACAACACAAAACTTATAGTTGGTCCAAACCAATAATAGAATGTGTCCTTTTAAGCATTTCATTAAATACAGCCCTGGATATACGTCACTATTAAGAAGTAAACCAATAAAAAAAAAGGTTTTTCTACAACAACTAACTACATAAAAATCATCGTTCATGCTCTAGTTTTAAAAATAGCAAAAAAAAATCATACAGACACATGGACTAAAACTGAATTAAATAAAGATACGTAGGTACCTAGAAAAAAAATTAATGATTCGAGGAAAATAAAACTACTGCAGAAATGTCCACATCGTTAGTATTTTATAGTATTAAACTTAAATACTTGGAAAAAAAAGACAACATAAAAAGAAGCGTTTGTAACCACTTTTATTGCCAACTGGGTTAGTTCGCTACGGTATGCGATTAGTTAGGTTAAAGAGATACGGGTAGAATGTATACAGTGCTTACGCGCTAGTGTTAGTGACAGGGTTGTGTTAGTTGAATAAAGCGAGCGCGGGTGTAGGTAGCACTTCAGCTGCGGGCCTTCGCGGCGCGCGGCTCCAGGCGGATCCTGAAGCCGTCGGATCGCTTCAGGATGATGTCCGCCTGAAGCTTGAACAGCTCCTGCGGCACCTCTGACACGATGCGGTAGTTGCGCAGCACCGTCGAGATCATCACCTTCAGCTTCAGCATGGCGTACTTGCGACCTGCGGGCGCGAAAACAGCCGGTCACACTGGCGCTCCTTCAGCAAACTGGGTTTATCCGCTCTGGAGAACAGGACCGGCATGCCACTATGCCCATGCGGCGGACCCATCCTCGAATCGTGCGAGGGGCGAATGACCGAATAGTTTTGGGTCGTATGAAACACTATCCAGTTAAAAGTGAAGTCTAAAAATTCAAAAAAAAAAATTTAAAACGATATTTAAACGCGTATATCAAGTCTCGGGAAATTAAAAAAAAAACTACACATTAGAGTAGCATAACAAAATAAAAAAACCTCCATTTTACAGATTAAAAATCGAACTTACTTTAAAAGTCAGGTGCGGTTTGTAGTAGATAATTTTTCTATCGCTCAAGTTGTTTAAGCTAAATTATTATCTTTTCGTTGGAAAAAGGGAAGGGAATCGCAAACTCCACCCTCCCTCAGACCACCCGTGCCTAGGGCTGTAGCATTTTTTTTTTATGGTTTCATGTTCGCTGTAAATAATTTTTGCAGTTTTACAAATATATATTTTTTGAAACTAATTAGGTACAAATATTTTAATTATTTTATGTCTACTGTTTATTCTAAAAGACATGTTTCTGGGATGTATGAAATAATCTCAACAACCAAGGGTTCTAAAAATTTTCACTCTTTATACGGAAAAACAGCATATTTTTACCAAAGATTTATTTTTACAATATTATAGTTTGGCTAAACAAATTGGGTTTTTTAAATTTTCAAAGATATAAGATTTCAACTTTAATATCTCAAAAAGGAGATTTTTATATTCGGTTGCAATATAATTTCAGTCTCTTAAACTTAAGTAAATGTTTTATGCTTGATAATGCAGCACCATAATTCCTAGATAATCTCTGAATAAGCACTGTTTTTTATCTTTAATGACACAATGAGTAAATCTATGAACATAATAAAACTAATCAATGATATTTTGTCACAAAAATCAGATGCACTTAATATGAACTGGGTCATAGGTTTGAAAGTGTACAAGTGTGCGAGTACACAATCGTGCTAGCGTGCAAGTGTGCTGCGTTATTTCTACCTTTCCCTGCCGTATCATCTACTGGTTCCCCCACCACATTTCTCCTCATAGGATTTAAATAAATTTCTGCCTCCTCCGCAAAGAAACTTCCCTTGAAAAAATCTTAGCAAAATGTCCAAAAGTTCGGATTAGCCGCAAAGGTTTAAAAACTAATCAAATATAGTTTTCTTTTTATTATCCAGTTATATTGAATGCATGATACGTATAACTCACATACAGCTGATTTTTACTTTGTTTAGGGTAGTACGGTAAAGTTTTGTTGTTTTGGTGCCATACCATATGTGCATTTTCATTCAATGTTCGCTGTACACAGTTGGCGACGTGCACATAACAATACTCCAGGTTCTGCAGAAACTTTATGTGAGTGGTGTAGCTACTTACCGAGGCTACACTAAAAAAAAAATTAATTTTGCAAGGAATGCCATTGGAAACTCAGTTGTAAAGATATCATTTGTAGAACTGCAAGGCAGAGCATTGTACCATTTAATTTGGTGAAAAACTTGCAAGGATTATTTAAATCCTATAAGGAGAAATGTGGTGGGGGAACCGGTAGAGGATACGGCAGGGAAAGGTGGAAATAACGCAGCACACTTGCACGCTAGCACGATTGCGTACTCGCACACCTGTGCACTTTCAAACCTAGAACACAGTTCCTATTAAATTGCATCTGATTTTTGTGACAAAATATCATTGATTAGTTTTATTATGTTTATAAATTTACTCATTGTGTGCTTATTCAGAGATTATCTAGGAATTATGGTGCTGCATTATCAAGCATAAAACATTTACTTAGGTTTAAGAGACTGAAATTATATTGCAACCGACCATAAATATCTCATTTTTGAGATATTGAAGTTAAAATCTTATATCTTTGAAAATCCTTGCAAGGATTATTTTTTTGTAAAGGTACAGAAAGTTGTTTGTACTGACCCACGCAGCTCCTGGGCCCGGCGCTGAACGGGATGAAGGCGTAGTAGGGGCGGTTGTTCATGTTCTCGGGCAGGAAGTTGTCCGGGTTGAACACCTCGGGGTCGGGGTAGAAGTCGGGGCGGCGGTGGATCTTGTAGGTGGCGATCACGCACGTGCAGCCGATCGGCAGCGTGTAGCCCGAGGCTGCAAGCACGGGCAGCATCCTACATTACCGGCTGTTTATATCCTGTTGACAACAGCAATTTTTTCTTTAATTTGTGTTTTTTTGTCCTTTGTTTTTTTATTTTTTAGTTTTCTTCTACAGAAAAAGTGCTTAGCAATGGCGTATGTCCATAAACTTACATCAAGTCATGCACTCCCATTGCACAAATCTTTCAAAGACAAAGATAACGGCTGTCCCAGTTCCAATGGTATATATTACAACAGTTTTTATTTAGACTGTTCACAACAATTCCTATACTTAATTGAGGGTAAACTAACCTGTTTTTTTTTTTTTTTTTTTTTTTAATGTTCAATACGTGCACCTAACGTTACACGGCAAGCTAAACTCCAATTCTTCCCACACTTCGGTTAACCAGTCCGGTGTAATTGAAGCAATGGCCTCTTCAGTTCTGTGCCTCAACTCTTGGAAAATCATTAGGTATGCGGCGGAACGTTTACACTATCTTTTATAAAGCCCCGAAGGAAAAAAAAAAATTCGCATGGCATTACGTCATGTGAACGTGGCGGCCAGCGAATAAGAGCTCTGTCGTCTCGACCATCACGACCAATCCAACGGTCAAGAGCTTCGACGTTCAACCACTCTCGTACAAAGAGATTCCACTGGGAAACGCTCGTTTGATTGAAATTACACATTCACTCATAACAAATTGCATGACAGAAATCGCTTTTCTCTCAGGAGTCGCCATTTTGAGTAAGTGGCGCTGTACGCAAGAAAACTTCAAAGCAGTACTCGCGTATGTGCTTATCTTAAACTGTTTGCGTTACGCTTTAATTGTGATCTTAAACCAACACTCTACAAATCTTAAAGTTGATGCTATTAAAATTTATAATTGGGACATTCTTTTAAGGCCATAAAATATTTTGCTTCTAATATATAGCTTTTTGCACACAATTTTAAATAAATGCAAACATTAACAAACAGTTATTACATTGTTTACAGAAGTTTTTTACTAATGTCCTTATTTAAGGTTTTTTTTAATTAACTTATATTCAAATTTTTATGTCAGGTCTAGTATGTACTAAAAGCAGAATGTCATATTGTTATAATATTTTGAGATAAATGTTTTTATTTAGACTTTGTCTTGAAATGTTTATTTTTGTACATAACTAATTAAATTAATAAAAAAATAAGTTTCCCCCCAAATCCTGAAAAGTTACAGATTCTATGCATTTGGGAAAGTCAAATTTAAATTTAATTGATATGCTATACTAAAAATAAATAATTTTAATCAAATGATACATAGATTAATCTAAATTTTCGTTCTAACAGCGCATGATAGGAATTAAAATAAAATTTCCATTTAAGTTCATAATAAATTTACTAAAGACTTGTTAAGAGTAAATTAAATTACACAAAAAGTTTAATATGGTTATATTTTACTATAAATATTAATTTATTAAATTATATGTTTTAAGAAATGTACAAAAACACAAGTAGTATATAATAGCTGGTCCTGCGGCAGGCTTCAAGGATGAGGTGCCTGAAATGACGACCAACATCTTGGATTCTGGCATCAAGGGCGGCCATCTTGGATTACTTTTGACCTGACCTGGCTGCCATCTTGGATCAGCAATTTTTTCCGCCATCTTGGATTGTAGTAAAATCTGCCATCTTTGATTCTAGAATGTTGCAATTTTCGTTACGCCCGCATTATTGGATGTGTATGACATCACCGTTGCACTTTTCGTTACTTTTGCCTTCTTTAAAATCTGTTAATATTATCTGATTTCAACAGAAAATTTGAACTATGAGAAAAAGTTTAACTATAAAAATTGTAATATAAAAACCTCAGTCGTTTTGAAAATCGTCAGTGATCTGGTATTTCGCAATATTCCCCCCAAAAAGGAAAATATTATTTTAATTTATAAAGAAAATTTTATTTGACAAACCCAATTACTTCATGGAGTCCTCTGTTCAAGCCTGGTGAGGACAAAATACAAATGGCGACGGATCCTTCCTCCATATAAGGCACCCACAGCCTGACCTCCCACCACTTATTCCAAAGCAGTTATTATGTCAGCCAGTAAGCTGTCATGATGACCATCTTGTTTTCTTCTAGTGTAGGCCGCCATATTGTTTTAATATTTTAGATGGTGTCGCCACCATATTAGTAAAATTTTTACTCACTAGAGTGCGGTATTCATTTATTGCCAGGACGCCCTGCCATCTTGACATTAGAGTAACATCTTGAAATTATTTAATTATTAAGCTACGAATTTGGAAAAAAAATTCCAAAAGTAATCAGAAACTGCAACTATTACTAAATGCAAACTGAGCATTTTATATTGGGACATTTACTTAAATATAATTTTTAATATTTTGTCAGCGCATTCAAATTAGGCATTTTGAAAGACTCATGGACAAGTAGTTCTGCTTTTCAAGAACAGATGTTTCTACATGTTGCATTGAGGTAAGTATTATTTATTTTTCATGTGGGATGAAGGATCCTCACTCACGATCGCAAGAGAAGGTTAGCTTTGCTAAACATCGAATAGAAGGAGTTTCGTCTTGCATGATAGTGATTCTCAGTCATCTTTTAGCATATTTTTTGACTGAGTAATGGATATTTTTCGTTTTTGAATTCCATCTGATAAATATATTTTAATTGATGATTTAGTAACATAAATCCACTAATTAAATATAACTCTGAATAAAATTGCATGTCTCATTAGGTAAAAAATTCTTCGTGCAGAGATAAATTTCTAATAAATTACCAGAAGCACTCGGAGAAATCAGCAGAAGTCTCGTTAGGAATAACCAAGAGCAAGCGAAGAAAACAATCAGAAGCGTACCCATGAATGATCAGAAGACCTTGTAGAAACCATTTAAATATTGTCTGGAATAATCAGGAGCACATTGAGAAAACCAACAAAATATTGAGAAGAATAATAATTTCCGCAAGCTCGCGAATCTCTCCCCGCGCGCGGTTAGTCGTACGTGAATAATTTTAACTTCGCATGTATTGGAAAATATTTTTACATGAGGCCAGAAATATATACAGAGTTGACGAAAAGGTAACGAACATTTGGTCCCTTACTACATGATTACGAAACGGAAATACGTTGTAAAGCTGTCGCGAGAAGACGGTGTTAAACTGTGTAGCTTCGTGTAGCGTCGCTTCTTGTCTGATCATGTGTGCGCCCAGCCTAGGACAGCCTAGGACAGCCTAGGAAGAGTGTATCAAAGCCGAGGTCATACAGACAGCTTTGCTATGTTCGCAACGTCGGAGAGACGCATGACGTGGGATTAGAGTGATGAACCCGACGATGATAATATTCTGCTAGCTCTCTCAGTAAGTAAATGTAAAGTTTCAAGTTTTCATGAAAATCTAAAAAAAAAATAATTTGGAGAATTTCATCACTTGATAAAGCAGTTGGGTGAGGAAGAAGCCAAATTTATGGATTATTTCAGAATAAATACATCTCAGTTTGATAACATTCCCTTGAAATAAAATCCCTGGCATTATCCCACATATCATGATTTATATAGTCTTCTACCTATTTATTTCATAAACACGAATATTTTCGTACTCCTTCAATAAAATATTCCGTTGAAATGGTACTAATTCAAAGCAAACACAAAAGTACAGCACAATTCCTCGCGAGAAAAAAAAACGGATATTTTTTATCCGCGCATGAGCGAAGTCATCGACGTTTTAGGAAGAAATAGGCGGAGAAACAAATACCAGGTGACGTCACGAACATAGCGAACATAGCGAACGTAGTGAACTCCGTTTTGTGTGGCCAGTGACACCAGAGATGCAGCAAACATCAGACGATGTCGTCAACTTAGCGTACTTGACGAACGTAGCGAACACAGCTGTGTGTGGCCAGAAGGGGCCTAGCCAGGGGGGGGGGGTGTTAAATGAGATCTAACCCCCCCACCCCTTGGCACCAATTATTTTTTCTTAACTGAAAGGTTAGCTAAAAGCCTGGGTGTCTTACTGCTATCACCGGCCACTGCACTGGAGGGGAAGAGTAAGCGAGCCCTACCGATTCTCCTTCCCTTCCCCTACTCCTGTCACGAGCAGAAGCTATAAGGTTGTGACGCCGTGACGGGTCCCTAACTTTCAAATATCTTACACCTATTGTATTTACCCAGTGCGGTAATTATAAGCAGGTGTTAACTGGGCTTCCAAAAGTGTAAGGATCGCTGTGTGTGTATAGAATTAAGACAACGACATGGTGTCATGTAACTCTTCAAGTTTCCAGGAATAGGCCAGTTATGCCGAAACCCAACCCTTTTTATTCCTTTTTTTTTGTACTGTCGAGCTTCGAGCATGATTTATGATCTTGAGACGACGTAAACAAGGCACTAGGATTGATAAAAATATCTTTAATTAATTTCTTATTTCATCACTCAAACAATATTTTATTTAAAAATTAATAATATTTTTACCATTACAATATTTAAAGTTAAGTACCGAAAACTGCTAAAATAGCACTATTTTACACCTTAAAATGGAAATTTTTTTTCCGGGGATGGACCCCCAGGCCCACCGCTTTATTAGGGGGGGGGGGGGGCATGCTTCTTAACCCCCCCCCCATACACAAATCCTGGCTACGCCACTGGTGGCCAGTGACACCTGAGATGCAGCTGGCGACGTCACGAACATCGCGGACATAGCGAGCACATCGCCTCGTGTGCGGTTTCAGCCGCGGGGGAGGCCGAGCGAAACACTCACGCAGCTTGACCTCCTGGTTGATCTTGCGCGCGATGATGGGCACCGGCGGGAACATCCTGAGCGTCTCCAGGATCACTCTCTCCAGGTACTTCATCTGCAGCGTGTCGTTGAAGGTGGCCGGCCGGTCCGAGTCGCCGAAGATCTCGTGCAGCTCCTCCATCACCTTGTCCTGCGACCCCGGGGACACGTCAACTCCCGTTCACCAACGCAACAGATGTACCTCCGTGAGGAATGCATAGCGAGTGCATGTCCCTACATGCACTTCGAAAAGGTTAAGGTAACCTTCCGTAACATACAATGGAAGCAACCAATCTTATCGTCTGGTTATGGTCTTTCCAATAAATATACGAAAAAAGACTTTTCATTAAAAATAATTTTTTTTTACATTTACCATACATACGGTAAATTCCCAATAACAATTATATGGTAAGTTTACATTAACATGTATGAGAACGTTTACTCTGATAGAAAATATGAACTCAATTAGTTCACATCATATTCGTACAAACGTATTGATGTTACGGAATTAAAACAGTTGAAATAAACGTTTTCTTATATGACACTTTATCCTTAGACGAAAACATTTTGACACAATTACAGTCAGATATTAGGTAATATATCGCAATAGGCGATGTTACCTGTACTTCCGGATGAGCGCCGAGGGTGCACATGATGAAACTGGATCCGGCTGCCACTGTGTCATGGCCCTGTGAAAGAAAAACCATGCGAATTTCAGAATTCCTTCATTGAATGTGTTCCAGGTATTATCCTAATCTTTCAGCAATCCAGTTAAAAAAATATAACACACAAATTATTTTTAATGAGAGTCCACCAACGAGTGGAATGAAAACCGAGAATTGAACGTACCGTCAGGTCTCACGGGATTAAACTTTAGTTGGTTTGCAACACCCCCCGTTTCTTTTTTATAAATAAGTAATCGCTCTTTATAATGCTAAGATGTGCACATACTATCTGCCAAGTTATCAGTTTAATGAAGCAAAACTTGTTTTGCTATTTGCAACATTAAATTTCCTTAATGTAGACAGAAAAACACGCGGAAAATAACTTTTTTTTTAAATGTTACATGCTGATAAAAGTTATTATATTCTTCCTTCTGCAGATCACTGTATCTGACAAGTAATGTGGGTTATCTTTCAGAGTGGCAGTGAGCGCAACAGCCCGCGACTCCAACTCGACAGGCTCAACTTCACAGACTTCTGGCTTCGGCAGGAGACAGGGAGGCCACTCACTGCTCGATGGTGGGCGGGGGGAAGGGGGGCTACCAGCCAGAAGCGTCCCGTCCACCATAGAGTGGATCGTTACATATGGACCTGAGCTGGTTGGCACAACTTTGCACGTAAATGCATCAGTCAGGGGTTGCCACTGAAGACTAAGTACGGAAACAATTTCAGCAGTAGTACGCTCAAACAGGAAGTACTGTACAACATTTTACTTCCTCAGGCGATAACCCTGACAACAAATTAGCATGGACTGTAAAGATATTGTGGTGCCACAGCATATGAACCACAGTAAAAATTTTAAGAAAAAATACTTTAACTTGAAAACTTACCTCGAACATAATTGTGTCCACTTGGTTTTTGATTTCCTTTTCGGAAATCGGGCCTCCGTTCTGATTTGTATCTATTAACAGTTCCAAGAACGGTAGACGCTTCTTCTCACCTTAAAGAAGAAAAACATCACATTTGATTCTCATTAAATATTCAGCGATTGTATAGGCTATATGACAATAACTCAACAGAGTTTACATTTCGGAGTAACGTTATCTCAGAACAGATGTCCAACGGCTTGTTTATTTAAAAAAAAAGACAGTCCATTTAGGAAATACATAATAAATGGTTCAACTTAGCTTCAAATCCATTCTGTTATGTTTATGATTTATTTCCACTCATTTGTATAGTTATAAGTGAATAAAAAGTGTACATGTTTGACTTTACGCAGGACAAAATAAAGTGATAGGTAACATTCGAAACACACAAGTGTTTATTAGAGCGTCAAAATACAAGAGATACGTTCATTTGGTTTAAATTTGTTATATTTTGTAGTAATTAAATGCTTTATATTAGTAACGTTCCGAAGCCTCTGTCAAATTATTTTTTTCCAGTATATTTATTCGTATCTTATTATCGGACGGCAGCAAGTAAATTGTACAGAGAGGCCGCTTGTATTGGCATAAAAATGTTACCATCGTGGTATTTTTGAAGGAATCGCATTCCGACTCCCACGTGAGTTCAAATGATATGCGGGAATTTTTTGAGTGTTTTTAAAACGCAAGTTTTTAACCCATATTTGTGACATTCTTATATTTAAAAATTAAGATCTCTTGTAGTAATATAATATTAAGTTTAGAGGTTATTCATGTTGTATACACTTTAAAATTACTGCTTGCTTATCTATCACAGCTGTGTTAGCTCTCACAAATTTATACGATTCCATTTTATTAATTTATATTCAATATGTGACCAATATAAGTAAGGTTTTAAGTAAAGGAATAATTTATTGGATTATATATTTTGGGTCATTTATTACTGTTTTATCTTTCACTTGTAATGCAAGTGAAGGTTGGGTAATAGATACATTAAACATTTTGTTGATGTAAGTATATAATGTATAAGTAGAAATATGGATGATATAATGGATAATTTTTCAATCTAGTGTTTTTCTCAAAGTTATATTTAAACCAAACGTAAAATAAAAGGTTTTAAAAAACACTGAAACTATTTAGGATTTGCGATAGTCTTACCAACATCATCATCCAAATCATCTTTAAGTCCCCTGGTCTGATCGAAATACGTTCCTTTGGTAGACGCGTCTGAGATGTCCGAATCATCAACTATCTTCCTGGTGGCTCCTGATAGTTTGTTCTTCAAATACTCTTCTTTTTTAGCTTTGAAAACCTGCAACACAGTTTATTGGATTTATGATTACAATGGTACCACTAAACTTTCTTTTTACATGTAGTTACCAAATTATTATTTAAAACTTAATGAAAACAATTGTTAATGCTTTAGTACATGAGATCCTTGATTATAACCAAGCCAAACGCTCAAATTTTTCTACAACAAATATCATAGCTTCCATGAAGTGGTCGGTCAAATCCTGATGTATGTTTGGTTAAAATATTACTTACAATAGTCATTTTTTAATAACATATGTAATGTATGCTTACACAGTCCACTGGAGATGCAGCTATCATGAATGAAGCATAGTGATAGGACGCCATTAAATAATTAAAGATGACCAAAAGTATAAAATATTTAATTAGAATATTTAAAATAATTGGTAGACTTATATACATGTTTATATTAAGGGTTTACATTTATTTTCTACATTTATGCAAATGAACAGAAGATGGTTTATCTGAAAATGAATTTTTATTTTAAAGGAACGCTCTCAGCACATTACAGCGAAATATGAAATCAAATTGTATGGGATACTTTCATTAAATTAGTTCAACTATTGAGCAATAATTAACTTAAATATCAAAGGTCACAATATTGTAGTTATCTTTTACTAAAAAATCGTAAGGATTATTTAGATTTGGCCAAAACATGTATATCAATTTGATGTTCTGGGCTAAAGGTAATTAATTAGTAACTGACTTTAAAATAGGACAATTTTGTAACGCAGAGACAAAGAGAGTATTTTGAAACCTTAGTACGAATGAATGGCTTAAACATTGCTTCGAAATGTCAACAATATGTTAAAATGGTATATGCCTAATAAAGAGATAGCTATACTGACATGCCTATACATGAATACAAAGTGTGATTTGGTGTTCATGAATAAAAACTGAAATTATTTACGGCCTGCGACCACGTGTATTTTAACCTAAATATTTCCTGGTGTAACCTATTTAATCAATATTAAAATAAAGTTTTTTTAAGTTAAAAGCTAAATGATTTAATTTGCGGCCACTTTTATCGATATAATTGTATTATAAGTATTTACTACTTTCAATTGGCAGAAGGTGCTAAAATAGCATGTTTAAGTTCAAATTATTCCTTAGTGTTATCTCGTAACCATATTTAAACTTTTACGGAACATGGCAAACGGAAAAAATAGTATTAATGTTTTTAAAGTAGATCCTAAACAAAACTTTCCAAAATACAAATAAATAATCAATCACTCAAGCAAGTAGTAAACAAGTACCACTTTTAACAATTACTTATGAGCGTGCAATCATGAAGGAGAAGATTTGATAATAATCTATATCTCCAGCTTTTAAGTTATCTGACTCCACTAGCCTCCTTAATTTTCCTTTCTCTTATAACAAACATGTTTTCTATTTTTGAAAGGGCAAATTAAAGTTTAATTGCATGGTTTCATAACGCAGCGCAAAAGCGTTTGAATTATAACTTATTTTATTTACATGTTCGTCAGTGTTCTCTATCTTATGCAGGGTGAATAATCAGACATGGTTTACAAACATTAGCAAGACTAAACATTTATCCTGTACATAGCGTTCAATTACAGAATCCTGCGTACGAAGCGTTGCGCTAACTTGCAATATAACCAATATAACAGGACGACTAGATTGCTAACAAATCATTACTCTTTTAATAAAAGTTTTTTTTTTAAATTTAATTACCTTTTCTAACATCAGAAGATTAAATTGTCTAAGATTTTTTTACCGTAATTCATGTCACATTTTCTGTGTATGTAGATACTACGAGAATTTTTTTTTGTACAATATCGTGCCATTTTCGGTATGGGGAATAAGGCAGAGAGGGACAGAGGGAAAGAGCACTAAAATAATGCAAGACTTAAAACTGTAAGACAGCTATGTTAAGAAAATCTCTTTGTGGCCACGAGTCACAGGAAAGGACGGAAGAACAGAATTTTAAAGAATCTGAAAACATTAAAATGACATAAGCGACATTAAGTATTATAAAAAATATTATTGAAATTTGATTTAAAGTTTTACTAGATAATTATATAATAGTAGCGTTACGTAATAATGAATGTAAATTTGTTTCAGTGTACATGAATTTAAACCTGCTACATTTTCATTACTTCTCTGAGAAAATGTGTCATAACCTCCCCCCCCCCCCCAAAAAAAAACATTAAATTTCGTGAAAAATTGTTAAGAAAGTTGAATTTTTTAAAGATACACTACAAAATATATTAGAAAAAATTTTTAATTTTTTATTGCATCTCTATATTGATATCATGTTTGTCATCACTTTTACATGGCTATAATATTTAAATGACTATACATCTTTGTTCCTATAAAATTGAGTTTTGCATCGTAATGTATTCTATTTTTATCGAACAAAATATTTTATACTTTACCAATTTTTTTTACTATCAGAAAACTGCAGTAACACTCCAGGATGAAAAAAATACAGAGAGCACACATAGTTACCTTTCCAGACAGATCATGGATCAAGTCCAGCAATTTACTTTCTTCTTTTCCAAATCCTATTGTGTTATTGAGGCTCTTGATCTGGTACCAAATCTTGATCGTTCGTTGATGGATGATGTCGCATAACCTGTAACAATGACAAGAATGATATAGGTAATTTTATGGGCTTCTTAGTAACTGTAGGTTTTAGTTATTTCAGAACACAAGAGAACTAGTTGTTATTTGAAGTAAATTGTAAGTGATATTATAAAGTACTAAATTTTGTTAAAATTTGATAACTGTCTTGAATACACGACGTTTAGTGGCTTTCGCGCAGTATTAAATAAATAAATTTCATATAGTAACTTCAGCAATAAAACATGTCATGAAATCAAATATTCATCGTACAAGCATTGTAACTGTTTCGTGTGTTGGGAAACTAATAATATAACTAAAAGTTTTTGAAACCCTATTCATCACTTACCTCATTACAGCCATTGCGTAGTCAAAAGTGCTGGCGTTCTGCTCCTTTCTGTTCACACCCATCACCGTCTCTGCGCATATATTAATAAATTACATTGTGAAAAATAATACATACGTTCTTTACATCAACATATCCACCATGTGGTAACGTACAATTACGGAAACCATGAATGCATTAAAGTTAAAAAAATTGAATTCAGTGTTAATTCAAAAATTTGTACCAGCCTTGCTACAAGTAACACTTCGGGCAGAAAAAAAAAAACATTTTTTTTTTACTGCTGAAACTCACAACACACTATTTCAGTGGTTAAATAAATCACTTTTAAAAATGCTTTGAACACTTTTTTATTTAGATTATATTGTCCTCAAGCACGTTATACGTTAAAACCTGAGAGTATCAATACACCGCTTCAAGTATTCAAGCAATCCTAACGTCCCTACGATATGCGGACACATTAGTTTTTTTAACAATAAATATTTTTTATTACTTCTACAAACGTATCTTAATTATTTAAGAAAATTAAGAACATCGCAGTGGGTACATTTTTTTTCCTGCATGTTTACCCTCAGTTATGATACAATACCACATACATTCTGGCAGTGTGAACATGGCAGACGTAAGGCGCTGTTTACATTTACCAATGATTGGATTCATTTCGCGACAAATAGAAACTCAAACTCTAATAACGGTTTGGTAAATCTTCAACTGTCTCATTCTGTGCGATGCAAGAACAAACTTGCAAAGATGATGCATTGAAGTGTAAATGATGGAAACAATGCGTTAATATAAATTATTCTGATCAAGCTTTTAATTGTTTGCTGAAACGATGATGACAGTGAATTTGGGGTTGCTTTGAAATGAAAGACACGAGAGATTACTTACCTTGAAGAATTTAAGCCTCAATTGGAATATCTAGAATTTTTTAGTTTTCTATAATAAAAACGGGAATTTTTCCTTTAAAACGGGAATTTTTCCTTCTAATTAGAATTTTTTTTTTATTTTTTTTATTTTTTTAGCGGAGTGTTTTCTTCTTATAAAAATTGGAGGAAGAGTAAATTTTGGTGTTTTTTTTGTGTAATTTTGACTAATCTTTAGAAATTTTTGGCAAATTTTGAAGTTCAACCTCATGGTCATCCAAGAAGGCCGCCGTGATGTCACATAAAGATGGCGGAGAAACATACGCTCCACATTACAACTCCAGCAACAGGACCTCCATTTACATACTAAAGTCCTTATTAAATTTTTTATGAACTTGAAGATAAAAATTATAGCAGTTTTAGCATGTACTTAAAGTATTAAATAATGTAATACACAGTTTTGCGTTACTTTCCGTACGTAGCCATCGTCTTCAAAATCTTTATTTTTAAGTATATCCTTCATTAAATTAAAAAAAATATATATACATCGTTTTCTCAGACCATATCCTAGTTATTTAAAGTTTGGGAAAAAATTTTTTTATTTAGATTTAAGATGCGTTAATAAAAATAAGAATATGAAGACGAACGCTACATGCTAACGGTTAATAAAAAATAGTATTTCACATGATTTACTGTATTCATACATACTATGACTGACATAAAATTTTGCCCTAAAGATTTTAAACAAACATTCAATAAGGATATTTAAGTATAAAATTGGGAAATAATTATATATGATTTTTATATTAATTTATGTGGAAAAACACTAAATATTAGAAGCAAGAAAAGAGTGTGTGTAGCTCAGTACACGTGATATAAGTGAAACTTCTTTGACAATTCAAACCTCGACTCGTAAGTATATCGTAAGAGGTAAAATGGCAGAGAGAGAGAGAGAAAGAAGACAAGTTTCTAAGTAAACATTAGTTAAAAAAATTACTACCCACTTCAAATTAACTGCTCCAGATATAAATAATTATTGATAAATCAATAATGAATAAAAAACATTAAATATGACTCACTGTTAAAATACACCATAAAGAAAAACTGTGCGTGTGAATGTTTCTTTAAACAATTCTGCAATTTGGGACACGCTTAATCTCTTTACGATACATGAAATTCAAAACAGGTAGCGCTATCTCTATGCGGGAAATGCACGGAATGTCTCAACAGCGCACTCTACGCTGCTGGTTGAAGAAGGAGGTACGCTAGCGCGCTGGTAGCAAATATAAAATTTAAGGCACTCGCAGGTGATTGTATAGGATACCGATATCTATTTTCTGAAACAAGCGGATGTACACACTCTCTCTCTCTCTGTCTTTTACTTCCGTTTATCTACCTCTCTCGGTCCTTTTTTTTGCGGGGGACGAATCATTGCACAAAGAGGAGAACTAAAACGAGCCCAGCAACTTATATAGCATAGTCCTCTCTTTATATATATATATAAATATATCTTTGTTTAATTAACAATTCTCTTTCTTTTTCACGTTAGAAACGTTTCACAAAATTTTTTGAAGAAAACGTTGCATTAAAATTGTGCCTTGAAATTTTACTCTCATCCGGCTAAAAGAAGTTTCACTTAAAAAATTTGCGATACTCATACAGAAAGGTTTTTAAGTGGCCAAGTATCAAGAGTGAGACAACGGAACAGTCACGTTGGAGTAACAGGCGATTTGCCTAACGGCGGTTTGCCTAAACATGAATTCGTTACGGCGATTTGCCTAAAGTCATTTCGCCTAAAGGCATTTTGCCTAACGGCGATTTGCCTAACGGCGTTTTGCCTAACGGCGATTTGCCTAACGGCGATTTGCCTAACGGCGTTTTGCCTAATGGCGATTTGCCTAACGGCGTTTTCCCTAACGGAGTTCTGCCTGACGGCGATTTGCCTATCGGCGTTATGCCTAACGGCGTTTTGCCTAACTCCGATTTGCCTAACAGCGTTTTTCTTAATGGCGATTTGCCTAACGGCGTTTTGCCTACAATGTTACTATGATGACAAAACCTCGTTTTGCCTAACGGCGAATTGCCTATCGTAATTTTGCTAATGGCGATTTGCATAACAGCGTTTTGCCTAACCTAACCTAACCTAGCCTAACCTAACCTCACCCAAGCTAACCTAACCTAACCTAAGCTAACCTAACCTAACATAACCTAACCTAACATAAACTAACCTAAGCTAACCTAACCTAACCTAACCTTACCTTACCTAACCTAACAGCGTTTTTCCTATCAGCGGTTTGCCTAACGGCGTTTTGCCTAAAGGCGATTTGCCTAACGGCGTTTTGCCTAATGGTGATTTGCCTAACGGCGATTTGCCTAACGGCGTTTTGCCTAATGGCGTTTTGCCTAAACGGCGTTTTGCCTAAAATTAGGCAAAACGCCTTTAGGCAAAACGACACATGTCCTCACGTTGTTCTGACACGCGTGATTCACGTTGGTGGGAGGTGGGGGAAGGCACGCACCCAGCAGCATGTCGACGGTGATCTCGGCGGCGTACTCGTGGATGTCGAAGGCCTTGCCGCTGACCTGCTCCTTGCGCAGTCGCTCCACCAGCACGCGGCTGTTGGAGTTCAGCTGGCCCAGGAACGACTTGAGCACGTTCAGGTGGAAGGCGGGCGCGATCAGCTTGCGGTGGTTCCTCCACGTGTCGCCTGCGGGAGGACGCAAGGGCACGGGATCAGTGGACCACACACTCTGCACTCGCGTGTCTCTGCGCGCGTGCGTCCTCGTGTCAGCTCCCGGCATCACCGCTGGCGTTCATCGTAGCCTACCAACTCTACAGCAGTGGAACTAGTACTTTATTTTCATTACAAATATGTATTTGTTTCGTTGTACATATTTACAGTGGAAATAAACTTGTAATGCTGGAAATATCAGATTATAAAACATATTATTTAAATATTTTGCTGTAATATATTACAGTTTTTCTGCACAAGAGTCAGTGACACGCCACAGAGAACAAGAGAAATTATATAAATTAGAAATTTTTTTTTTAATATACCACCTTTTTTAAGATGGACTAAAAAGATATAATATAATCTCTCCTTGCTCCATACATATTTATAATCCCATACAGACAGTCCCATGCACATGGTTATAAAAAAACTGTGATTGTGAACTTTTAATAATTATGAAAACACTTGTCAGATTTAAATCGATAAACGTGGGGTGCATGCAATATATTATAATTGATGCATTAATAGTTCACTCAAGTCACTAAACATTTTGTTGCGCTGAAAGAGATGTGAACTGATGTGTGAGTTTTCTCAAGGACTGTTATTTCCTTCACTCCTTACTATTATCTATTGAATGTGCCCTACATTTTCGTTTTAAAACCTACAAGTTTTTTTATAGGTATTAAAAATTCAGAATAATTAATTTTCAGGATAATCTGTATTGGTTCAGGAATCTGTATAGTGTTATAAATATTTATGGGGCCATGAGAAATTGTTTTATACTTTTAAGTACGTTTTAAATTGTGGTGTAGTAATAATTTTTTATTAAAATAATTAAATTCTGCTTTTCAGTATTATTTGTACATTGACATCCAGTTATGAGCTATGTTTAAATTTTTCAAGTCTCAAGCTCATCGGGAAGTTAGTTTAAAATAGATTGCAAAATTTGTACCGAACAGAAACAACATAACTTGATAAAAATCCGTGATTTCTGTAGTCGAGGACACCCAACCAATGAACCTACCTGAATGAGGACGAATAAAAATACAGTTTAGAATTGGATATCACACTTTCATGTACCCGCACTTTAAGTAAAGTGAACGTAGTACAGTGCGACCTTACACGAGCGAGATCAGAACACTTAAAAAAAACTATTGCGGTGAAAAAATGATTAACTATGTTAGTCCCTAAAGAAAAACAAACATATTTATTTAGAATTAAATTGACTAGCAGACTTGGACTGAACTCGGAATTTATTCCTCAAGGATTGCATCACGGTTTAATCATCGGAACTCCTTCGCTGAAAGAAACGTTTATATTTTAATATTGGAGTCATATGTCCGGGTGTTGCAGGAGCTGTATGCTGACAGGACGGGCACTCACCAGAGCTGATCAGCAGGCCGTTCCCGAACCACGGCTGGAACATGCGGTACTCTGGGGACTTGTCCAGGTGCACGTTGCTGCTCAGGATCACCTGCAACACGAACATGATCTCCGGAACATGCCGGTTCCCCGCACCTCTTGCCTTCACACAACTGCGCCTCCAGTCAGGCCTACACTAGGGATCACCTTCAACACGAACATGATCTCCGGAACATGGTGGTTCCCCACACCTATTGCCTTCACACAACCGCGCCTCCAGTCAGGCCTACACTAGGGATCACCTTCAACACGAACATGATCTCCGGAACATGGTGGTTCCCCACACCTATTGCCTTCACACAACCGCGCCTCCAGTCAGGCCTACACTAGGGATCACCTGCAAAACGCACATTTCTCCGGAACATGCTAAAATTATGATGTTTTTCTCGGTGTGCTACTAATTAATAATCTCGTTATATTTTTTTTTTTGTTTTTCTCCGCGGGCTTCTTAATATTCCTGCCTTTATTTTGTAGGTTTCTCCAAGTTCTTCTAACCATTCATGGCAACGCTTTCGTTGGTATTCTCCTGGTTATTCCTTGCGAGACTTATGTTGTTGTTGTCCTTGTGATTTTGTTTATTTCTGAGAAATGATTATCTGCATGAAAAATCTTTTACTAAATAAGATAAGCAAAATTTATTAAGTTACATTTAATAAGTGACTTTTTGTTACTAAATCAGCACTTATAATAATTTTATCAGGTGGAATTTAAAAAAAAATCATTACTCAGTCAAAAAATATGCCTTTAGATGGCTATTAATGAATTTCATGCAAGGCAAACTTCCTTCTAATTGGTGTCTAGCTAAGTTCTCCTTCTCTTGCGATCTGAGAGAGCATCCCGCCTCCCACATAAAAAATAAATATTTACCTCAAAACACTACGTGGCATCATCTGTTGCCAAGAATAAGAAACTACTTCCGACTAAATTCTTATGGAATAAATTTACTCTTGCTGACGAAATGTTAAAAAGTATTTTTAAGTAGATGATATAATTTAGAACTCTCAGAGTGCATCTGGTATTAGTCACAAAACCTAACATAGATCCTGGTTCTTTGCCTGTTGCTGTACCAAAAGGACACTGCTGTAGATACTGCAGCAAAGAGTTTACCTTGCGAAAAACTGCTAAATATCATAATAGAAGCGTGTGTATTTTGTGTCCTTGCCAAAAACTATTTATTTGCATTCAGTGTCAGAAGTCTTTGGTCAACGATATTTCTTGAATAAACATCGCAAGACCTGTACAACTAATCTGAGATACAACTAATCTAAGATAACGAGGACGGGTCTACAACACCGAGTAAGTGGAATGAAGGCAAAATATTAGACGAGTATAATGATGCTGAAGAATGTAAAAATGCTAATGCTTGAAATACTATCCCAGATCTCGCTAATGATTTAAAATTGAAAACTAATGAAGAAAGTAGCTTCTTCATAGGATATCAAAATATATTTACACCAAATTTTAGTCATCTCCGTGTCATTTTGAACAATAGAGAACGACCAAAGCTGACAAGATCGAAGACTGTGATGAAGCAACTAAAGATGAAATGATCGAAGACTGTAATGAAGACCTGAGACCAAAACAATGGAAATATTGAGATAAAATAAACTATTCTGATAAATTTTACGATGATCTATGGGACGATTTTGATCCAATAAATATTTATAATAAACATGGAAGGAAGATGAAAGCATTAAACTAGATCGATTACACACTATGGGAAGATCCTAAACATATTGGTCGATCGTCTGAGACTACTGATGGCTTCACTTAGGACAGGAGTTTTGGAGCACTTGGAGCTGTGGAGCTATTAGATCATTGGAGCATTGCGAGCTGTTGGAGGCATTGTTTCCTTGTGCATCTTATTCTACATACCGATCATATCCTACTGATGAGATCGTATCCCTCTGGTGAGTTTGCATTCCTAACAAGTTGAATTTTCGTACAAATGTGTGTTCTTTTCGTTAAACATTCTTCCTTCCTTACGATGAATGAGCATCGACAAGTCTGTACCTATAGAACATGATTGGACTCGTGGTTCGGGGACGACAGGTATATACGCCTGACATGGAACATGACCTGTTTAAAATGTTGGTCGCGTATCGGCTAATAATGCCGCTTGTTTCGGAGGAGCTTCGCCTAAGTGCTTTAGTTTGTACATGAACAGTTTAAAATGTATGCTGAGTATCGACAAATAATACCTCTTTGCTACTGACTGGATGTGTTTCACCACCTAATGTATGCGTCTGGCTACAAACTGGGTGTGGCTGGCCACTTACTGGACGTGTCTGGTTAATCGACTTACATGTGGAAATGCTCTGAAAAAAACATGTCAAGTCATGTGAAGGACTCGCTTCGCCTTCTAAGAAGTCTGTAGAAATCGTGAAATTGTAGTACTTTGTATTTTGTTCTTGTTGTAGAGTAGAAATTATGCGATCAATTATTTTGTTTCAACTTTATGGTTTATTTCTCGAACCTCTCACTTTTATTGTATTTTTAATTAAATTACTTTTTTCATCAGTTTAGGATCGAACTGGAGTGATCGAAACAGTTAATATTCTAAAAACTAATTTTTATTTTTGGAATTTTTCCTAATTACTAGCTTAAAAATTACATAATTTCAAGATGGCTGACAAGATGGCGGACGCCACGGTAATAAATGATTCCTAAACTGAAATGGGTAAAAATTCAACTAATATGGCGACAGCACCCTCTAATAGACGGAAATGAGATGGCTGCCTTCACCAGGAGACAACAAATTGGCGGTCCCAATATGGCTCCAATGACGTCATACTGGCTGGCCTTGGTATTAGTGGTGGGAGGTCAGCCTCCGGTGGCTTTCCTGGAGGAAGGATCCGTCACCATTTTTAATTGAAGACCTCGTCGGATTATAACCGGGGACTCCATGACGCAAGTACGTGTTTTTATTAAAATTTAATAAAATTATTTTTTTATTAACTTAGAAATTTTCCCGGATTTCTAGTATAAATATACAGATTTCCATGATGGCAGGCGTAACGAAAAGTGCAACTTTTCTAGAAACAAGATGGCGGCCGTAACAAAAAATGCAAATATGATGTCATAAACATCCAAGATGAAGGGCGTAATCATAAATGCAACGTCTTGAATACAAGATAATAACCGTTACGAAAAGTGCAATGGTGACGTCTTTATTAAAGATGGCAGAAGTTTTTATTAAAATTGTATTAATTATAAAAATTTATGTTTAAACCGGATATTATTAAGGTTTTTTAATTGATGGCCGTATCGAAAAGTGCAAAGATGGTGGTAGAGGTCAAGGGCAAGGTCAAAGCTCCCCTCCAGATCCTTATTGGAGGCTTGCCCATGGGGAATTTAAGCCTCAATGGAGACATTTTAAATATTTTGAATTTTTCTGGAATAAAAACTGAAAACTTTCCCTCAAAACGGGAATGTATACCTAGAAATAGGAAAAATTCTAGGAATTTTGAGAATTTTTGAGACATTCTTGGGGAATTTTGAGGAACAGAAATTTGAATCCAAGATGGCCGCCGTGACGGCAGAGGTTGGTCGGTCATTGACCCCACTTCACATCTTACTCCGACTCCTGTGCCAGTAGCTCTATTCCTATACTACTCTTATGGTTGAGCCTGATATGTATACACATATAACCTTCATTCCGTTAATGCAGCATTGTTGCTAAATACTGTTTACAACCAATAAGGGTATTTCTGGAACTCCAGCATGTTGGGACCAACCTGATAAACATAACTTAATTTGAATGTAAACGTTTTTCGGTTGCTTTCTTGTGGTACAGAGATGAATGAAGAATGCGTTTTTTGTGTAAAATATTTTCTGGATATTTATTTATAGTAATGTGCTACAAGAATCTGATTAAATAGTCCTTCATAATGCGTAGGTAAACAAACCAATGAAAGTATTCGATTGAAAAGACAATTAAATATTCTCAATTGCCATTAGAATTGTCTTTCGTTAAATTGTGGATGCAAGAATGTTTTGCGATTTTGCGTATCAAATACCAAACAATCATTAAAAGGCATAAAACTTTTTAAAATTTATATAAACGTACTTTAAACTCTAATAACATTCACACCGTCATCGAAGCGACATTGTTTTTAAATTATTTGATTTTGTGCGATATAAATTACATATGTATATTATAATGATGCTGAAAGTTACATCAGCGAAATCACGGATCGCTTGAAGCTTGTTTTCTTTAAGAAAAAAATTAATTTCCTCAAAATGTACTCTATACATCTTTATAATACATGTTTATCTTTTAAAAAAAGACATGATAGTCAGGGTACACACTAAGCGAGCAGTTTTTCAAATAGACTAAATAAAAAAAATATTCTTTAAATTATGGCATGTCGTTTTCACCTAGAGATTTGACCAACTTACCTCAACATCACTCGGGTCTACGAGGAATACAATCAGCTTTGGTCCCAGCCAAACCTTTACTATTTTCTCGAACGGTTTTGCGAGAACCAAAGCTCTTTCCATGATTTCTGAAAAAAAAAAGAAAGAAAAAAAAAACACATCAGCTAGAATAATACTTGGGTAATTCTCATGGAAACTCGAAATTCCTGTCCTAGCAATTTTTACAATAATCCTAAGCAATTTAGGATGGTATTTTTTTTTGGAAAGAATATCATCAAGGCTAAAAATGTTGGTCATAACTTAGGAACCGTACGGGCATTTGTGAAGAATAATAAATATATAGTACTCTGAAAATCATCCCCTCACTATGTCCCAAACTCCAGATTAAAACATTGTCTAAAGTTTTTATCGAAAATTTCTTACAAAATCTGTTTGCAATTATGGCTTGTCTATTGTAAATACAACAACTTTTAAAATTTTCTCTGAGTTTAGGATCATAAGTCATGAACAAGTTGTCTAATGTTGACTTAACATGTGTCCCATGAAAAAGTATCATTCCCTCACATCATTACCAACAGTCGATAAGTATGTATATTCTTGAGGACTTTAGTAATAGTCTCATTAGTTTTTGATAGTTGGTAGTATGGTCACTTGTTCGAAATGGCAAATTGACTTCAAGCTTGTTAAAGTACTTGTTGGAAGAAGATGTCATTGTAATTTGTTAAAGATTACATTTTAAACAATCATTCCATCACAGTGAAGAATAAAGAAGTTAATTGTAATATTTGAATTTTGATGACGTAGTAAAGTATGTTTTTAAAGGTAGAAAGCGTAGAGAAAAGCTAGATGGTTACAAAAGGTTATGTTGCGAGATTATTTAGGTTATGGTTTATTTTGTCATTCCCTCACCGTCATTCCCTTACATTTGATTATTTTCAGTTATATTATAAGTTTGTTCAAAATAATGTTCAAGAATCTCACTAAGAGATTTTAAGTATTTCTAAAGAAGTACAACATTTTTGGTAATTTTATATTGATAGTTTATTGTTGTAATTGAACCGTGATTACTACTACGATAAGAAAAAGTTTTGATTTAAGTATTCTTTTACTCATCTTCAAGTGGCAATATGAGTTTTAATTCATAATTTTTAAGTTAATGTAACCTAGTAGAATTCTTAAGATATTTAAAAAATAAATAATACGATTTAATATGAGAAATTAATATAAACATCCTTTCCTCACCTCAGTCATCATTCCCTCACATTTGATTATTTTCAGTACTCATAAATTTGTTCAAAACTCATTTATTCTGGGGACCACGATATTTTTCACTTCTAGTAACATAAGTACTACAAATTTAAGAGAAAACGAAGATGAATTTATTTAATTATTTTTCATTAATTTATTGATAGGTAATTTCGGGATTTCATGAGAATTACCCACTTACGTTTATATAGTTCACAGAGAAATATTACCTGTAACAGAAAAATGCCCATATTGTTAATGACTCTGATGAACATTTTTTAATTATTGGCGCCGAATTGATAAAAACATTTCCTCACTAGTATGTCTTAGAAAATCTGTGTTCATTAAATACACAAATTTGGTATTAAAACGATAATGAAACGATAAGTTTAATGCAACTGAAGTGAGTCACTTATAGCAAAATGTGTAGAAAGCTTAAATAGTTATGTATTTTTAAATTAAATAATATATTATACGAACATTGTTATTTTATTTAACTTGGTTATACAAAATACACTAGAAATAAATAGAACAGCTTCTGCCATTGTTATCTCACCTGTCTGAAGGATAGCAGACAATATAAAGAGTTATAATATAGTATGTATTAAAATTAAAATAATTACACAAATATTTTATAAATAAATAAATAATTTTTTCTCTAAACATTTCTTGTAGTTTTAAAAATGTATTGCTGAAATAAACCTCAATTGCCTGAAAGTTTGTAATAAACTTGTGTAGGAACGAAGAATTTTTTTCTGCGACATATTAAAATATATTACTTTGATATTAACTAATAACTCATAAGTGCAGTGTAAAGAAAAGCCTCTAAATTATTCGCCGCGCTGTCTTCTATGTCAGGTAAACGTTTTTAGTGTATTTGTTTATGCCCACATTACCACAAAAGCCACTCTCGCACATTGAACTTCAAAAAGTTAGTAGAATAATTGCATCAGTTGACTTTACTGTAACAGACTTTGAACCTAAAAGAGTGTATCCAAAGAGGGTTATTCTCTAAAAGAAGATTATTTTACCGTAAACATTGAATGCCTACTTGTTACAGATTTTAAAGTGATGACTTTTTACGTTGTCAGTCTAAATTGTCAACTTTACTTTTGTTGACTGTTAAAACAATTTTCCGATACTAAATCCACACACACTGCTTCACTTTACGATAATTTTTGATGGCTTACTTTACTCTTTTTTGATGTACTTAAGTCTATAGCTTTTCAATTAACCTTCGTTGCAATCCTAAATGTAGTCGGAGCATTTTCATCGCTCTGGTGACAAATGAATACAAAACATTCAGAACCATAAATTTTAACAAAAAAATGACGTGATTAAAATTTAAAATTTAGAAGTTAAATGTTCAAAATTACAGTTTTAAATAATAAATTATTATAATAAAAAATCAGTCATGTTCATGTTCATAAATAACACGGAATAAAAATTGTCTTTTATTCCTATTTTTATCAAGTTTTTATTTCAACATTTGGAAATTTGCTGCGCATATATATTTTCTAAAAAACTAAAGCTATAAATCCATCTTTAAAGGCAGTTTAGGGTACCCTAGCTATTATCATGCTCAGCAGCAAATATTAGTTTTATGCACAGCGTTTAACATTTACACACTATTAATAGTTTAATTTTGTTGTAAACGCTCACCTTTATACAATATGATTTTAGGTGTCAAATATAATTTTAATTTCTTCAGTCTAGTGGTTGGGGCAAAAAATTAAACAATTTCGGTTAGTAGTAGATGAATGGCGGTCCGGCAGCAAGAGCCAGCAATTGTTGGCATCATCTTGGATTGAGATGTCATGGCGGCCATCTTGTAAGACCTTAACCGTGATATTTGACATTGACCTGGACCTCGGAGAACATTTTGCATGACCTTGAAACCAGTGGCAATCTTGGATTCCGCCATCTTGGATTCCACAATTTTATTTTATAAAATATTCCCTATTAGGTTTTCTAGAATATTCCACCATCTAGGATTTCGCTATTTTTTAAATATGATATAACGTCCACCATATTGAAAATCTGTAATTATTAACCTCAAAATTCGGAAAAAAATTCCAAATTCATTTTAAAAATCACTTATTATAAAAGTTTTTGTTTAGATCGATTCCGGTCCTGGTTATTTTAGCTGAAATAAATATTTTGGACCTACTACCTCAAGGATTTGGATCAGAAATCTATTCGCGGTAAGTCCTATGCAGAATAGATGCAGCCTACCATGCATTCCAACACGTATTTGGTGAAGAAGATTCTAAAAAGAAGAAATCGACGTTCCTACGTCAAGTAGTGGAGCTTCCTCCCTCGCATTATTCTGTGAGTAGCTTTTGCAGAAATCTATAAACGCTAAAGACTTTAGTAATTAGCTTGTTTAATCTTAAAGTATTGTAGAAATAATGTTTGCTTTGTAATATGTAAACATTTTTTGCTTTTTTTATTTCTTGAACCTTGCACTTTCATGGTGAAATGTTGTATTGAAGTGATTTTATTTAAATACATAATTTCGATTAAAAATATTATTTTTTCATCGAGCTAAAATAGAACTAGGAACAGAAATCGATTTAAATAAGCAATATAATAAAAAATATTTGATTTGGATTTTAAGATTTTTCCCGGATTTTTTGATAAATAATTACAGATTTTGAATATGATGAATGTGAATTTATTAATTCTAAATGGCGGAATTCAAGATGGTGGAAAGTTCTAGAAAACAAAAGGGTGGAATATTCTAGGAAACAAAATGGTGGAACCAAAGATGACGGAATCCAAGATGGCCGCCTGGGTCAACTTAATGCAAGATTACCTCCAAAGTCAAGGTCAAGGTCAAATATCACTGTCAAGTTCATTAAAGATGGCCGCCGTGACGTCACAGTCCAATATGGCTCCACAATGGATCCACAATCCACGTCCTGGCATCTTGCCGCCTACTACTATTGTTATATTTGTACTTTTTCCTAATTATATTAAACTTTTTTTGTTATATTCGAATAAAAGCTGTAAGAAATATCAATTCCAGACGTTAAGGGCTCCACTATATGAACACGTATGTTTTGGTGCTTCTAACTGGGAGCCATGTTTGTTTCAAAGTTGGCAGGGTTTTGTTTGTTGCAATGTTGTCAGCCACGCTGAAGGACCCACCGTTGGGCGTCTTGACGGACGCGAGCTCGTGCAGGCTGCCGACGAACGGCAGCGGCTGCGGGCCCGGGATCTCGTTGCCTAGCTTCACGAAGCGCGTCTGCTGCTGGTAGTAGTAGTAGGCTGCCAGCACCGCGCTCAGCACCAGCAGCGGGTAGAACAGCACGTTCGTGAACAGGTAGCTGGCCACCAGCGGCTCCGTCACGGCCACCATCTCCTGCCGAGGTTCATGCGCGTGAACATCGCACTGAGAGAAAGGTTTGTTTGCTTCAACAAACTATTTGTTTATATATGGCGAAATAAACATATTTTGTTAGTTCAAACAATTTTTTTTTGCAGTAGGAAAGATTCTGTTGACCCAACAGGGGGGGGGGGGGGGGTAAACCGTAACTGCGAGGTTCGTGCGCGCGAACATCGCACTGAGAGGAAGGTTTGATTGCCTCAACAAACTATTTGTTTATATATGGCGAAATAAACATATTTTGTTAGTTCAAACAATTTTTTTTTGCAGTAGGAAAGATTCTGTTGACCCAACAGGGGGGGGGGGGGGGGGTAAACCGTAACTGCGAGGTTCGTGCGCGCGAACATCGCACTGAGAGGAAGGTTTGATTGCCTCAACAAACTATTTGTTTATATATGGCGAAATAAACATATTTTGTTAGTTCAAACAATTTTTTTTGCAGTAGGAAAGATTCTGTTGACCCAACAAAATGATTTTGTCAACTCAAATGTATATTTAGTTAGTTGTGACGAATTATTTTGTTACTTACTGAGTTTGGTTAAAATAACAAAATAATTTGTTCCACCAAGTAAATATTTGTTTCGCCATGTATAAACAAATATGTGTTTGATTGAAACAAACTTTTTTTCTCTGTGTCCCGAGAAGTGCGAGGCGCTACGTCACAAACAGAGCCACACGTCACCGACGCAAGAAAATCACTATCGTTTACAAAGCAAGCAAGTCGTAAGACGTCACCAACCCGAAGATTTAAAACAAGAAAGCAAATTTCCCCCTAGGCATCTTTTGATAGTTCATGTTTATCATGAAAAAAGAAGTGTTATTTCTTCCACTGTGTGAAGGTTTGATAACTCTTAACATTGTGTACGTAATAAAAATAACTTTGTGGAATTATGTGCACATGTCTGCTTCTTTAAAATTTTCGAAACACTTATCTTCAAATGCGACTCTCGAAAAAGCAAGCCAAAACGCGAGATGAACAATACTTGCGTTCCGTTACTGCCATTTTAGCGTAGTTTATAAACCGGTGCTGTACAATGCGGTTGCTGAACATTTTGCATCTTTACAGTATTGCGTTCTTGCGTTGGTTATGAGACAGGCCTAACCGTGTACAGTAACATAAGGTGAAATAACAAATTGGCAAGGTACACGACTAACAAAACCAAAGCGTGTAAAGAAATGGCATGCTGTAATAGAGTTAATGTCAATTTACACCGCACCACCAGCATAATGAAACACCCAAAATATTGCGGATATGACGCTTAACCACGCTGGAAGATAATTAATGACTATAAATGAGAATTCTCGCTTGGTGAGCACTTCGAAGCGAGGCTCTGCCCAGAGCTGCGGTGTCGCCTGCTCGGACGGCTGAAGTCTCAGCACTGGTGCCAAGCGGGTTGCATATTTCCCCGGCGCGTGGCGTCTCCAGGCCGTCTACCCGAGGAGTGGTTACATGAGCGTGCTGACGTGGTGACTTCTTACAATAGGCTCTTGGGGATTATTATTTATGAAGTTTAAATTCTTTAGCGGCTTTTTGGGGGTGAAATTTTACCTTTCGGCTGCTCGCGCGCGTGTTCTAATGAAGTATGTACTTGGGAATGGAAGTTATATACCTTTAAGGGTAGAAATCTCGTAAAGATGGGAGATTGCTGCTAGTTATCCATATGAATTGCTTTCATTAACATCACACGACATACGCAGCTAATAGGTATAAAAAATAGAACTTTATTGTAGTTAGACTATCCTGTAATACGTTTTCTTAAAAATTATATACGTAGCAAGGAATAATGGAAACTAGTATATTAAATATGCATTAAAATGCTGGCATTCAGATTGAGATAATCCTGTAGTTAACAGCATAAGCAAGAAATAGCGCAGCGTTTATTATATTATAGGGACTCAAAAATTTAATTGTTACATTTATTAAACGCCATGTTAAATGAAATAATTTCGTGATGAAATGTTTACTGTTTAATATTAAATGTTGAATCAGCTTAATAAGGTTTTCTGTCCGTAGGAAGTTTTTACACCTTTTCTTAATTCTCTAAAGCAAAAACAATTTTACATACGTATATATACCTAGTGCCATAGTATGTAGTAATCGTTTTAAAATATTTCAGATATTTTATATTTATGACACAGAAATAAAACATAATGCGTGTACACAAGTACTCAACACTTTTTATACTGCTTTACTTTATTATGCCATCCCTGCAGATAAACTCATCTGTTTTTCTTAATAAAGCCATTCAAACGATTGCATTCAAATATCTATAACACTTTAGGGACCACAAAACGCTTATATCACACATTAAAAAAAAAATCTTTTTCGTGTCCAATAGAACAGGTTTTTACCCGACAAGTATACGTTTAAGCATGAATACGCTATACAATTAAACATGCCTACCTATGAGTGTGATACTTATATTCCTTAAATTCTAAAGAAAAATTATGAAATTTCTTTTAGCGAGCATTTAATTTAATAAAACATATTTTAAGTGCAATTGAAAACTCAAATCGAATTTTTAGAAGAGCCACTGTAAACATCTATCACGTTCACATTTGCAATTTCAAACTATATTTTAGTCCACTGAATAACAGCAAGCTAATATTATTTGAAGGTAGTTTCATTGCGATATTTATTTTCTTAGAAAAGAACTTCCCAGCACATAAGTTTGACTACGAGTACATTACGCATTCATTTTGATTCCACGCAGCGGGGCTGCAACTAACTCTTGTTGTGCTAAAGAAAACACATAAGCCCTCGCTTGTTACACTGAGCTTGTCTGACCCGTAACTTAAAGTTTGTAATAATTCTACAGTGTTATATAGTGTTACAGGATTCAGAAGGTATTCACCTTCTGAAAAGCCCTCGTGTTAAAGCAAAAAACTTCTATTAAATCATGTGTATCTTTGAGATTCATTCCTAAAATTAATTAGCATTAATCGAAAAAACCTGAGTGAAAGGATTGAGAAACATTTTAAATATCTTTGTCACTCTGTTAAAGTAACAATTGCACTGTGAAAACTAGCCTATCTTGTAAATAATATATATATTTTTTTCTTTTCGACTGTTACAGGTTGGAAATTTAGGCCTACTTAGTGAAACTAAAATAGTGGACTTAGGTATCTTATATATATAAACGCTTTAGACTTATAAGGAAATAAAAGTAGCTTCACTAATAAATGATGTATTGAAAGAAATGAACATATTTATGACGTTAATTACTGTCCCTCTGATTATAAGGTACCATCAATAACAACCTTAAAGGTTATTATTGAAGGTCCGTGCTCTACCGTAACGGAACGCATGCAGCGACGATGTCGCAGAGAACTCACGCTGGCGTGTTGTGGTCTAGTGCTCTTGCTGACGGACGGGAGCGCGCTGACCGAGGGTGCGAGTGTAGTGGCCCTCGGCGGCGTAAGGCCCGCGGGTTTTGTGTCGCCGTGACGTCAGGCGCGTGAGAGGCGGCCGCTCGCGACCATTGTCCGGCCGTGGGACCGCCCCACGCCTCGTGCGCATTTTGTCGCCACGCGCCATTTGCATTTTCCCTACCCGCCGCCGCAGCGTCTTTTGTGCTGGCGGAAAGTTTTTCCGCCACGTAGACCCCCCAGCATGTTCTACGAAATCAATCACGCGCTTCCGATGGGTCACCGGACTTGTTTGGACACGCCTTTTTCAGCTTCGATGCAAAAAATATTTATTTAGGTCTTTGAGACTCGGGTCTGTAGCTGATAGTTGGACGTCCCCGTACAGTAAACTTGATTTTTAAAATGCGTGCGTGTTCTTATGTGTGTGCGTCACTGGTCACACTTATTTTTGATAGAATACACTAAATTATTTTAAAAGGAATAGTTATAAATGTTATCCTAAATTAGATTAATAACTTTTGTAAAAATATATTCAGAATATTGGATATAGAGTTAATAAAATGCCTATGAGCTGAAATAGCCAGTATTGTTAGGACATTGCGCAATAAAAACAGACTTCTTTTTTTAGAGAGATAGAGAGAGTAAGAGAGAGTAATTCGGAAACAAAAATGTAGTTTATTTGTTTCAGAAATGTATACCTACTAATTATAAGTGGAGGATGGGAGTAGTATTTTTTTAAATCAGATCTTGACAGTATTTTTTTTTTGTTATTTTAGATGTAATGCTTGCAGAATTTCCTCCAAAAGTTCCAAAATTCTTTTTTAAGGGGATGAAGTGTAGGAAAAGGTGAATTTTTTCAAAATCTCATGGAGTCAGTGATCTACTTTTCTCTTTATTTTTTCATAGTAAGATATAGAAAGTAATTTTGTCAACTGTCACAAATTTCATCCAGAAGTACTAAAAGTCCGTTTTATGGGCTAGGAAATGGGGATAACGTCGGTTTTACGAAATCTAATTTCCTAAGTCAGATAAAGACGGCAATATTTCTCCAGTTTTGAACGAGAGTTGTGCGAAATCTCACCAATAATTTCCAAAATTTTACTTTAAGAATTATTGAGTAAGGCGAATTTTATTTTGTCAATTTTATGCATACAGTGTAAGATTCCTCTTGTCTTGAAGGAAAAGTGTAAAAATTTCATCAAGCTTCTGCAAAAAAGACAATAATGGAAACAAAATAACTTATACTCTTCATTAGATGTAGGCTATGTACATACAAGTATTCAAATATTCCTAATAAATAAATTTAACTGTAATCAAAAATTGAATTTATACTATAAGGAAAAGGAAGTTTGTATTCATTACTAGTGTAAAATTAACAAATCAACGGACTGAGCTTTGAATAAAAAGTTATAATAACGATAAGTAAATAAATAACAAGTTATAATATAATTTTCTTACAAATTAGTGTTATGAATGAATAAATTTTTCTACAGAGAAGAACGTATTGTTGGACCCTTAAAGACCGAATCATGAACTCAATCACCAAGCTAATTATGCACATTACTTATTACAGAAAAGTTTTGGTATGCCTAACAAGATAATTAATTATGTATTCTTTAATTTGTTAATATTGAATTTTGTAAGATTTGAAGTTTGTAAAATGTATTCCATTACAATTTTGCAATCATAAAGACTTTTTTCATACACCGATACGCTTGATATGTCCCCCGATGTTCACGTAGTGAATATATACAGGTTAATAACGCCACACACGTTCGGCTGTCTAGATGACTTCGGCTCGTGGTTGGAACAGAAACGAGCATACACTTCATACTTTATCGTGCTGAAATCCCGTCCACGGTGCTTTAGAACTTCATGCATTTCCATCGCAAACTAAAATTACGCCCTCAACCCGCCTAAAGAAGTATAACTTTGAAACCAACTTAAAAACAATGTAATCTCTTGCAATATAGGTAATATGTGCAATGTCTCGAATTGTTGTTATCGAAGAGAGAATACAATATTTAAAAACGAATTATTTACAATAATATGCAATTATTTATTTTATGTAAGAAACTTAGAAAAATGTTTAAATTTCTCTAGGCATATAAAAATCAACCGATATTATTAATTTTTATTTTCTAGGCAAACGAAGAAAAAAATACAGCTCTAGAGTATAAAGACACAAGTAATCTTGTAAATGTCACATAATGATTAATTATTCACAGATATACAATAAACTTTAATGCATTTTTTATGTTAGGATTTAACTGAAGTTAATCATATATGTTCTAAAATAAATTTTTTAATGTTTAATTAAATATTTTATCAACAAATAGTAATACACCAAGTTTGGCTATGAAAAGCTACAAACGTTCTTTAAGATTTTATAATCTTTAACGGATAAAACTTATACGGCTTAAAAATTTGGCGCGAAGAAAGATAAAAAATATGTTAGTAAGGTATGAAAGGAACTTACTTGTGATCGCTTTGCTCCTACAATAAATCTAATTGCACACGAAACTGTACTTCTATATTTTTAAATATCAAATGTAATCATTCTTCTACTTCACGTCTTTTTAACTTTCCTTGAGTGATAGATATTTTGTTGGTTAACAACTAGCAAACCACCTTGACATACTTTCAAACCTATCCTATCACCTATTTTGCATTTAACCGGAAAGCAGAATCTGCGACACCGAAGACCACATTAATAGAGGCCTTCGGAGGCTAGTAAGGCCAAAATAGAGTCACTTGCTACAACGTATCACTCAGGCACAAGGATTTGAAGAAAATAAATTTTGAAAACTACTCTTGTGATGAGAATTTCTGGAGGGTATATCCTTCATATGAGTATCATGTTGACATAGAATGTTGTTTGGTATAACTTTGTAAATAAATAAATGTGCGCACCAGATTTAAAATATCTTACACCCAAAAAATAGTATTTATAAACTCAAATATTTAAACTCATTTTATACTTCTGGTTTTAATGTAGGTAGTTGTCGCAAAATAATCCACTCACCATCACTGTATTCAAATCGTCGTAACGAAAAAAACAAACATAAAATGCTTCTCAGACTAACATAAGTAATGCAGTGTGATTGGCATTGATATATTCTTACTTGTAAGGATAGTAATAAATTAATCATATTATTTTCATAGGGGCTCTCGTGATGTGTAACTTTAGAAAATGTGATATCTTATTTTCAGAAAAAGAATATAGCAATCAGATAGAGGCAGCTAACTAAATCATGGCCATAACTCGCAGCAGACTCTAGCCTTTTCATGTAGGGTCATTTGTCAATAATAAATGTGTTTTATGTTAAGTCCAAAGTTTATATTTATGTATAAAAATGTGCACGCACGGGATAGGTAAATATTCCCTTTTAATACAATTTTTGTGACATGCGTCCTTGTAGTTTTGTACTGTTTGCCCTGAAAAAAAATCCTGAATGTCAAATAATAAATAAAAATGTAAACATAAACCACAGAGATTTGACCTAAATCATCTGATGTCGAACAGATGAACCCAAAGATGAAAATAAACAGATATTAAAGTCAACACAACGACGACAGCACAGACGACCTGTTTAGTTTCATCGTCCATAATACCTGTCCATCTGTTCGACATCAGATTATTTAGGCTTGTTTTATTTATATTTTGCATTTTATTTCTTACTAGCTGCCCGACCCGGCTTCGCACGGCTATACTGATGGAAAAAAATTAAGCCACATCTCCAATTTACAGTAATGGTAAATTAAAAATAATTTAAGTGAAAATTTATTACAATGCTGTATAATGTACCGGAGAGAAAATTAATAGCACCGATGGTTTCCCGACTCGTGCACGCATTGTACAACTGATGTACCCGTACTTCGCTACGGCAGTCTACAGGCAGATCACTCTTGCGCCGCTCATTATACATGCCCCTCCTTGTGGGTACGCCACTGCCGCGCGATGCCCGTTGCCATGGAGACGTAGAAGGCATAAACAATGCAAAATCCTGTTCTCATGCAAAGTACCCACTGTTGCCTTGTTTGAACCACCCATGGGATCTAATTTTCGGAAAATGTCATCCTGCGTAACATAAGGAACATTACTGTGAAGTTTCAAGTCAGTAAAATATATATACTTGAAATAAAGGGCAATAAAAAAACAAATTAAACACAGAGAGAGGAAAAAAAACAATAGTTTAGGTTTGAGATTTAAAGTGATAAAAAGTATTTAAATACTAATTGAACTCTTATGAGGGTACTGATTGCTTCGTTGTTAATATTACACGGGTGTTTTTTACTTGTATGGGAAAATTAAGAATGATAAGGCATCTAGTGCGTAGCAACAATGTTAACAGGCAATAGCGCCTGCGGCATTAACACACACTTCGTACGTGTACTGCATGTTGTATCTAACCCCCTCCAACGCATTTGATTCTAAATTGGACTTTTAGTAAGTATCCCTAATGTTATTGATAATATAATATAGCCTATAGCCTTCCTCGATAAATGTACTATCCAACACTGAATGAATTTTTGAAATCGGACCAGTGGTTCCTGAGATTAGCGCCTTAAAACAAACAAACTCTTCAGCTTTATAATATTAGTATCGTTTTTCCATTTTTGGAATTTTCTCCATGACTAACCCATTGCATAAATCATTTAAAGAACGTATGAACATTCACAACACGCAGATTGGCTGTCATACAATCTGATACTACAGTTCCAGTATATTCTTTCCCGCGATATAGTTATAGTGATAACATAACAAAATACACATTTTAAATAATTTTCTTAACAAAAACTTTCTTGTGAAACCCAAGATATTTTGATTTTCATTAACGCCCTGAGCTACGCCGTGGTGATGGAAAAGTGATATAAAAGTGATCCATCGATTGCTTAATGAGTCTTTTTAAATGGTTTCCTTTAAAACAATGTTAATTTGTCTCGCAACACACAGCACAGTGATATTAGCCATATATAATACCGGAAACAAACCGCTTTGCAAATGTCAACCAAATTATAAATATGTTGTCTTACCAAATCTTGAAAAATATATATACCCAAGCCTCTCTGCAGTATTAACTCAATGTGAATGATTTTGTTGTTATAGTATTGTCTGTGTGAGTCAGAAGTTTATTCAAAAACTATGTTTTATATAAAATCATATAAAATTTACAACAATAACGTTCAAAAAATATTTTTAATTTTTTTTCATATTATGGAATGTACCTCCAATGAAGTAATTAAAAACAAAAAAAAAATATTAGTTTATTTTGTTTTGTACATACCTACTTTTTTCCTTTACCGCCACGAGTAATTTTAACATTGCATAACAAATAAACAGCAACTTTTTATCATCACTGTTTATATCAAAATATTTCCATGAAGGCGATCTTTTCTTTAACGATATCGTTTTTCATCGCTAAACCTGTTTAGAATTATATTAAAAAATACTTTTATAATAACCTCAAACTACGATAGCGCGGTTTTTAATAACATCAAATGATCGTGTTTACAATCAGTTCAACAAGTCAATGAAACACTTCCTAACTTCGCTCATGAACAAAAATACCCGAATTCACCCGAGTCCAATATCCGGTTATCCGGCTTCAAGGTTGGCCGTATATCCGGTATCCGGTATCCGGCAAAACAGCTATAGTTTCGTCCCAAGTAATAACCAAGCGTGGGATATTAAATTTTGGGATTTGGTGTTACACTAAGCCAGATGATCATAAAACATCCGAATGAACTAGCAGAGACTAATTATTTTCTGTACCTATCTTTAAATATTGCGTCTTAACCTATCAAACATAGTACACACTTAAATGTAATGATATAATGAAAATATTCACTTTTATAACATGTACTATATTACCAATACCTAATGTAAATAAATTGAGATACGTTTAATATGAATTTTTATAATACCACAGTTACTAGTCAGTTGTAAATTTACTCTGGTGAATTTATAATTACGTATGTTTTTACAACTACAGTGCACTGACAAAAATGGGACTTTCAGTTTTGTAATTTCACATTTATATCCAAATGTGCACTTGAAAACGTAAGTTATAAAAAATATGTACAATTTGTGCTTTTTAACCCAATTTTCTAGCACAGTTTGATTTTATAAAACAAATTGTGTAAAATTTCACTAATCATACTTTTTTCGAAAATATTACCCAATAAGCTGTAATATTACAAAAATGTGTGCATAGTTTACTAAAATTAATTACTGCAGTTAGTCAAAAAAAATACTTACCAAATGAATTACTTTTCCTCGAAGTTTAAAACGACATTAAAACTCTGTTATTAAGTAATAGTATAACCAGTAGTTGAAGAGTTTAATTTCAATTTTTGTAACAAAGCGTTTAAAGTATTTCGGTAAAGTAACCACGTATCACGATATTTTAAGTTTTCTTTATCATTCTGAAAACATCTGTTTTCCGCAGTATTTTATGTACCATTATAAAAATTTTGGAGAAAATGGTTTTAAATTTTTGGAAATTATTACGATAAAAAAAAGGAAAATGAATATTACATGAAACTTTAATCACAAACACGTTTTTTCTTTATCGAAAATTGTGCACATAATGTTTACAATTTTAAATATTATTTATCGAAATAAAAAACCCTAATCCATTTTTTGATCTACTTAACAATAATTTATGCATCAATAATATAAAAAATTAATCGGGTTAAAATATAATATGTAGTATATAGGCTAAATGAATCAAAAAAGTATTAAAATATTGGTCTATATTGAATACATCAGGAGAATGGTGGTTATGGTTTACAAGTAAGACAAAGCAGGGTTAGTTTTAGATATTTAAGACATTTACTAAAAATTAAATCAAACAGCTGAAATAATACTTCAGTTACCAGATAATATATTAAATTTAATTTTTTAATGATTAAATTTCTAATTGTATAAATTGCAAGTAATAAAGTACGAGGCACACTTGGAAAGTTTATAAATCAAAGCAACATTATCTCGTTACAGCTTTATGATATCATAGTCTTAGTTGTTGAACCGAGTAAAAAAATAATAGGTAGGTAGGTTTGTTAGCTCTTTTTTTTTTACTTCTCATGCATATTCATTCCTGAATTAACGGAACTGTTTAACGATGCTTTCGCGTAGTCACACTCTTTTGTCACGTTTACACTCACCTTGAATAACCTTGAAGTGATTTTGAAGTGAATCAACGGAATAAAATAAAACAGCCGATTATTGCAATTTTAAAAAATGGAAATAAAAGGTAATTTGCTTGATATTATTTTGAGTTAAGTATTTTAAAATAGACTTCTCACTTCCTAAAAAATAATTAAATTTAAATCTCTCAGAGGGCGATAAGTAAAACATTCTAGGATATCATTATTTCGACAAACTTTTAGTTATTCTTACATATTTATTCAGTGCTGCAAACTATTGGTGTGATATTTTTTTTGGTATTATGGTCCCAATCTGAGAGGTTGAAGCAAAATATTTAATATGTTACAATAAGATTTCTTGCTAAAGTAATCATTAAAAATATTTTGATTTGTAATGTAATATGTATTATAAAAGCTTAAGGGAACTGAAATAATTAATTATATAAGGTTTAAACATTAGTGTTTCAAACGAAGTGAGAAGATTTGGTCTTGCAGCTGGCACGTCTCTCGACACTAAAATCGAGTAGGTTTGAGTTTGGAATTTCCAAATGACAGATGTCATTAATATGTGCACTCTTAATGCTTAGTGATTATTTTTCTCAGTATACGTTTGTTCTACTACTCTCGGCGTCCAAATGCAGGCAATCAAAAAGCAATTACCTATCACAAGAGCCACCACTTTTGTTGATCAGGAAGTAGCGAGAAGATAACCAGCAAATGACAGACATCCAGAAGAGTTCCCCGATAAGGTGACATATTTCACAACTTGTGACATCAGTGAGCGAAAAGTTTCGGAGGAATGATTCTTTAGCAACTTTACGCCTGATAGTAATGTGATATATGCGAGTATAATTTCCTACTTGAAAATAAGTCACGGGATTATGTCCTCAAAATAATAAATGATCTTATGTTAAAAGATGTTTCGTTAGGAGAGGAGGGGCACACATGCGGTCAGTGAACTGTAGTACTAAAGGTTTTGTCATAAACTTATTAGACACTTCAAAATGAAAACAACTTTGACATATTAAGAAAACAAATGAACAACCAAGGGAGAAATATCTGAAGTAGCCTCTGAAGTATGGATCTTCAACACCATCAGTGCTGCGAACAAAGTTGTCTTGCATTGTTTAACACAGGTAACATTTAATTTTTTTTTCTGCAATGGTGCTTGGGTCACTTTTGCATCTCCATGAAAAGTTATGCAAATCAAAGTAACCATTTCATAGGGAATACTTAGTAGTTATTGATCAGCCACGCAAGAAAATCACTATGAACAATTTCCTTAAAATCAGTTAAAAGGGAAATTTTGATAGGCTTCCACCCCTCAAAGTTCACAACAAAAATTACGTTAAAAAAATAAGTTTTTAGACCATCACACAGTAAATCTGTTAAGTAGAAGTAAAAATAAATTTCAGAATCCAAGTTCTTATACGGGCCGCCGAAAAGGGTATGTCCAAGCGAGTCCGTTGTTGAGGTGCCGATGTGCAAACCGCCATCTTGGATTGTGACGTTACGGCGTCAAACATGGATGACCTTGAACATGGACTTTGACCTTGACCTTGATTTTTAAAATTTACCAAAATGGCCCCCAAATATGCCTATTTTTGCCCAAAGTTACCAGTTTATAGGAAAAATATTCCACAAAAAACTCAAAAAATTAAAAAAAAAAATTTCTTTTTCGGGGGAAAAATTCCCGTTTTGAGAGAATATTTCCCGTTTTACTCCTCAAAAATGTCAAAAGCTAGAAGAGTCCGTAATGAGGCTTAAGAATCTATATCTTTATGCCTCCATAAGCCTTCAAGGTCATGACCTTTACAATTAGGAACCTATGAAGGCATCTAGAATTAATACCTGACTGTATAAATAATTGTTACGCCAGCTGTCTTTAAAATCATTAATTTTTATCAAAAAAATTTGAAAAAAATTAAAAATTAATTTTTTTTTTGAAATTTTAATTTAAAACCATTTAAAAACACCGTTACTCATATCATTACGGTTGCTATCTTAAATTCTATAAATTTAGCATGTTTTGTTTCACCGACCATCTTGGATGTCTATGATATCATCGTTGCGGATTTAGTTACTGATGCCATGTTGTATTATGGCATAACCATTGCACATTATCGTGACGCCCGCCATCTTGAAAATATGTGTTTTATGTGCTAGAAAATCGGAAAAATGTTAATATTTATAAAAAAAACAATTAAATATTAAATAAAAAACACGCTGCCATCTTGGATTATGTCGTAACGGCCGTTATATTGAAAATCAGTAATTATTAGTATTAGATTTTATTAGATGTTAATGGGATGAAATTCTAAAATTTATTTAAAAAATTATTTTTAAAAACTTACATTTTCGGTTCACACGCGATGAGGGCAAAATTAAAAAATGACGACATATCCTTCCTCCACGGAAGCCGCCGACAGACTGACATCCCACCACTAATGCCAAAGTATATATATCGCCAGCTAGTATGTAATGTCCGCCATTTTGTTTTCGTCTGCTAGAGCGCGCTACTGCCATATTAGTTTCATTTTTACCCACTAGAGTGCAGTAATCATTTATTATTACTGTGGCGCCTGCCATATTGAAATTTGGATGCCATACTGGAAATCAGTATTTATTTAGATATAAATTCAAGAAAATTCCTAAAAAAAATTTATAATTAAATTAATATTTAAATTGATTCGATCGGTTCATATCTTTGGTCTGACCTATATAAAAAACTATTAATTAAAAAAAAGATATATTAATTTTAATAATTTTGGTGGAAATTCCTAAAAGCATTTTAGTTTCCTAGCCAACCAGCTTCCAGTAAGCCGGTGATTACATATATTGATCGCCATCTAGAAAACTCATAATAATTAACCTAGAAATTCGAAAAAAAAAACTCAAAATTTCATTAAAAAACACTCATTAATTTACTAATATATTCGATCAATATACTTCCTCGGTTGAATCCATATACATTGCAAAAATATTACTTAATTAAAAATTTCATTAAAAGTGACAAGTACAAGAAATAAAACAACACTTATTTTACAAATATAATTTATTACATAATTTATACTCTACTACAGGAACACTTGTTAAATTTATCAAGCTTATAAACATTTAGTTCTGCATTGGCTTGAACTGACTAATTCTTAGCTCCATTCGGTTTAATGATATCAATGACCAGCCAGATCCTTTGCCTACATATGCTTTTTCTTCTCGACAGAGTTTCTCGATACTATGTTTAACAGACTGCTTCATATCGTCGGAATTGTAAATGGTAGTATTCACTGTCTTGAATGCGCACTTCAACAATTTTTCCTCGAACGGATATGGTTTGCCATATGCACAGGTCCGTATGTAGTTTCTTCATCAGTAAGCTGATTAATAATGTTCTGTCTGATATCGTCACGAAAAGTACAAAAGTCTTTCGACTCACTAAACGTATATAGATAATAGTAGTCTTTCAATGTTCCATGAAATGAAGATTTCACCAAGTGGAATCCTTTATCATTTACCTGTAATGCACCAAGCACAGTCTTAGGCTTAGAGTTATGTCCAGAAGTCATCGCAATCGGTTGCTGAACACCCGGTTTTGTGCTTGGACGCATACGAGTCACCAATCTAAAGCGAGGAGTCGATATGTCTGCAGGTAGTTCATCAGTAGGCAAACGCATTTCACCTTTACAGTTTACGCATGCCATCTAGAATTTTCAATACGAGTAAACCATACACATGACACTTATCGCAGCGAAACTTCATACGAGATGGATTCTTTATGCATTTACTCCACTCATATTTTCGTGCATCGTGAACAAATGTAAACGACATAACGCAGTAGCCGCAAGGATGTTTAGTCATCTAAGACGATCCTTTCATGCCCGCACCGGATACTGATTTTTCTGCAGCTGTACCAATTCCCGGTGTACTCTTAAGCAAATCAATCAATCGTTGTTTGTAGCGCAACCTTTACTTTCTGACGCACAGCAGGACCTTTGCGGGTCTTCAAATGTCTTTTAAATGTATCATTTCTTGCAAATTTGCTTGCAACACTTTTCACAGCTTAACATTTTGCACGATAGATTCTTAGCACATTCTCTCTTCTCGTGTCGCCGAGTATTACTGTTTGAGAAAAATCTTGTCACAGTAACGACATTAATGCTCAATAGTTGTATACGGTATAAAAGGCCTTGAAGTGTCTATCTAGGGTGAAACGTCTTTATTCGTGGTTTCCTCTGCAGCCAGCACTGTAGTCATTAAGCTCTTTTCTGCTAGTGGTACCACGTCTGTTGAAGTCTCCTCTTGTGTCGTCGTCGTCGACGATGCCAACGGAATCTGCGTCACCATTGTCGACGCTGACGTCAGGGTTCTCGTAGACGATGGTAAAACTTCCATCGAATTCGACGTTAAAGTTGGTACAGATGCCATCGAGTTCACAAGGTAATTACGTGATTAAACACGAGATGAGATAAATTAGGTGATCCTCACACCGCCACAGCCCGTAAAAAACTAAAAGTTTCGCCGTCTGGGGACTCGTTTATATACCCGCAACCAGTCGAATAATATGCTAGTCAAAACAAGAACCATTTACTATAATACACAAGTCAAAACAACATTCAAAAAGGAATCACAATCAAAATATTGAAACACATATAGAAGCAAATTTGACAAAATAAATGGCCAGGCAATACACGCACTTGCAGCTTTCAACGAGAAAGTAATCATCCTACAAACTTTATATTTAAATTAATTTCATTCATTCGGAGTATCAAATAAATGCCACATAGTAATATCCTATTGGTCATACTTTCCTCAAAAACTCAGTGTTTTTAATCACAGTAGTTATAAAAGGACTAACATTTGATAACACGTATCATTCCTCTCATTGAATTTAACAAAATCAAATTGAATATAAAACTAAACATGTTAAATCGAAGTAGAAGTTTTATCCTATTCACCATTAATTCGGATTGTCTCTCGATGTACAATATTTCTGGTGTGCTACTGCTTCCAACTTAATAACATATTTGTTACAAATACAATATACAAAATGTGTACTTTCATCTTATATTGAAATAATTTTTTTAATTTTCATTTTAATTTTAATTTAGATAGATATTTTTTCTAAAAACTCTTACTAATTGCCTACCTATGGATTTTTTAATTTACGGCATTCCATCATACAGACAAATCTGAACGCAACCTTAAAATTTTAATTTTCAATCTATCAAAAGACTGTATTGTGTATGGTCAAGTTACCATTATCTATCTATCTCTCTCTTTCTCTCTCTGTCGCTACCTGCACCATATTTTATTGTGTTTTATTGGTCGTGTCATATGTGTCAAAATGTTTAAGTTGAATTATTGCTTACAATGTTATTTAAAGGATCATAATATTTCAAGACGATAACAAGGAAATGCAAGTTTTTTCTTCTCTCGCTCAACAGGAATGTGTATGTAAATGTAATGTAGTGAGTGCACATGAGATCGGTTAGAGTTTAGATGTGTTTGGTATGTAACAAACAACACAAAACAGTAGTGTTACACATTCGTGTGTAATATCTCGTATGGTTATTAAATTAGGTAAAAAATAAAGTTATTAAAATTGCTAGTTCCTACATTTTGTTTTATTTATTGCGTTTCATTATTGTGTATGTGATATGAATAATAAGTTTAAAGGTTTGAGTTGGTTCAGAGGTTTTTTTTTTACGTATTTTTTCGTCTGTTACTGTACAAACATAACTTATTTTGATTGAATTTTTCTGTCAAAAATCATATAAGTATCTACTGGCTTTTTAAAATTCTAACCAATAAACTTTCTCATTCAAGTTACTAACATTATACATTTTCATAGATTTTTTCTCAGCGAATTTATTGTTTGTGTTTTCGGGGATGAAGAGAATAAGAACAATTTGAGTATACCACTCATTTTAAGGCATTGCTTTAAAGATATTAAACAAGAATATTGTAGTAACGTGAATCTGTCTGCAGTGTGCAATATATTGTTACGAACGTGAGCAGGGCCGCGGCGCGTGCAGGTTCGGAGCTGGCTGGCGGCCCCGCACGGTCACTGATGTCACGTGGCCACCGCAACGTGAGACGTGCCGCGCGCGCCTGGTGGATTACAAGGGTCGCTGCTTCCCCTCCCTCCTGCCCTACGCTCCCCGCGCGACGCTCTGCCTTTGACACGTTAACCTGACATCTGACACCTGGCAGCTGGGGATTTCCGCGCGCCGCCATGTGGGCTGCCGACGCCTTTCTAGAGATATCTGGTTTCGGGTCGGCGCGGAATGACGCAGCTGGCCCCAGCCGCGCTCGCGAATTCTAGAAGTGACACCTGGGCCTATAAAAGCCCAGGACGCCGGCCTCGGAATTCAGTGGGGAGTTGGGAGTTCAGTTCCAGGGCGAGTGTCTGATAGTGCCGCGGGTGCGGCTGAGTTCCTGGGCAAGGTGTTTCTCGGTGATAGTTGGGTGGCGAGAGTGCCGCGGGTGCGGCGAGAGTCCCGAGCGAAATTCCGAGCGAAACGTCGAGCCGTACTTCGGCGAAGGGAAGTGCGACGGCGGGTTTGGAGTGCGGCGACAGAGTCCCGCGACGGAGGTCCACGAGGAGTGCTGCGGCGAGAGTTGCGCCAGAGGTGCGGCCCAGCGAGGTGTACGGTGTGTAAAAACCGAGTGACTGGGGAATAAACATTTTTAAGTGTAACTGATTATTAGATTAAGAAGATTATTTGTTAGTGATGTAAATATTGGCAAACAATAAAACTGTGTCGTAAAATCTTTAATTGGGCTATCCATTTACGAACCCATTAGTTTTTCCAAGACGATTTATTATTTCATTTTAATAATAATTGTAACAATATGTTCTTAAGTAATAAAGGGTAGTGTTACTTCTACTTCAAATTTCCTGAAGCATTTTAAGGTATGATTATTAATTATTTCTACATAATTTACACAATTGTTTACTTACTAACTATATTTTTATTAGGATTTTTCATTGTTTAGAAGTATTTAATTTTATTTAAACCTTCCTTTTTATAAATCGTTCTGTATTTTGAAATTGGAAAGATATTTTTACTTCAGAGGAAAAGCCACGCAGATCTTTAGGAAAATTATGAAAAACTTAAAAATTCATATCTTAAAAAAAGAAAACCGACTGAGATAAGTAGCGGTTCAGAATCAGCAGTAATATGTAAAAAAAATTAAACCACTATACTCTTACAAATATAAATGGATCAATATCCGTTAACTTGGACAAGTTGATTGTTCATTTTATTGTGGAATGTGTGTTACCAATAACAATAGTGGAGTATGATTCATATAAAGCTTTGATTGAAGGTTCACAGCAACTAACAAAGCCTCCAAAAGTTTTATGACGTCGTTCAATCAAAAATAAAATTAGAGATGAATACAATGAATTCAAGGAAAAAATAAAGATTGCTTTGAAGCCTGCAGAATTTGTGTGAAACACAGCTGATGTTTGGTCTTCCTCTAAAAGAAGTTATTTGGGGGTTACTGTCCAATGGATTGAAAGTAAGACTCTTGAGAGGAAAAGTGCTGCCATTGCATTCAGAAGATTTAATGGGGTTCACACATAAGATACAGTTGCCAAAATGATAGCTATGACTTTAAACTATCCAAAATTTTAAAGCAGTAACAGATAATGGGTCAAATATGGTGATGACCTTCAAAGTATTTGGGAAAGATGATTCGGATTCTGAGACACTTGTAAGCCCTGAATATATTTTACATGAAGATTATCTTAGAAAGAACATCATTAGATGAAGATAATGAAGAAGATGATGATTTTATACCAGAACCTATTCCAGATGCTTCATCAGAATTAGAAAGTGATTTTCTACTGCCTAGACATAAAAGATGCGCTAAGCACACTTTGCATTTGTTTTTCAGAACCGATATAAACAAGCAAAATTAAAAAAAAAAAAACACTTTTTATAAGAAACTGCATGACGCTTCATAAGCAAAGTGCCAAGCACTCTGTAATTTATATTCTAGATCACCAAAATCACGTGAAACATATTTGTAATTGATAGGAAAGCCACAATTTTCACAATGCGACGGAATTTCATAAAATACCTTTTAGCAGTAAAGGAACGTCTTAATGAAACCATGAAAAACTTGAAATTACTTATATTTAAGGAAAAGGAAGTACATTTATTGAGTGAATATGTTGAATGCTGAAAGCCAATAATAGAAGCTATTCAGAGTCTGCAAGAAGATAAAGACACCTACTATGGTTGTTTATTACCAGAACTAATGAGAATCCAATATATAATTAAAATATCTTAAAATGGAAAACATAAAATGTTGCTGCTCTTTACTATCTGTCATTAAAGAAAACCTAAATGGACGTTTTAAAATGTTTTTGCCACTATAGCCTGCAGAAAATGATGCAATATTAGCATCAGTGTCACATCCATTTTTTAAAATGAAATGGGTACCAAAAGCACTTAAAGAAAATGTAAACGAACATATCCTAACTGAAACACGTAAAATTAATCGATCTGAAAAACAAAAATCGAAGGCTTTAAATAGAAATGGAGTAGAAGACATAAAAAAAAGGCAAAATATGATTCTTATTACATGTTTTTAAAGGACTCTGATTCCTCTGCTGCATGTAGCGACAACACAGGGTCTACTGGGAGCAGCGCTGGCTTCGAAACACTTAAATACTTAAATAGTAAAGACACCAGCCTAAAGAGCTTTAATGTTTAACAAACAATAAGAAAATTATTTTTAATACAACACCTGTTTGCCGAGTTCGACCCCTGTGGAGCGACTATTCTTTTTTGGAGGGATGATAATCAGACCACATAGAAGAAAAATGAATGATGAAATGTTTGAAAAATTGGTTTCACTTAAGTTTCAATAAAAACCTTAAAAATTAAAATATTTTCTTATATTTGCACGATCACTGTTCATAAATTATTAATTATACATCATTAATGTCATAACATAAATACACCTTCAAATTAAAAAAAATATTATTTTTTAAAGTATTTTATTTTTAAAAAGTATTTAGAAAATACATATTTTTATCTAGTATTTTAAATACAATTTCCAAAAGCATCTTGCAGCTGATATCTCAATGCTTTACTCAAAATTATCTTGTAACTTGTATTCCAGACACTATTTATGAGTTATCTTGTACATCTCTACAAATCATTCATGTAAATGACTTTTTTTTTCACACTATAAACAAAAAAACCTTATAATTCTTTAATTGTTTTATTAAATTTCCACTTTGACCAAAATAACTACCACAGTTAGTATTTTCTACAAAGGGCTCTTTGTCCAAGACATTTTAACCATCATCTCTGAAAACTATCATATCTCATCTATATCACAAAGTAAAAGCTGGTCACTGGAGACAGTACACGCCACAAGTGCTAGTCACCCATAGGGTAAGGACAAGGTGTTCGATACCTACCTCAGGCAATGAACCAACTTTGTTTTTTTCTCGCCTCAAGTAGGAGAATAACTTCCAATAAATGTGAAGTTAAAAGTACTCACAACTAAATCAAAAGTACCCAAATTCTCGTGACTAGAGGCTGGAGCTGTCGAACGAGGCACGCCTTTAGGCACCTGCAAATGAACATTGCACCCTCACGTGCGGGGAGAGACTCACAGGCAGGACGTCATAGGCAAATTTGGACTGTAGATGGGACTGTAATCTACCAGGTCCACTGTTGCCATGAAGTAACCCTGACAGAAATGGGCTGAGGGCTTCTTAGGCTGGCAGACTAATCGCCTGGTGATTACTCTACCCGACCTCTCATTCATGGAGGAGGAAGGGGTACCCAGAGACACGGCAGCCAGATGTTCGCACGATACACGTAGCATTACTCACATAGCCATCACGTCATTACGTAAAAAAAAACATGGTTGAAATCATAATCAAGCTTGACGCAATCAGCTCAAAGTACGAAACGCGGAACCGTAGCAGAAAACCAGCCTACGACCGTGTAACTTGCGACCAAAAAAAATATGTGTAGTGCATGTACTGGAGGAATCAAACCCACATACCATACTGTGAAAGTCGACACTCTGAAAATTATGATCAACAAAAATTTTCAACAAGCCACCTGCTAGTATACATTAATTTATGTGCCCAAAATTCTTGTTAGTAACCAGTTAAGAAGGAGTGAGTGAATTTGACGAAGAATCGCTTACCAACTATTCAGTATTTTAATGATACAGTCCATCCAGTGCACTAGCTTATTCACTAGTTGGCTTAATTGGTTAACATTTTAAATTTCAATATTGCCACCGTAATGTACGACGATATATGTCAGGTTATGATTTTAAGGCTATAAAATTCACAGATTTGTATTAGTTTTATTTCGAGGAGTAATAATTTTTTGTCACAGAAATAATAAAAACAGTTCTATCAGATTTTCTCTAATGCTCTGTTATTACATGTGAGAACACTTTACGAACTTCATAGCACTCTCACACAAAGTATATGCTTAACACTCATGCATAAACAATTACGAAACCCATAAAATATCAATTCCAATAAAAAAATTATGTTTGCAGATGCCATACTCAGGCAAAAATTATGTTAGCAAAAAAACTGCCTTTAGCATTATTGTTGAAAAACAATACCCACAAATTAGACAAAATGTGCATTACAGATCTGATATAGTAACAAAATTACTTGTCACCTGTAGCTTATTCCATTAAGAAAAATTGAGAAGTATGTTAAGAAAAATAAAAACATAAATTTTCTTAATGCTATAATTTATTTTATATTACACACATTCAGGCCTATATACAGTAAAACCTGACACTTGTATATATATCGTATACATTTCTCAGTCCATGATACGTATAATTTATATTAATAAATAATTTAGTTTGTTTTAAGAGTGAAAAATTATAACTAAGTCATAGAGATCTCGATAGAACTGTTCGGGAGAGTTAAACCTTAGAGGACTACCGATGTTGATGTTTTATACCTACCTTTACAAAATTTATGTTTTTTCAAGTATAATTCTCGTGTAACCTATACACCATATTTCTAACACAGAAATTTTACACGGTCAAAATTGCTTCTACAGCCATGATTTTTATGGATTCGGGAATCAAAACGTTTACCACAGTAGCGACACTGATAGAGATATCCATAGCAATTACCATAGCTTCCCTGCTGTACAACTTGAAAATGAACTTTGATTTTACAGTGACTAATCAAATTACTTTTTTTTTCGTGAAATGAACACCCCATGGGTGAAATGGAGATGTCACACGATTAGTGTTCCTTCTGCAGACATGATTTTCATGTCTTCTTGCATGTTGACGGAATTTAAAACTTTTGTCACAGTACCTACACAGATGACTCGTCGTTATATCCTTGAGTCATCAAAGGCTCGGAAAGTATAGTACTTCCAATGTAGGTACACAACTGTTGTAGGCAACGAAGTCCCGAATTTTGTATGAGCCGGAAATTTCCCAGTAGTCATTGACAGAACATATGTACTGGATGACAAATATGCTGAAGTAGCCACAACGCACAAGGTGTACGTTTAGTTTTATTAACTGTATATTGGGAATCATCATAAAAACGTGTTATTTTAAAAAAATAATTTTTCATGTTTTTTTTGTTTTTTTGTATAAGAGGTATAAATACTTCCCATTAATCACATTTTCTAGATAATTATGATCAAAAATAGTTAAATACAAATGACTCTTGTCTGATGGCTTTAGTGAACGTTTCTGATCCTAGTGTCAGCGAAGGAAATACCACCCTGCCAACTTCTGCTTATCTGGAAGCAATTTATTATAATTCCGCAAGATAATTTTTTTTAACTTTATCAACATTAAAAAATATTACAACTTAAAATTATTGCATTAATCGTTAAATACTTTTGTTATAATGTTATTTCTGTAGCATAACTATAACCAACAGTTTTTTACAATGTTCGCCTTACAGTTACAAGCCTTATAACAATTTTAACAATTTTTTCATGCACTTAACGATAAATGTTACTAGCTTAAAGACGCCAGTATTTTGGTCACGTTACTTTTTTGTCACTTAACTGCCGTTAACTTATATACATGTACATACATAACATGTTTTGTTGTACTTGTCTCGTGAGACACCGCAAAAGTATTACGGACTTTGCACTTCACTTCAAGTTTAATGGGCGATTGTTGAGTTAACATTAAACATGGAAAACCGTTGATGGTTATGTTTAATATGACTATAACAATATGTTAAGAAATGGCGTATATTTTTAATCATGCCACCTACAAAAAATTTAATGAAAAAATAAATAGAGGAATATTAAATACGTCGTTTTTGTATGATTTTCGGTTTTCAACGATAATAAGTCCTAACTACTCAAAAAATTGAATATTTACTTTTCTGAATAGGGTTTGTTCAATTAAGAAATTTTTTACGTTATGGGATTTTAATTAACTGATACAATACTGTCCTATTTTGGACAGTAATAAGTTCACTGGGAGATGTACTTTATTTTGTCTGCTCTTTAACAACTAGCGTACAATATAATAGATGAACATAGTGTTATAGTTATATTAAACATGAACTAAAACAAGATTACCTGGTCTTACTGAATCTGTCGTTTTGAATTTCTTTGTGTTTTTCCATGATAGTTGGATTGGTCCAGCTGTGATGGAATTAAGATACGCTCCTCCTTATTGCTAATGTTTTGCTAGGAACTGAGACTCATTGAGGGAACAAGTTTTTTTTTTGTTTTTGTAAATCTTGCAACTTCGACTTAAGAAAAAAATTCGCTAGATTTTTCAACCATGTTAGGCCGAATGGCCTTGAAATGTCGCTTTAGCTTACTTGGGAGTATACTGTCTGGCGTTAGAATTTTCAACCAGAGGTACACACACTGCGTTCTTTCTTCAATGTTTACTTCTACTAAAGTAAAGCCAAAATCCAAATATCTATCATTACATTTGCGATATTTCTGCTGTTTCGCTCCGCTGCCACTACTTGTCGATGCTTGGTCACTCCCACTTGAAATATCGTCTTGTTTTTTTAATAGAGATCCTTCCATTTTGCGACTGAGATTTTACGCAAACACAAAGCAACACAATTAAAACAAAGCAACTGACATTCGCTGTGTTCGGAAATGATATTTCCGTCAGCTCGCAGGTTGGCAATCCTACTTCACTAACGACCCGTGTGTTCAGCGCACGTAAACATTGTTAATCAGCTGATCAGATCACAGTTTTCATAGCACATGTTGGAGGCTCCAGGCCATGAACCCAAGTCGGCCTGACTTCCAGTGTTCACGTCTGCTGTACACACGGGCTGTTAGTCAAGCAGGGATGCAAACCTACAAGCTGAAGTGAAATCTCATTTCCGAATACAAGCCGAGCTTGAGTACCGGCGAACGCAGCGAGCGATGCACGCAGCGCGCGTGATTTGAAACGTTTATTCTTTATTGCGTACACAAGAAAGTTTAGTTTCCGGATAAGAGGAAACAGGAGCACCCGTGTCTACCCTCCACGTCACCCCAGGGAGTCACAGGCACACTTTGGGAACCATGTCATAGACTACTCATTGGTAAGGAACCGAAAAAATTTGCGGTTTCAATAGCCTTCAGGATAGACTGCACATTCCCCTGTACACTTGGGCAAATAACGCCAGTTCATTGGCTGCTGACTTGTGAGTCGTCTCAGCTAGTTTGTCTGTGATTCGATCCTTCTTTGGTTGAGGGTTTATAATTGGTTGAGATTCGTACATATGAACAGTAAGCCAATAGCAAAATCATTTAAAAGGTATATGTATTTGACTTCTAGCCTATCGCCGAATGAATCCGCGAATTTTTCCGGTCTCTACTAATTGGTTATGGATAACGTGAATAATCTTATAATTAAACTTAACTGAGAATTAATGTGAGAAAAATGAAATATGCGTCATCATAAAACGTTTATTAAACACATCATACGAAGGGTACTGCTGTGTGTTGTAGAAACATTAGACATTCAGAGCAATGGTTAAATGGATTGAGTGAACTATCTTGTTTTAGTCTCCAGGACAGACTCAAGGGCAACAACCGGCCAGGTCAAGAGCTAGGAAAGAATAAGAATAAGAGTGGAATTCTCTCCCAGAAATTGATTGTGTCAAGTTTAATTCAAACTAGTGAAGAATGTTTAAGAAGGGCTCAGTTGCTTCCCAGACGTGTCAATTTCCCAGGGGATTTTAGGAGCATTAGGGGGGAGGGGGAATGTATTCTAGAGAATATGTACTTAAGGTTTGAGTAGATTAGGAGGAGAATCACGACGCCTACACAACAAAGACAGCACTAAGAGAGAGAGGGTGACAAAAGAAAGATGTATTGGAGAGCTGATTATTGTAGTTGTTTGTTTCTTTCTATGATGGCCAGTAATGTTTCAGAGTCTGATTTTCTGACATTGTGTGGTGATAGTTTTCCTAAATGTTTCTTTCTTTTGGTGTGACGATATTTCTTTGGATTTTACCTTTGCGTGATGCACCTGATAACAAATGAGAAAGTTAGTTTTGTTGTAATTGGGTGCTAATGAAGTTAATTTTCATGGTGCATATTTTTGCACTTTTTTTCCATTTTTATAGGATCGTAAGTTATTTTGATAGCCAGCATAATTTAAAGAAAAATAATGTAACTCTCAAAATACCTTAAATTCTCCTCTTACGAGGAGAACTGGGTTCGTAAGGGGTAGCCTAATGAAGTGTTATTACAGTTTTATTAATCACTAATATTTACATTACTAATAAATAATTGTACTTAAAAATGTCTGGCCACCAATCACTTTCACTTAAAAATGTTTATTTGCAAGTCACTCAATGTCTATCAAGCTCCACAGTTCGCACTACTCACTGGAGCTAGGCTCAACAGTGATTCGCCCCTTACCACGCGTCTGCCCACACGCACAGTCTTGCGACACTCGGTCGCACTCTCACGGTCCCGTCACTACTAGTCGCGCTGCTCTCGTCGCTACTAGTCACGCCGCTCTCGTCGCCGTTCTTGCACTTCCCTTCACTCGCTGAACTCTTCGAACTCTCAGAACATTCGATGAGGCCGGCTTAGTTGCTTATATCCCCCTGGTGTCTTTCTCTAAGGGACCAGTACGACTGTGACGAGTCTCGTCATCAAGGGCCGACCCGACGCTCGAAAAGTCCAGAAAGGAGGTGTTTATTCGCGCCACTCCGCGGGGTGGCCTCGGGAAACCCGCATATTTCCTAGGCTGCTAAAAGGGTAGTTGAACTTTGCCTGAGGCAGGACGTTGAGAGTGGTGCGGAAGGGGAGAGGGTGTAGCGAGGCCCTTGTAAACCGGCCGGGCACGCGTGGATTTCGTGACGTCAGCGCCCATGCAGCTCCACTGGCCAGACTCGCTGGAAGGCCCGCTCAGGTACCTGGAACGCGTCGCGGCTTTGCCTACTAACTCGCCTTTAACAATGTGTTTAAAGAAATTCATTTTGATATAAGCTGGTGACATTGTTTTGTGTGATTTGCCATCATAGTCTTCACAGTTACTTACCGCGGAGAACTAGACGAGGTGAAACTGTAATGGATCGCCATTGCTTTATGCGGCATGTAGGTAATGTGACTAAACAACACTCAGTTCCTAAATAAGAATGAAAAATTTTTCAACAACTGATAAAAATTCCTGACCCAGCCGGGAATTTAAACTTTGGACCTTTGTCTTACCAGCCGAAAGCTATAACTACTAGAAAACATTTTGGACTTAAAAGTTTTACAATTAATCAATGCAAGCTTTACTGCTAAAGTCAATGATATGTATAGATAGATTTCATAAATTTGAGCACATTTGAGTAAAACATATAACTTTAGATTTAGGTTGTTGATAATCCTGAAACATATTTTAAACGAGTTAGAAAACACCACATCAGAGAGTTGTAACCAAGCGAAACAAGTAATTAAAATGAACAGATAATTCTGGAGACTATTCAAGCAGGACTTTAACGAGGGATTAGACATTAGCGGTGCACATAAACTAAATAGCAGGCTCACTGGGATGCACAGTGGTGGGTCTCAGCTACTGCAATGTTATCAATACATTCATTTTAGCTTCAGCATTAATCTCATGAAGTGCCTGAAATAAAAACTATGTGGCTTCTTTTTGTTAGTTAATGTACCATCTACACAATTAATTCTTCCAAAAAGCCTAGTTAAAGATTTGTTGTCTATTGAAGCAATGGTCAGCCTGAGCACCATAGTGTTAAGAATCACAAAGAGCTAAGTCCAAATAACATTTCAAATTCTTAGTGATGAGATGTAATTTTTGCTATCTTGATCTCTTATTACTTTTATCTTGTAAATAGAAACGCCCGCAGAGCTTGAGCTTGGTTGAGCACTTTTCCACTGCTTACGAATCAATTTTATGTTTTATATGTTCACCACACCTTATTTAATTATTTCTTAACATAGTAGATTTACCATTTTCTGTCTTAAATTCTTTTAATCCCTTTTGAGGCAGAAGCATATTTGGTTTTTGTTCGAATTCTTTTCTACAGCGAAGTCGTTTGAAACGATAATACAGTTAGAAGAATAATTATGTTAGGAAAGTAATCGGCCATGGACTATGCCATTAAGCCACCACCTAACTGGTGGAGGAATTCAGAGAGATTAGGCCCCGTCATCTTGGAGTTTCCTTCTTTTTACAATTATGTTAATTTCGAATTATTTATCCCATTTTTTGGCATGTCAAGGCACAAATAATATCTTCTAGACCTTCTAAACCTTGTTGAAACCACATATTTACGAAGTGTCGCGAGTTAACTTATTATTTCACGCGGCCGACACTAACTATCATGAGAGTCACACCAGTTCACAAGTGTTTACTTCAACAAGTAGCCAAAGCTAAGTCCTATGCCATGTCAAACAAAAAAAAATTTCCACGGAAGCTTTATTGCAAGCGATACTAAAATACATGGAATGGCAAGATGGCGAGGCGTGAACCCGTTCAAGGGAAACATGGCATTTCGAAATCAGGAAGATGGGACCAGGATTGTGCTCTGAAACATGATTCCAGTGTCTAACTGCTGCGACGTCCGATTCCACTGGAGATAGTACTGTTCCAGCTTAGTACTTCACATCTGCTGGCTGTTGCATCTACTGTTTCGACGACTAATTATTATGCTTTAATTTCACCGAATTATGCAAAGGTAAACAAATTTACTTTTATTTTATTACATTGTGCCAAGACCATTGTGGTATTACCGATAATTTATTCTATGCTATTTTGTATTTTTAATAATTTTATTGATTATTTTATATGTTTCACATGAACTCTCAGCTAAGGAAAAATGCGAAACACATATTTTTGTTCCTTTATTAAGATTTTTGTTACATACATAGAAAATAATTTACAATAAATGTCACTTAATTACACAACAATGCCTACATTTTGGTCTGCACATAAGAGATAATCTTGTGATATGTTAAACAATAAAAAAATATATATTTGAATAGACGGGCTCTTGTCAGAGATATCAGCCAACGTGCTTAGACGAAGGACACCACGGCACGTGACAAACCAACGGCAATTACAGCAGTCGGCGTTCACGTGGCGGTCGCCTTGCGCCTCTCCTCGACGCGTATCATGAAGCCGTCGCTCCTCTTGAGGATTATGTCCGCCTGCAGGGGGAACTGGTCGTACGGCATGTCCGCCAGAACCTTGTAGTTGCGCACCAGCGTCGAGATCATCACCTTCAGCTTCAGCATGGCGTACTTGCGACCTGCGGGACGAAGACACATTAGTGGTTACCGCTGCCCCCCGGGGCCGCAAACCCTCAAACCCTCAAACCGTGTCTCATGCCTACTGCCAAGACTTCTCGCGTATGCGTCCCTTGTACCCATTCACTTGGACACACGCTCTTGCAGTTTTGCACTGTTTGTCATGGGAAAAAATTCATAAATGCAAAATGAATAAATTCTCGCGCGGTCCGATATTTAAGTTTGAATGTGTCTTCATTGTGCTGTCGTCGTCGTCGTTGCATTGTCCACAATGCCTGTTTAGGTTCGTCGTTGGGGTTGTCTGTGTGAAATCAACTGATTTGGGATTGTTTTCTGTGTGATAAATGTTTTTTTTATTATTTTTATTTCCTATTTTGCATTTATGAGATTCTCCCACGACAAACAGTGCAAAACTGCAATGGCGTATGTCCAAGAAATTGTATTAAATCTAAACTCCCCATTGCACGAATCTTTAAAGAATCCTTTTACCTAACCAAGATTCGCACATTTTCATTACTGTATGTTAAAACAACTGCACATCTAACGAAATCATTTTACAGACTGTCCATCGTTAATTCACACTTGTATGTGGAATGTAGTTGTGGTAATTTTATTAATGCAGAGATTGCCTTTTAACACCTTTTTTTAAAGAAGGATTGTTGGTCTACAAAATGTGAGCACTTTGACACTTATACATGCTAGTGTTAAGTTTTGTTCTTTAATAAACATGAATATTTATGTGAGTGAACGATGAAATTTATAATATGTTCACACAAGAACGTCCCAAATATAAATGTTAGTAGTATTTACAGTAAGCGTTGTAGAGTAATGGTTCAAATCGCTATGACAAGGTAACTCAAACGGTTTTAGATAAGCGTATGCACGAGTACACTCTTGCAGCACCACCTACGAAAAATGGCGACTCCTAATCGTAAAACGATTATGTGTCCTGCAATTCGCCAAGAGTGAGTCAGTTATATCAGTACTTTAAAAATGCATACCGGTTTTCATGCATTACAGTTACTCCATGCTTTAAATGGCTGTTGGAATGCTTTAAATGGTCCAGACGATCGAGCTCTTTTTCACTGGCCTCCACGTTCACCTGACATAACGTCATGCGATTTCTTCCTTTTGGGCTTTATAAAAGATCGTGTCCACGTTCCATCACTACGTAATGATATGCCATAGTTGAAAAACAGAATTGATTAGGCAATTGCTTCCATTACTCCGGGCTTGAAAACCAAAGTGCAGGAATAATGGGACTTTAGGTTGGATGTGTGCCGTACAACTTAAGGTGCACATATTGAAAAATGGTAAGAAAAACAAGGTTAGTTTTCCTTCTATTTGATGTATGATTTGTTGTAAATAGTCTTAATTAATGTTTTAATATACTGACGACAGCTGTCGTGTCTATCCTGGTCCCTAGGCCCGCTGTTGCCCATAGCCTTCTGGTCCGGGCATGAGTGTAAAAAAGTGTTTGAGTGGTGCTTCGAGTGGTGAGCGCACCCGAGCGCGGCAGCTGGTGTGACGAATGACAGTGTTATCTGACCCGGACTGCGTACTGTCTCCCACGCATCTCGCATCTCGTGCGTCCCCCTCCCCTGCTCCCTGCTCGCCCTGCGCCAGTGCGTGGGAGTCAGTCGTAGCTCGCCTGTCATCCGTGACAGACAATTCTGAGAGCTGCTCCGCGCTTCGCCACTAGCGACTCGTGAGTGCTTCGCCGTTTACCAGCCAGTGCCTTAACGACATAGACCGAACTACGGACATACATTGACCGAACTATATGGTGTCTCGAGCGGCCGACAGCTCGAGGGGTCGCTGTTATCCTGGCCCCCTGATGAAGCTACAAGGTAAGAACCCGTTTACTCCCTGAGTTTTAGGCTGGCCGGCGCTCTCGTCACGACAGGGAATCACTCGCAACAGGGGTCAGAGAGCCAGGTGTCGTCATTTGGCTCCCAACTTGTGTGGCTTCGAAAACGCGAAATTGGCAGTCATGAAATCTGCCATTTCAGCTGCAACAGCTACTCGCGTAGGGACAGTTGCGGAGCGGAGATGGGATGTCGGCGAGCACAACTTATACACTGCTTCACACAAAGATTAAGTTTCCTCCCAGCTTGTCGAGTAAACTCAGCGGAGATAAGCTTCAAGCCGCCGACACGCCAACATGCCGACATGCCGATAGTATCGCATGACTGCTTCTTCCGGCCGCGGGAGCATTTTCGGTATCTTCAAGATAACACGGGCGCGACAACCGTGAAGCGGTGTGCATGCGGGGACGAGTCACCAGACAGGGTGAGGGGAGGCGGACCCTCTATTTTACCCGCGCCCCGCCATCGACGTTTTCCCGACCTATCGACTGGGTCGGACAGCCGCGACCATGGACAAACAGGACAGTAATGGGACAGTTAAAAACCTAGTTGATTTTTTTCAAGGCACAGAAGGAACAGGCGTGGTCGATAACAAATCAGACGCGCGGTGCGCAGAGGACCTGAAAGTGACAACCGTAAAGCGAAGTGCCAGTGCGAGTGACAGCACCAAGGTGACGTGCGCGGCGCCATACTGTCAGGGATAACAGGGGGAGATAGCGCGCTGTCACAGCTGTGCCGCGGTGAAATACAGCAAGTGCACAAGCCCAGTGAATTCGCAAATTTTCGCGATGTACTATTTCTGTGCCTAAACTGCGAGACAAAAATAAAGTGCGAACAGATGGGACAAATGACACAGACAGTACGGTATGCGAGTGCGTCTGTTGCACTACCGGAGTTCAGTGGACATGTCAGGACAGACCTGTGTGCTATTCCGTGCCCCCAGACGAATGGGCACCATGGGCGAGCGCTCAACTGTGGGGTCGCGCCGAAGCATGGTGGACTATGACAGGGGACTATCGAGTGACTTGGGACGAGTTCGCGACGCAGTTAGAGCTGCGTTTCGACGACACGCGCGCGCACATAGTGCCAAAGGACATTATTTTGCCAACCACAGCGTGAAGGGGAAGGAGTGGAGCAGTTCATATATAACAAATTGCGACTGCACCGACTTCTAGCACCAGGTGATGACTTGAGCGGAGTGCTGCCCATTATCGTAGAGCTCCTGGTCCCCGAAATTCACCCCTTCTTGAGGTCCGCGGTGGGAAGAAGTCTCGAATACTTCCTGTCGGTAGTGTGGGAAGTGGAGCAGGACTTGCAACACCTGCGGGTCGCGCCCATACTGCCACCGCGACAACACGCACAACAGATGTTAAACTCCGGACTTTCTTCTGCCCTGCCAGAGGACGCCATGGCGGTAGTGCCGTTCTCATGGCCACTGCCACCGCGCGGGAAGCCTGTCATTGCGAGCGGACCACAACAACGCGTTGCCGCACCACAATACCTGTCGCGGCAGAGTTGGCGGAAACCACGCGGGGAGCAGCAGCGATCCCCTGCTACTGCCTCACCGAGACCTATAACTGGCACCGGGAGTGCTCAGTCAAGGCCGCCCAAGAAAAGATAAGCTGAACTGGAACAACATCGGCGGGAAACGCCTAAGCGGGGGCGGGAAAGAAGCTGAGCCCCAACCCCCGATTCTCCTACCAGCCGAGTCGCCCCACCCACCTGACGCCGGTGAGGCTGGCCGACAACAGCGCGACGGTTCGCGCCCTGGTTCGCCGACGAGCTCCCCTGCTGCATCCCGGCCCTGGCAACCCTGACAGCAGTGGCCGACGTGGAGGGAGAGCTGCCCCGACTCGGCCACTTGGGGTCGGAAGGACCCGGGCAGCTCCAGATCCCTATCCGTGCGAACGAGTGGGACCTGCTGGCACTGGTGGACACGGCTGCGAGCCACTCCTACATCGCGGCGCACCTCGTCCCCAGTACCGAGGTAATGCCCTGCCCAGGAGTGGTACAGCTGGCCACCAGGAGGACAAGCACAATGATGGCGGGCACCACAAAGGTAAGACTCGACATAAGGGACCATGTCAGTCACACCGAGGCCCTAGTGGCGCCTGACCTGCAGGAAGATCTAATCCTGGGGGCTCCATGGCTCAAGCAGGTGGAGGCGACCATAGAGGTGCCGGGCGACTCCATCTCGGTACGTGTGGACACTGGACAGACTACAGTGTGCACCACCCCCAGCCTCCTCCCCCATACTCAGTCACCCACCTGAACGATCTTCGGTACAACATGCCCAGTGAATATGTTGGTCTCATCAACCGTGTGCTGGAGGGCTAGTCCCAGGTCTTCGCCACAGCAGACCGATTGCGGCGCACCACCGTTACTGAACACAGTAGTCCTATGGTGCCCCACAAGCCACCTTATGAGAAGTGTTTGGGTTTGGGTCTCGCGAGCAGGATGCTATTCAGAGACAGATAAGTGAGATGCTGCGCGACAGGTTCATTGAACCTAGCACCTCTCCCTACAACTCACGAATAGTAATGGCATCGAAGAAGGATGGAAGACTTCGCTTTTGCGTGAATTTTAAGCCTGTGAACTGCCTTAAGATCCCAGTCTCACCTCCACTCATAAACACTACTGATGCTCTGGCCGGGCTGGGAGATGCGAAGATCTTCACCACCATTGATCTGAAATCCGGATACTGGCAGGTGCCTGTGAGCCCTGCTGACCGCCCCAAGACTGCATTTACAGTGCCTGATGGTCGGCGGTTCCAAATCTGTGCCATGCCATTCGGACTGATAGACGCTCCCACTACCTTTCAAACCATGATGGTACGCGTCTTGGACGGCTATATTGAGAAGTTCGCCACTGCTTACCTCGACAGTGTCATTATCAGGTCCCGTACATGGGAGGACCACGCCCACCACTTGGCTTTGGTCCTGGAATGGCTGGCCAGGCATGGGCTCACCTGTGCACCCCAAAAATGTCACATTGGGGCGGAGGAAATAGAGTACCTGGGGCATGTCGTGACAGCTGAGGGATGCCGACCAAGACCTGTGTAACTGGAGCTGATTGAGAAGAAGCCAGTGCTACGCACCAGAAAGCAGCTCCAGAAACTGATGGGACTACTGAACTGGCTGCAGGCATTCATCCCACACTTCTCAATGGTCACAACTCCGATGACCAGCCTTCTGTCACCCAAGACTAAGTACCGGTGGACAGCCGCCGTGGACAATGCCTTCCACCAAGTTAAGTCCTTGTTTCGTCCCTGTCACACCTTGTCACACCTTCAGCCAGACTGCCTCCTCTTCATCCAAACTGACGCCAATCAGGACGGGATGGGCGCAGTCCTCTACCAGGTTGACGATGAGGGGCGGAAGCAGGTTGTCGAGTATGCCAGTGCCAAGTTTGACCCGGCCGAAAGATGGTACCATGTGAATGAGCAAGAATGTCTCGCAGTGGTCTGGGCCATCCAGAGATACCACCACCACCTCGAGGGCCGCACATTCACCCTATGTACCAGCAGCCAGTGCTTGTGCTGGCCCGACTCAGCACAGGGCCAGAAATCAAAGTTTGCTCATTGGGCCATGATACTCATGAGATTCTCCTTTTCTATCGATCATGAGCCAGGAAGAGAGACGAGATTTCGAGGCATTCAGATCCAAACAACGAGTTCCACGACGACCAGGGATGGGAGGATCTCCTCTCCCCGACGCCAGAGCCCACTGGCGAATGTCCCGAGCCTCCACCGTACTACATTGCACATGATGCAGGGACCACCTGCTGCCATTCACGACCTTTAACCAGCCACAGTAGTGGAACTGCTCACGCAGGTGCGCGAGGAGGAGCACTGGAACCCAGACATGCTCGCGCGCCTAGCCGACTGTGGGGCCCGTTTGGTACCAAATCACTGGAGTCTGGAGGGGCTGCTCCAGACTAAGGGGCCTCATAGGAACAGTAGATGGCAGGCGTACGCGCCCCCAGCAGTCAGACCTGCCATTCAGCACTACTACCATGACAATATGCTAGCCAGTCATCCTGGTGCAGAACAGACACTGCGGGATGTCAAGCGGGCTTTCCACTGGCCAGGCATGGCCTCGGACATTAGGCATTACATTCGGGCTAGCCAGATCTGCCAGCATCGAAAGTCCGGCTGTCCTGATGGCGAGGAACAGCAGGTTCCATGACGGCCTCAGGTCCTTTTCCACACGGTCGCCATGGACATTATGGGGCCATATCCTCGTATGTCCTGAGGCCGGCACTTCATCATTGTGGTCACTGACGTCTTCACCCGCTGGTTTGAGGCATTCGCGGTGGCCAAGGTACTCTGATTGCACTTCTGGAGCATGAAGTCTTCCCACGATACAGGTACCCAGGTGTCCTGCTGATGCACAACGGGGTGCAGTTCGCGGGGAGGCCGTGGAAGGTGTCCTGTGGTAGGTGGGGGGTGCAGCACTACACCACTCCCACCTACCATCCATGCGCGAACCCTATCAAATGTAGGAATCAGGACATCAAGACTCAGTTGCATATCAGGTTAGATGAAGACCATATGAAGTGGGATCTGCACCTCCCCACCCTCCTGTATTGTCTACGTCGTAGAACCAATGTGGTGATGGTATACTCTCCAGCTGAACTGATGCAGGGCCGGAACCTCATCCTGCCTGGGGAAGTTCAGGCGGGAAGAGTCATGGAGCAGGCTCCAGTAGAAGAGCTGAGGGAGGAGGCGCAGCAACACTAGGCACATTTCTTGGTGCAGCACACCCCCCAGTCAACACGACCCCGGGCCCCGCTGATCCCGAGTCAACAGGTCTACATCCGGTGCCACCACCTGTTGGCTGGTGACCGAAAGTTCCGCACTGGTTTAGCGCCGAAGTGGGCGGGGCCGCAGAAGGTCGTGGCCCGGCTTGGGTCCACTTCCTACCTGGTTCGCCGTCTCAACGGGCGAGAGGTGAAGGTTCACCGGGACGACTTTCGGCTGGCCAACCCACCCGATGTGCAGCTAGCTGCTGCTCCAGCCGACCCGCACATGGTAGACCTGACCTGGGGTCCGCCTGTACGAACACCACCCGACTGAGAGCAAACAGCAGTCCCAGGTAATCCCACACCAGGGAACAGTGTCCCAGAAACCAGTACATCTGACAACCACAGTCAGTTCCTGATAAACCAAAATGGGATGCAAGCAGTCGCAAATGCCGTGGGCGTGCCGCGCGGCGCAAACATGGGCGAGCTTGAACTGCTCATATACCACCTTTTCCTGGAGGACAACAATCCATTCGCGGCCTTGGCCTAGGTGACTCGAATGCCGAGGGGCCAAGGGTGATTTATGTCTCTGGGGACGACAGTGTACCTGACGAACCAGTAGCCATGGCCCCCGATGACCCTGTCACACACAGGGGTGGCAGTGAGAGTCCGTGGCGCTGTCGAGACCCAGTGCCCATCAATGCACCAAATTAACACAGAAGGGCTGACAATCCAGCTCCTCAGCCGAGAGGGTAAGGTTGACAGGGCACAGCCCCTGGTCATCGACATGTTCCCAGAAGAGCCATCCCGTGGGTTCCCCAAGCCCCACTTCACCCAACCTCATCCTCTTGCCACAGACAACCTCATCCATGTACACACTAACACACTAGACCACAGGAGTGTTAGGCAGCCTTGTCCGGCATCGATGGGCAAAGTGGCCTCGGAGAAGGGGGGGGGGGGAGCATATGACGAAAGCTGTCGTGTCTATCCTGGTCCCTAGGCCCGCTGTTGCCCATAGCCTTCTGGTCCGGGCATGAGTGTGAAAAAGTGTTTGAGTGGTGCTTCGAGTGGTGAGCGCACCCGAGCATGGCGTCTGGTGTGATGAATGACAGTGTTATCTGACCCGGACTGCGTACTGTCTCCCATGAATTTCGTGCGTCCCCCTCCCCTGCTCCCTGCTCGCCGTGCGCCAGTGCGTGGGAGTCAGTCGTAGCTCGCCTGTCATCCACGACGGACGCGTCTGAGCGCTGCTCCGCGCTTCGCCACTAGCAACTCGTGAATTGTTCGCCGTTTAGCAGCCAGTGCCTTAACGACATAGACCGAACTACGGACATACATAGACCGAACTAAATGGCGTCTCGAGCGGCCGACAGCCCGAGGGGTCGCTGTTATCCTGGCCCCCTTTTGTAAACCACAAGGTGAGAACCCGTTCACTCCCTGAGTTTTAGGCTGGCCGGCACTATCCTCACGACAGGGAATCACTCGCAACAGGGGTCAGAGAGCCAGGTGTCATCAATACCATTGAAACTGGGTCATACAGTACTTTCTACGCAGTAAATGTACTTGCTTCTAACTGGAAATGAATATGATTTGGTGCTGTTTGATGAATAATCGTTCGGGAAAAAATCAGTATGGATTGCTTGGGCGAGTACATTTATGACATAATATATTTTTTTTAATTCGAAAACCACTTCTGGCTATGTTTTAACTTTTATCTTATTTCAGTTTTGTTTAAAATTATGTATAAAGTTTTCTTACGTGTAATGTGTCAAGTTTTGTGTAAAGTTATAGTGGCTGTAACTGTATAATAACGACAACATGCCTAAAAGAAAATCGCAAATCTCGCGAATGACATCACAGACGAGAGCAGCAAGGTTACGCCGAACGGAAGAGTCTTCTTCTGAAACTAAGCAGCGTCTCGCGAGTCATACGTTTCGAAGTGATGCACTTCTCACTAATACTAATTTATTCCTATATTAATCCGCGTGTATTAGCTATTTACGAATTAGCCTAGGTGATTCTTGAAAAGTCTTTTTAGAGTATATCAGCCATTTCTGTTGAGCTTCCTAATGGTTGCAAGGATCCTCACAGAATCGCGAATGTTGCTTTTCGTGATAGGACGAGTCGCTTCTTGCCATGCAGCCTTCGAGCGGCTTGTGGCGCTGTCTTTTGGTGGAAAAAAGTAATGATAACAGGTTTTTTAGCCAGCCAACTACCGTCTACGACCCTCTAATATCCAAATAATATTGTGAAATTATCATTTTCTTCGCATAAAAACGGAAATTTTCCCGAAAAATGTAAAGTGAATAAATTTTTGAAAACGCAAACAAATGACGGCCAAGAGAGTACGTTTTTGTTGATACAAAGTCTGTGTTGGCGTTGAAAGAAATCGGAAATACTTTAATGCATACACTTTGGTCCCGGGAGAAGGGAGGCCTGGTCCCCCTGGGATTAAGCAGTTCATAAATCGTGACTGTGAAATGGGACAGTCAAACGTAAACATTCTGTGTATCTTAAAGTTTTCTGGCATACTGAATTAATAATGGCCCAACAGTATAAAGCATACAAGCACTACATCAGTAGTATAGGAATGGGGTTCCGAGCGCACGGCTTCTGGCTGAGGATTGAAGATTGTTTACATTGTGACGTCACGGCGGCCATCTTGGAGGAGTGTAACGGGACACAGCGTAACGGGACAAGTTTGACCTTGACCTTTGACCCTCAAAATCCGCCAAAATTGGGCAAAAATTGCCCAAAATTCATCAAAAATCGTTAAAATTTGCATTTCTGTGAAAAAAAATTCCGCCAAAAAATTTCAAAAAATTCCTCAATTAAAAAATTTCTCTTTTCGAGGGAAAAATTCCCGTTTCGAGGGAAAATTTCCCGTTTTTAGTCCTTTAAAATCCCAGAGGCTAGAAATGTCCATATGTAGGCTTAAGCATCCATGTCGACAGCCTCCGATAAGCCTCTGACGTCATCATGGATTATGACGTCACCGTTGCAATTTTCGTTACGGCCGCCATCTTTACCTTTTTTTATTTATTATCCGATTTTAATAAAAAAAATTTAAATTAATAAAAAAATAACTTAATAAATTTTTAATAAAAAATATTTAAAAAAACAAACATTTACGACACGGAGTTCGAAGTCCTCGGTTCGAACCCGACGAGTGCAAAAAAAAATTAAAAATGGCGACCGATCCTTCCCTCGTGGTGGGTGCTAGCAGACTGACTCCCACCACTTTTTTTCAAAGCATATATATCGTCACCTAGTATGACGTCATGTCCGCCATCTTGTCTTCGATGCAGGAAGCCATCATCATTGTATCGTCGGCGAGAGTGCGCTGACGTCATGTTAGTTTAGTTCTCATCCGCTAGAGTACAGTAATCATTTATTACTATGACACTCGCCATCTTGAAATTCGGCCGCCATCTTGAAAATCCATAATTATTTAGCTAGAAATTCGGGAAAAGTTCCAATATTCATTAAATAAATCACTCATTAATTTACATATTGATTCGATCGATTCCTGTCCTCGGTTCGATACCCGATCGATGCAATAATGATTAATTTGATGTAAAAAAAATAATAATTTCATTATTCCATGTTCAACATTCGTAAAGAGACTCTAAATCCTCTACGACCATCATACTATAAGCCACCAACACCAACATATTGGTAATTCATAATTTTAATGCTAGAGATTCGGGAAAAAGTTCAAAATTCATTAAATAAATTTGTATTACATATAATGATTGATTGGGTCGACTAAGGTCCTTGGTTCGATCCCTGGCCGATACAAAACAACTTTAATTAAAAAAAAAATACCACTAAAGTGTTAGGTTTGAGAAAATAAAAACACCACAAGTTCTTTTAAAAAAAATTTATTACATAAATTCAATACACTACTACAAGTACAAAAAAAACACTGACAAATTAACAAAGCCTTTTGGATTCCTCGATTCAAACAGTCTTCTTATTGTACGGACTAAGCCTTTTACATGACTTTAAATGTCTATCCGATCCGGTCATCACCGCAGCCAGAGACGGACTGAAGTTCAAATCACTTATATAGTCTCATTAGCCGATACAACACATGAGTCAAATCAATAACCATGTTCATTATACGTCTCGGAGCATTTTTTATAATGACGATGTAAGCTATCGAGACGTGAAATTAGTTTATTGCACTTATTGCACTGAAATTGTATTCTTTGAACATTATTAGAACAACCGCTTCTTTCATGTCTGCGAGCATTTGAGGTGATAGTAAATGATGCACCACAGTATTTGCACTGATGCGAAGTATGCTCTTCATTAATTGAAGTATTCAATGCTGATGAAACTTCAGCTGATGGTGGATCAGCACATATCGAAGTCTCCTCCAGTGTTGTCAGAGGCGTTGCCAACGGGATCTGATCCAACATCGTCGGCGCTGACGTCATGGTTCCCGTAGTCGATGATACATCCTCCATCGAGTACGACGTTAAAGTCGGTAAAGATGCCATCGAAGTCTCAAGAACAGGTAATTACGCGATTTATGCACCAGATTAAACAATCTAGGTGATCCTTACACCGCCGTCTTCAGAAACAAACTGAGCGTCCTGCTGTCTAGGACTCGCTTATATACATGCACCGGATGGAATAATACGCTAGTCAAATCAAGAACAATTTATTATAATACTAGAGTCAAAACAACATTAAAAAAATAGAAGCGCCATCAAAAAAAAAGGAAGCACACTTGGAAGCACCGACTACGAAAAGGCAGCACATTTGGAAGCACCAACTACGAAAAGGCAGCACATTTGGAAGCACCGACTACGAAAAGGCAGCACATTTGGAAGCACCGACAACGAAAAGGCAGCACATTTGGAAGCACCGACTACGAAAAGGCAGCACATTTGGAAGCACCGACTACGAAAAGGCAGCACATTTGTCATTGGCTCCAATATTCATTGGCTCCAATATTCATTGGTTCCATCAGTCTATTGATTATATCAGTCTAGTGACTCCAACAGTCATTGACACCAACGGCCTTTTTCTTCATCAGCTCCAATGATATTTGGCTAGAATGCTACGAGTCTAAGAGACCATGAGGCTACAATTCTACGAGTGTACAAGACTCCTCCAACTACCTTCAAGTGTATAAAGCTCCAAATGCTCCAACAGCTCCAACACGCAATGTACGCGCAATACATGTAATTTACACACAATAAATGTAATGATTACACAGTACACACACACAGGAAACGGAACGTACACACAGTACACACAGGAAACGGAACGTACACACAGTACACACACACAGGAAACGGAACGTACACACAGTACACACAGGAAACGGAACGTACACACAGTACACACAGGAAACGGAACGTACACACAGTACACACAGGAAACGGAACGTACACACAGTACACACAGGAAACGGAACGTACACACAGTACACACAGGAAACGGAACGTACACACAGTACACACACAGGGAACGGAACGTACACACAGTACACACACAGGAAACGGAACGTACACACAGTACACACAGGGAACGGAACGTACACACAGTACACACAGGGAACGGAACGTACACACAGTACACACAGGAAACGGAACGTACACACAGTACACACAGGAAACGGAACGAACACGTAATATTCACGCAATTGACACACAGTACACGCAGAGTACACACAATTTACGCAAAGTACACCCAATGTACGCAATGTACGCAATATATATGTAATGTACACACAATGACTACGCTTCGTTCGCGCAGGACAAGCATTTAATGAAAACGAAGCACGTTTGGACGGAAATTCTATAAAACGAAAGCTCATTTAACGAAAAGGAGGCGCATTCTCTCGTTCATTCAACTTGGTAGGATACGATCTTCAATGATAAGTTAGGATATAATCTCTCCATCAGTCTATGAATCCAACAGTTTATATTTCCATTAGCCATCGACTCCAACAGTCATTGACTCCAACAGTCATTGGCTCCAACAGTCATTGCCTCCAACAGTCATTGTCTCCAACGTCCTTTTGGTTCATCAGCTCCAATGATATTTGGTTAGAATGCTACGACTCTAAGAGACTATGAGACTACAATTCTACGAGTGTACAAGACTCCTCCAACTACCTTCAAGCGTACAAAGCTCCAACTACTTCAGCAGCATTATGTTATAATAGTACAAGGCTACTTGACTACGAAGCTACAAGTCTACATGGCTCCAATTGCGGCATCTGTCTTCGTCTGAATTTTCTCTTTGACTCCAACTCCGCCCGCCAGCATCTCTTCGATCTGCACCTCGATTATGTTATAATAGTACAAGGCTACTTGACTACGAAGCTACAAGTCTACATGGCTCCAATTACGGCATCTGTCTTCGGCTGAATTTTCTCTTTGGCTCCAACTGCTACAGCAGCATTATGTTATAATAGTACAAGGCTACTTGACTACGAAGCTACACATCTACAAGGCTCCAATTATCACATCTGTCTTCGTCAGCATTTTCTCTTTTGCTCCCACTGCTCCAACAGCATTATGTTATATGATTCCATGGATACTTTGTTACGTAGCTACAGGTCTACGAGATTCCAATGCATTATGTTTACGAAGCTTCCAGAACACAGGGTTACGAGACTGCGAGGCTACAGGACTACGAAGCTTCCAGGACACGAGGCTACATGGCTACGAGACTACATGACTCTAACTGATTACAATAGCACCACTCAGTGGTGAGAGTTAGGTTATCTCATGCAAAAGTACTTTATGCATGTAGTTCTGCTTTTCAACAACAGATGTCGCCACATGTTGCTTGCAGGTAAATAATATTTAGTTCTTTTATGCGGGATGCGGGATGCACACTAACGATCGCAAAAGAAGGATGGCTTCGCTAGACTCCAAGGAAAAGGAAGTTCGTCTTGCATGTTGGTGCTCCACAGATGTCTCATGGCGTAATATTAATTTGACTGAGTAATGATATTTGTCAATTCCACCTGATAAAAATATTGCAAGTTTTGATTTAGTAGAAGAAATTATCGAAGTAAATGTAACTCCAATTAAAATGACATGTCTCAATAGACAAAAAAAATCCATGCAGAAAGTGGTTCCTCAGAATAGTCAGAAACACTTGAAGAAACCACAGGAATGATTGCAAGAACACGGGAAAAACCATCAAATTATTGACAATAATCAGGAGCACACGGAGAAAACCATCATAAAATTGGCAAGAATAATCAGGAGCACACGGAGAAATCCATCATAATATTGACCAGATTAATCAGAAGTACTCGGAGAAAACCACCACATGTTTTCCTTGATATCATAAAATTACAGGAAAAAAATATTTAAAAACAAAAATAAATTAATAAAAAAATAAAAAAATAAAAAAATTGCATAAATTTCTGGCTTGTACAAGAACTCTATCTTTGCTCAACAATGATAAGTTTACAAGCTAGCAGAAACTGTTTATGCAATTTTTTTATTTTTTTATTTTTTTATTAATTTATTTTTGTTTTTAAATATTTTTTTACTGTAATTTTATGATATCAAGGAAAACATGTGGTGGTTTTCTCCGAGTACTTCTGATTAATCTGGTCAATATTATGATGGTTTTCTCCGTGTGCTCCTGATTATTCTTGCCAATTTTATGATGGTTTTCTCCGTGTGCTCCTGATTATTGTCAATAATTTGATGGTTTTTCCCGTGTTCTTGCAATCATTCCTGTGGTTTCTTCAAGTGTTTCTGACTATTCTGAGGAACCACTTTCTGCATGGATTTTTTTTGTCTATTGAGACATGTCATTTTAATTGGAGTTACATTTACTTCGATAATTTCTTCTACTAAATCAAAACTTGCAATATTTTTATCAGGTGGAATTGACAAATATCATTACTCAGTCAAATTAATATTACGCCATGAGACATCTGTGGAGCACCAACATGCAAGACGAACTTCCTTTTCCTTGGAGTCTAGCGAAGCCATCCTTCTTTTGCGATCGTTAGTGTGCATCCCGCATCCCGCATAAAAGAACTAAATATTATTTACCTGCAAGCAACATGTGGCGACATCTGTTGTTGAAAAGCAGAACTACATGCATAAAGTACTTTTGCATGAGATAACCTAACTCTCACCACTGAGTGGTGCTATTGTAATCAGTTAGAGTCATGTAGTCTCGTAGCCATGTAGCCTCGTGTCCTGGAAGCTTCGTAGTCCTGTAGCCTCGCAGTCTCGTAACCCTGTGTTCTGGAAGCTTCGTAAACATGATGCATTGGAACCTCGTAGACCTGTAGCTACGTAACAAAGTATCCATGGAATCATATAACATAATGCTGTTGGAGCAGTGGGAGCAAAAGAGAAAATGCTGACGAAGACAGATGTGATAATTGGAGCCTTGTAGATGTGTAGCTTCGTAGTCAAGTAGCCTTGTACTATTATAACATAATGCTGCTGTAGCAGTTGGAGCCAAAGAGAAAATTCAGCCAAAGACAGATGCCGTAATTGGAGCCATGTAGACTTGTAGCTTCGTAGTCAAGTAGCCTTGTACTATTATAACATAATCGAGGTGCAGATCGAAGAGATGCTGGCGGGCGGAGTTGGAGTCAAAGAGAAAATTCAGACGAAGACAGATGCCGCAATTGGAGCCATGTAGACTTGTAGCTTCGTAGTCAAGTAGCCTTGTACTATTATAACATAATGCTGCTGAAGTAGTTGGAGCTTTGTACGCTTGAAGGTAGTTGGAGGAGTCTTGTACACTCGTAGAATTGTAGTCTCATAGTCTCTTAGAGTCGTAGCATTCTAACCAAATATCATTGGAGCTGATGAACCAAAAGGACGTTGGAGACAATGACTGTTGGAGGCAAGACTGTTGGAGCCAATGACTGTTGGAGTCAATGACTGTTGGAGTCGATGGCTAATGGAAATATAAACTGTTGGATTCATAGACTGATGGAGAGATTATATCCTAACTTATCATTGAAGATCGTATCCTACCAAGTTGAATGAACGAGAGAATGCGCCTCCTTTTCGTTAAACGAGCTTTCGTTTTATAGAATTTCCGTCCAAACGTGCTTCGTTTTCATTAAATGCTTGTCCTGCGCGAACGAAGCGTAGTCATTGTGTGTACATTACATATATATTGCGTACATTGCGTACATTGGGTGTACTTTGCGTAAATTGTGTGTACTCTGCGTGTACTGTGTGTCAATTGCGTGAATATTACGTGTTCGTTCCGTTTCCTGTGTGTACTGTGTGTACGTTCCGTTTCCTGTGTGTACTGTGTGTACGTTCCGTTCCCTGTGTGTACTGTGTGTACGTTCCGTTCCCTGTGTGTACTGTGTGTACGTTCCGTTCCCTGTGTGTACTGTGTGTACGTTCCGTTTCCTGTGTGTGTACTGTGTGTACGTTCCGTTCCCTGTGTGTGTACTGTGTGTACGTTCCGTTTCCTGTGTGTACTGTGTGTACGTTCTGTTTCCTGTGTGTACTGTGTGTACGTTCCGTTTCCTGTGTGTACTGTGTGTACGTTCCGTTTCCTGTGTGTACTGTGTGTACGTTCCGTTTCCTGTGTGTACTGTGTGTACGTTCCGTTTCCTGTGTGTGTGTACTGTGTGTACGTTCCGTTTCCTGTGTGTACTGTGTGTACGTTCCGTTTCCTGTGTGTGTGTACTGTGTAATCATTACATTTATTGTGTGTAAATTACATGTATTGCGCGTACATTGCGTGTTGGAGCTGTTGGAGCATTTGGAGCTTTATACACTTGAAGGTAGTTGGAGGAGTCTTGTACACTCGTAGAATTGTAGCCTCATGGTCTCTTAGACTCGTAGCATTCTAGCCAAATATCATTGGAGCTGATGAAGAAAAAGGCCGTTGGTGTCAATGACTGTTGGAGTCACTAGACTGATATAATCAATAGACTGATGGAACCAATGAATATTGGAGCCAATGAATATTGGAGCCAATGACAAATGTGCTGCCTTTTCGTAGTCGGTGCTTCCAAATGTGCTGCCTTTTCGTAGTCGGTGCTTCCAAATGTGCTGCCTTTTCGTTGTCGGTGCTTCCAAATGTGCTGCCTTTTCGTAGTTGGTGCTTCCAAATGTGCTGCCTTTTCGTAGTCGGTGCTTCCAAATGTGCTGCCTTTTCGTAGTCGGTGCTTCCAAGTGTGCTTCCTTTTTTTTTGATGGCGCTTCTATTTTTTTAATGTTGTTTTGACTCTAGTATTATAATAAATTGTTCTTGATTTGACTAGCGTATTATTCCATCCGGTGCATGTATATAAGCGAGTCCTAGACAGCAGGACGCTCAGTTTGTTTCTGACGACAGCGGTGTAAGGATCACCTAGATTGTTTAATCTGGTGCATAAATCGCGTAATTACCTGTTCTTGAGACTTCGATGGCATCTTTACCGACTTTAACGTCGTACTCGATGGAGGATGTATCATCGACTACGGGAACCATGACGTCAGCGCCGACGATGTTGGAGCAGATCCCGTTGGCAACGCCTCTGACAACACTGGAGGAGACTTCGATATGTGCTGTTCCACCATCAGCTGAAGTTTCATCAGCATTGAATACTTCAATTAATGAAGAGCATACTTCGCATCAGTGCAAATACTGTGGTGCATCATTTACTATCACCTCAAATGCTCGCAGACATGAAAGAAGCGGTTGTTCTAATAATGTTCAAAGAATAAAATTTCAGCGCAATAAGTGCAATAAACTAATTTCACGTATCGATAGCTTACATCGTCAGTATAAAAAATGCTCCGAGACGTATAATGAACATGGTTATTGATTTGACTCATGTGTTGTATCGGCTAATGAGACTATATAAGTGATTTGAACTTCAGTCCGTCTCTGGCTGCGGTGATGACCGGATCGGATAGACATTTAAAGTCATGTAAAAGGCTTAGTCCGTACAATAAGAAGACTGTTTGAATCGAGGAATCCAAAAGGCTTTGTTAATTTGTCAGTGTTTTTTTTGTACTTGTAGTAGTGTATTGAATTTATGTAATAAAATTTTTTTAAATGAACTTGTGGTGTTTTTATTTTCTCAAACCTAACACTTTAGTGGTATTTTTTTTTAAATTAAAGTTGTTTTGTATCGGCCAGGGATCGAACCAAGGACCTTAGTCGATCCAATCAATCATTATATGGAATACAAATTTATTTAATGAATTTTGAACTTTTTCCCGAATCTCTAGCATTAAAATTATGAATTACCAATATGTTGGTGTTGGTGGCTTATAGTATGATGGTCGTAGAGGATTTAGAGTCTCTTTACGAATGTTGAACATGGAATAATGAAATTATTATTTTTTTTACATCAAATTAAACATTAGTGCTTCGATCGGGTATCGAACCGAGGACAGGAATCGATCGAATCAATATGTAAATTAATGAGTGATTTATTTAATGAATATTGGAACTTTTCCCGAATTTCTAGCTAAATAATTATGGATTTTCAAGATGGCGGCCGAATTTCAAGATGGCGAGTGTCATAGTAATAAATGATTACTGTACTCTAGCGGATGAGAACTAAACTAACATGACGTCAGCGCACTCTCGCCGACGATACAATGATGATGGCTTCCTGCATCGAAGACAAGATGGCGGACATGACGTCATACTAGGTGACGATATATATGCTTTGAAAAAAAGTGGTGGGAGTCAGTCTGCTAGCACCCACCACGAGGGAAGGATCGGTCGCCATTTTTAATTTTTTTTTGCACTCGTCGGGTTCGAACCGAGGACTTCGAACTCCGTGTCGTAAATGTTTGTTTTTTTAAATATTTTTTATTAAAAATTTATTAAGTTATTTTTTTATTAATTTAAATTTTTTTTATTAAAATCGGATAATAAATAAAAAAAGGTAAAGATGGCGGCCGTAACGAAAATTGCAACGGTGACGTCATAATCCATGATGACGTCAGAGGCTTATCGGAGGCTGTCGACATGGATGCTTAAGCCTACATATGGACATTTCTAGCCTCTGGGATTTTAAAGGACTAAAAACGGGAAATTTTCCCTCGAAACGGGAATTTTTCCCTCGAAAAGATAAATTTTTTAATTGAGGAATTTTTTGAAATTTTTTGGCGGAATTTTTTTTCACAGAAATGCAAATTTTAACGATTTTTGATGAATTTTGGGCAATTTTTGCCCAATTTTGGCGGATTTTGAGGGTCAAAGGTCAAGGTCAAACTTGTCCCGTTACGCTGTGTCCCGTTACACTCCTCCAAGATGGCCGCCGTGACGTCACAATGTAAACAATCTTCAATCCTCAGTCAGAAGCCGTGCGCTCGGAACCCCATTCCTATACTACTTACATCATAAGATGACTTGTGTCGGTTAAAACCCACGCGTAAAGCTTTTGCCCTCTACCCCATCCTTAAGAATTTCCTTGGGTGTTTCTTTGCGAATCCTACATATTGGCAATCCTTCTTTCACGGATGGTTCTTAATGAAGTCAAACTTGATAAACTGAAGTATCATCTGGGTTAAGACTGCATCCGTGAAGGACACGTCGTTACTATTCGGGAGCATCCCGAGCAGCGCTTATCGTGACGCCTTAGCGCGCTCAAGGGCACCACAGTGGTTGAGTCTGCAGTTGGACGCACGCATGTAGTCTCGCGGTACGGGGGGCTTCTGGGTTCGAGTCCCGTGCAAGTCATGGGTGTGAACGTGCGCTAAACTAAACTGACACACTTCACAAACTACAGAAAAAAAATTATTCAAACAAACGACAAGTAAAGCTGTACGGGGTTCGATTCCCGGGTGAGTCTAACCTCGAATTTCTAGCAATTGGGAAACGTAACGCACGTTGCCTTAAGTGGGAGGGAGTTCTCGGGTCGTTCCCATTCCCTTCGCTAGTTATTTTCTTCAATTCTCCACCGGTATTTCTTCACATAGTGGCCTTGACGTCGACGACGCGGCAGGCACGCAGCCCTCGAGGGACAGGAAGAAGGGCGTAGCCAGGGCGGGGCAGCGAGGACCGTGGTCAGCCTCTGAAGATACTCACTACACTAACCAGCTGCAAATAACGAGTATTCATGGCCACTGAACACGAATAAAAATTATCTCGTTCTCCTTCGGCGCGTTTTAGAACATATCGTGAGGATAACACTGTTAATATGTGTAACGTTTAAAAAAAAAAGCATTTTAAGGTCATCGGATTGCTGAAAACGCGTATTAAAGTACCGTTATTTGTTTTTCTTTGTTTGTTGACCATATTCCTGTTGTGGAGTATTGTGCGGCGTTAAATCCTGACATCAGCAATTTTTTGCTTAATTTGTGTTTTGTGTCATTTGTGTTTTTTTTGAAGTTTTCTTCTACAGACATATACATGTGCTAAGCAATGGCGTATGTCCAAAAGCTTGCATCAAGTCAAGTTAATGTATCGTCTTTTGAAAACGGTTCTGTGGGAGGAACACGGGAGCAGCCACTTTGCGGTGAACCGAGGAGCCGGGGAGGTTGTTGAGGGGTGGTAAGGGGGAACAGGGGAGCCGGGGAGGGGGTTGGGGGGGGTAAGGGGGGGCTTCCACAGGAGCCAGATCCCTGGACCAGGCGCGCTCACCCACGCAGCTCCTGGGCCCGGCGCTGAAGGGGATGAAGGAGTAGTAGTGGCGCTTGCTCGTCCTCTCCGGCAGGAAGTTGTCCGGGTCGAAGGTCAGCGGGTCGGGGTACACCTCGGGCAGGCGGTGCAGGTAGAACTGCGGGATGATGCAGGTGGCCCCGGCCGGGATCGTGTAGCCGGAGGCTGCGGAAACCACTCCTCTCAGCTCCGCGCGTCCGCACCTCCGCACGTGCCGTTGTCACCCAGCGTAGCGCGACAGCCATTCGGAGTGCTTTACGATACCATTTTGATCGGACACCAGAACTGTTTTGAGAGTTATTAAAAATTGCGAGTTGTAATTCTATCTTAAAAAATTCCTTAAATCTATTACTTATCAAATAAAACAAGTCATAAATGAAACTAAGAAATAAAAAAATTCATAATTAGAATGGTTAACCAAATTTTTTTACATAGGTAACCCAAATTTATTTCTATGTTGAATAACTGTGTTCACAAACTGCTGGTCAGACGACGTCGGATTCATCACGAAATTCCACTGGCTGAAATAAACACTAATATTTCAATTGCAAACCGATTTCACACAGGTCGTGTACACTCGCTTATGTTATTTTTAAAATTGTGAACCCAGCTTTACCCTCTGTTCGACTGTCTTAGTTACCGCCGCGCTCGTGCGTTCACGCCGCAGCGCTAGTGTCTCCACTCCGGCCACAAATACCCAGTCCAAGTTAGAGTATCAAAGTCTCATTTATGTCTTTGCCAAAAATATTTTAAAACATTCATGCACGAAAATTGCTACCTGAAAAAAGGCAAGTATACATACAGTCTGAAACTTAATATCCCGGTGAACACAAACTAAGTTCTAAAACCGCTTTTGAACTATGAAAAATTTTAAATGGCAAACAACATGTAACCAAAAGCTTTAAAAAAAACTTAGAGATATGACGAGAAACGCCACTACGTTAAATTACTTATATATTTGATTCCAATAACATTATATGTTCTAAAATAATACATTAAGCGTCTACGTGTATTATAAAACCGTCGCAAAACCAAAATCCAATCCATCGAAATTTGGTACACCGCTGTCATGCAAAATATTGCTGTATTTAACTATAGAAATTAAAACGAAGGTTTATAAAAAAAAGTAAAAGTGTCGTTTTTAAATGGAGGACGAAAATATTAAGCTTTTTATTTCCAGATGCGCGTGTAAATAGCGCCGCGCGAACAGGCAACTGCTCGCACGCGGAAGTCGTGCGTGGTTGCATGTCCCTCAGGCGCAGCGTCGCGGCTCACCTGTTTTAACGTCTTTGTTGATCTTGCGCGCGATGATGGGCACCGGCGGGAACAGCCTGAGCGTCTCCAGGATCACTCTCTCCAGGTACTTCATCTGCAGCGTGTCGTTGAAGGTGGCGGGTCGGTCCGAGTCGCCGAAGATCTCGTACATTTCCTCCATCACCTTGTCCTGCGACCGGGTAGAGCGAGGCTGCAGTCCATTCGAGCTTAACACGGCACAAGTGTACCCAACCCTTGGGGGAAAAAAAGGTCACTGCTCGTAAGTGTACGTGATTCAAAACTAAACCTAGGCAGGTCTACACTTTGCCATGTAGGTCCGAAATCATAAAAAGTAAAACATTGGCCTGACGTTTTAACCGTATAAGCTACGTTATTACTGGCTAGGAAGATACAAATATATTTTTTCTATTACGAATATTCCTAGAAAATATTTACCCCAATAAATATAACAAATTTAACAAGGATAGAGATTCTCACTCCTTTCTATAGTTTTTTTTCAGTTTTTTTCCCCACTGACAATTATAAGTGTGAATTTGACTACTACAACTTAAGCCAGTTGGATTGAAATCACAATCGCCAATTTAAGAAATTATTAATTTGTGTTTTTTTAGCTACGTCTTTAATGTTCTGTTTGTTGGCATGAACACGTTAGCTACTTATTATTTTCACAAAACATATTAAATAACTTTCGAATTTGTTTAGTAATTTCAATGTGCCAGGTTTGCATTCAACAAAAAAATTGAAACTAATATAGAGTCAATTAATAAGCCAAGTTGTGAGATCTTTAACTTCAAAGGACCATAAATCATATATATATATACAACTGAAAAATTTATCTTCAAGAAAGGAAAAATAATATTAAACATTTTTTTTCATTTTTACCTGGAAGAGTTTTTAAATATTTGATAGCTGTTTGATATAATGTCTATCATCCTGAAATTATTTTTAGTTGCACTATTAAAGAAAATTGAAAAAACTGAAAATTGATAAATCTATATTTCTTTCATGATTATTGTAACAATGCTCTAAGTTAATTGGTTTGAAGACCTAACTATATCATAAACATAGTAAATGATATTTAGACGTCTAAATTGGTAATACACAAACTATAAAAACAAGTTGGTTTTCATTTAAAAAATACTTCCTAATTCAATATCTGATATTTTCTCAAAATAAGATACTAAATATTGAACCAAAAATCTTATCATAAAAAAATTTATTCAATGAAAATTATTACCGCTATATCCCGTTCTCCGATTAAAGTATATTAGTGAATAATTATATATCTAAATTCGACAAGAATAAGTGGCTGCTAGATACGGGAAGGTTGCTATCGTTGGGCCGGCTCCTTCATCGGGCCTCCTCGATAACGCCACACGTATAGCCAAGTGGTGCGCTCTGTTGATTGTAACGTGAACTACTTGAAGGCAAACACGCGCCATAGTTGTCACGAGTTGTCCCATGCAGCTGCACGGCACATATAAGCGAAGGTAAGTTTTACACATATTAATTGTAATTGATTAGTGTTACAGAAACAAGAATATAAGGGAAATGTTCATTATGATATATTCTTCACTTACATTCACTGAAAGCATGTTTCATGCCCATTATGTTACCATATTGATGTTTTAAACGAATGTTTTACAAGTATAGAAATGGCCGTTTAGGTTAGGATAGTGCGAGTTGCCTCCAATGAGCTATATCGAGTCGCCATGAATGGGCCACTGGCTTAATCAAGGAAACACTGGCTCAATGAAGGTAAATGTGTTTGCTGGCGATCACAACGATTATTTTGAGCTGTAGAATACACAATTGCGTCCGTTAATTTAATGCTGGAGTTAATAAAGCGTTTTAGGTATATTTTCACACAAAAACACCTATTTTTCTGTTGTAGATGGCTGTACGGAGTAAATACGGTCGGTGGGAGGAGGATGACATGAGTCGCGCGTTAGCTGCAGCGCGTAATCATGATATGAGCGTCAATGAGGCTGCCAGAACGTACAGCATACCACGGGCAACACTGCAGAGACTCTTGGCAGGTAGGAATAGTTTTGCCGTTGAACAGAAAAAAATGATAGGCAGTACTGCTGATCTACCTACAGAAGTAGAACACGAACTAGTTTCACATGTGCTAAAATTAGAGGAATCCATGTTTGGCATAACACCTACAGATCTGCATAAATTGGCGTTTGAAATTGCTGTGACAAATGAAATCCCACACAGGTTTAATACAGAAAAAGAAATAGCAGGGAAGAAATGGTATTATGCATTTATGAAAAGACATCCCGAACTCAGTTTGCGACAGCCAGAGTCAACTTCTTTTGCTCGAACGAAAAGTTTTAAAAGGAGAATGTGCATCATTTTTATGACATTCTAGAGAGGAACGTTGATGAAAACCAGCTGGATGCAACGCGAGTGTTTAACGTTGATGAGACTGGTCTGTCAACAGTACAAAAGAAACCAAGGAAAGTGGTAGCTGAAAAAGGTAAAAGGGTAGTAGGTTCGATAGCCAGTGGAGAACGGGGGTCAACTACCACGGCAGTTTGCTGCGCGAGTGCTGCTGGCCAGTATGTCCCGCCGTTAATAATATATAAGCGTTCTCGCACTGCTAACGGGCTGGAAGAAGGAGCTCCACCAGGAACTATATTTGCATATAACCCAGAAAGTGGATACATAAACAAAGATATTTTTGTAGTTTCCTTGCAACATTTCATCAAGACTATCAACCCTACAAAATAAAGGAAAGTTTTGCTCCTTCTAGATGGTCATTGTAGCAATACTAAAAACCTCAGTGCATTAGAGATTGCTCGTGAAAACGGAATAATAATGCTGTCGCTTCCAGGCCACACCACACACAAGCTCCAGCCCCTTGATGTGTCTTTTTTTTAAGCCGCTGAGTAGCTATTACATAAATGAAATTGAAAAGTTCTTTCGCCAAAAACGCAGCGAAGGCAAACTTGAAGTTGTCACTCAGTTTCATATAGCTCGATTATTTGGAAAAGAATATGGACAAGCTGCGACAGTAGGGACAACAGTGAATGGGTTTGCGAAAACTGGAGTTTGGCCAGTCAACAGGGATATGTTTCAGGATTGCCATTTTGTAGCAGCAATGCAATTTGAAACAGATGACATACCCATTACTGAAACTCCAGAAACAGTCTTACCACTCAGTAGAAACATTCATCCTACTACATTTTCAGCTGAAGAAGCTGTACCCTCTACCAGTAACGATGATCAAGAATCACCTCCATTAGTTGAAACACTGGCATCACAAGTGCATTATTCCTTAGATAAAATCTCTCCATTTCCAGAAAAAAGTTACGCTGGACGAGGTTCAAATAAAAAGGGACAGAACGCGATTGTCATTACAAGCAGTCCTTATAAACAGACTCTGGAAGACACTGAAATAAGGAAACGAATGCCCAAGAAAAATCAGACTACCAAGAAACGACGTCTCCAATTTCATACTTCCGGCAAGTCTCAAGATCCAAACTCTGTTTTCCTTCACCTTTGTCAGCAAAGTCCCATTCTAAGGAAGAGTCATGGTTTTGTGCAATCTGTTCCCAGGACATAAAGGAAGATATGATTCAGTGTTTAGGGTGCAAGGAGTGGGTGCACGAAAGTTGTGCTGGTGTTAAGAAAGGGGATAAAGTATTATTTTGTGAAAACTGTGACTAATTTGTAAAAGAATATCGCCTTGCTTGTTTTCTAGAATGGTTTTGATGGTAATTGTTTTGTATTAATATTTTCAATGTATTCATCTGCAGAAAACAGTATCTGCAATACTATGTAGGCCTATAGCTTTTATGTATTAATGACGAAATATTTAGGCTATGTTTGGTCATAAAAATTTTGTTCATGCATTTTCCAAAGAGTTTTAACAGTTAACAATTGGCTCAGGCGGGGACCAGTCAATTAACAGAGGTCCCACATGTGACTTTAAATACTGACAATGGAATATATTACCAGGTGTTTCGTGTTAAACAGTTGTTATACAACAGCCCATTAATGGCAACTGCCTGGCCCAATGATGGAGATGGGTTTCCTTCGTTGAGCCGTTTACACCTTTTTTAGTTTTTTAAATATTTATTGACATTTACATCCTTTTGGCTTGTCATGTTTATAAAGTGTTTATCAATATACAGAGTTCACATTTACTTATAAAACTTAGAATGTTTATTTTATTTAACGATTTTATGAAGAGTTTCGTTTAACTGGCCCATTGATAGCAACCTTCCCCTACAAACGATTAACTCAATAGCAATCTTCTATATTCAGTGAATATAATAAATTTATGAAAACCATTCTTGAGTGGATTAAAATATGTTTTTAAATGACGAGATCCTAACATTGTGATTATAAAAGTTTTTTGTAAATATTCTGCAAGACATACGTTAAGTCATCAAAACGTCTGGATCATAAATATATATTTAAACTATAAGGAACTAATAATATTTATTAATGTGTTAAACATTTCATTTCTAACTGTGACAGAGAGTCTGGTAATGAGGACTATTTATAAACTTAAATCAAGCAAACAAATCTACTGGATATGAAGGGAAACCAAACTTTACACCAATATTAAGGCATATATTTAACTTTATTTAAAAAAAAATTCTACTTTTTCTTTATTTAGGAAAATTATAATCATGATATCTTTAAAAAAGAAAAATATGTATTTTAATAAACAATAAAACAATAAAATAACTGCATAATTCTTTTAAAATTTCTTAACAATATTAATTACGGACACATTGATATCTGTTTTGATTCATTAGTTTTTTTAATATCAAATTATTCAAACTGGCAGATCTACATCTACATACATGTTTACTTGAAATTTATTGTTGACATAACATTCCCAAACGTAACTGATGCTTTATATTTCGAAATAAATAACACATGACACTATAATTAATTTCTTTACAAAAAATAATCAATTTAGTTCTTGACAAGCAATAAGTGATATGGCTTTTTTTAATTACCTCACCAATATATATTTTTGATTCGGAAATGCTAAAGCAGTATCATTATAATATTCTCTTACAGCAAGTGTTCATCAAAGTCATAATTAAACCTATTTCGATTTAAAAATGGCATAAATTTTATCAAAATATTATCTACAACTAAAAGGTATTACATTATGCCGATGACATTTAATATTTTATAAAACCTTCAACCACATATTTTATTTTGAAGCCCTTCAACAATATATTTTTCTATGTTTAACAATAGTGATGATATTATTTAATTACTTTAACTAAAAGAAAATATTTGTACCACCTTTCCTAGGAAAACACATTTAATCAGTTAAAATTAGCAAATCGCAAATTATGACACTAAACATGTTTATCAAATAAGAGATTTAGGTTTTGTTTTGGATAGTTAACATTATTTTCACCCATGTTTGGATAGTTGTCTTAATAGCACATTGAAGCATATTATGTTTTAAAGAATTCAAAACATTTTCAGGAAGAATGTCTTACTCTCTTCTGTGTTTATTTTCCACCTTGGTCTGATCCCAATTGGAATATGCTTGGTTCAATCATAGATAATTACTCAAACAGACTTGAAAAAATATACTTAATTTTACTTTTGAAAGATTGCAGTTTAGTGACAGTTTTCTTCATTATCCTTACATGTTTACATCAATTATTTGAAATTGATATAAACATGTAAACATCCTCTATTCTTCATACTTTCTACCAATGATGCACTTTTCTATATCACCTCTTTCTTATGATACGTTAAAAACACAGCTATCACACCACAGACTTGCCTAACTAATGGCAATGCTTGTTTGATGTGTATGGGGAAACTTCTTGAATAAGGGCGGACCGGCTCTAAGGCTGGTTTCGAATCCCCGACTATTGCCAAGGGGAGGTGACCATACCGTGACTGGGATGTGCTGAGTGAGATGATACTGGTGTGGATCGCGGTTGCCTTCCGCTATACGGATGTTTAGGTACTGCACAATATCCAATCATGAACCCAGAAAAGGTTTATGTTTACATAGTTAAAAAAAATACTGACCTAGCTTTTAGGTTTGGCTCGTTGGTAACTTTCATTACCTACGACAAACAAACCCAGTTTACCTTTTTTGACTTATTTTAGACGATATTGGCCCATTATTTAGACTCGTGATCTATTTCTGAACATGTTTATAAAATATGTCTACCCACGGCTCAACCGCGACTTAAAATCAGTACCCCTTACCTCGAAAGCCAACGTACATCCGCCTGCGCTACCAAGATCATCAGATAAGCTGTAACACAATCTTTTAAATAAATATTAAAATATATTCAAAATATATTGCAATGGTAAGAGTATTATGCCAGCACTCACACGAAACACTCTTAGTCATATTCGTCATATACGTGTGCTTCGTTAAGTTTGAAAACAATGATTAAAATTATTTGTTTTATTATGCGTATGAATAAACACAGTTATTAAATTACCAGCAAAAATAAACTAAGCTATGGCTTCTTAGTCTAGAATAATTTATCTTTTTTTTTAAACAGTAGTTTAAGTACTTAAATACGTAAAATTTTACATGAGCTTTAAAAAAACCTAATGGGCGTATAGTAAAATTTAGTTATTTTAAAAGTTTAATTTCATTACCTGGACATCTTGCCTGTATCCTAGTATGCACAATAAAAAGCTGGATCCTGCTGCAACTGTATCGTGACCCTGTAAGATTAAAATAAAATATTATTGCATGTTGCTACATTTAACAACGTGAGCATTCACTTAGTAAAACATCCGTTCTATTAGGTTTGCCTATACTTATTGCCTGTTTGGTTTTTGTCTCGATGACTACGCCTAGGTGTAACATATAAGCAAACCAAACAATACATCTACGAAGTATTCGTCTTAGAAAAAAAAATTATTTATTCTTACACTTAAAAAACAACAGTTGTGGAGCCAACACAAAACTATTTTGTCAAAATAGCCTCCAATCAAATATCTTGTCTTTATGTGTCAAACATCATAGTTTCTTAGTCTCTACAAAACCATATATTTAAGTGACAGCAATTTGTGTCACAAATAAGGTTCTTCCTGGACACTAAAGAAGTAGTTTATTGTAACAATAAAAAATTTTGATGGAATCTTAAGTAACAAAATATTTGTTGGGACATTAAGTGACAAAATATTTTTGTATTGACCAGAAAGATTAATTTATAATGTACCATTTCGTAGAATATATATTAAAATAAGAAGTTGCAAGATCAAAACCTTTAAAAATATTTTCCAGGAAAAAAATTGTTCAACTCACCTCAAACATAATGGTATCCAGTTGGTTCCGTATCTCTTTCTCGGATATCGGGCCACCGTTTTGGTTTGTGTCTATCAGGTGCTCCAGAAATGGAAGTCGTTTCTTCTCTCCTGAACACACCAGGAAATGTGTTTCAGTTTGTCCTATTATCTAGATCTTAGACATTCGGAGTTAGAGTCACTAATTCTTTGCTCCTGCGATCTCAGTACAGATGCCAAAAGAAGACACTAAAGTGTACCTAGTTAGTCAAAATAATGCACCGAAGTAGTTATCCGAATTAATTTTAACACATATTGGTTGGGAAACATCTTAGGTGTCTGAATTATTTATTTAGTTACTGGGTGCAAAATTTTCGTTATTGTAATATTTTTAATGTATCATAATTGTTATTATGGAGAGATGTCGTAGATACTTCAGAATAAATACCTACGTAAATTATTTGTGTGTAAAAACATTTAAAGTGATAATATAATTCAAGTTTACAGATTACTATCACACAAATGTGAGTACCTAGTCTCTTTTCTAAAATTACTCATATTTATTTATGTCAAAGTTCATAATTATAGTAATAATTATGTTCCCATTTTATTTTTCAGTACCGTAGAGATATTTTTTTGTACAAAATACACATATATTTTTATACTACCTATGTCTTCATCGAGGTCATCCGTTAATCCCTTAGTGTTATCGAAGTAAGTGTCCTTAGTTTCCATGTCAGCAGCTTCATGTTCCATTGCGATTTTCTCCGGACCGTCTGAGAGCTTCTGCAAGTAGTCCCTTTTCTTGGAGGTAAACACCTTGAAAGCAAACAAAGAACACCACAAGTAGTAAAGAAACACATTAAGCCAGTTCATAAAGGAAGTGTTCGAACAAGAATTGATGAGGAAGTTTGGTCGTGCAGGCATCGAAACTTCTTATGATATCGAATGCGTGAAGTCCTTCCTGCAGCTGAACTGTTCGGATAGGTTTGCTGTAGCCTGGGCTGCGAGTTCATGGTCCCGTAATGGCGTTCTGAGCCGTGCGCCTTCCCGTTCTCGGCTCAATGCGATTGGCCAGGAGAGTAACTCTTTCATCGACCGCATATCTGGGAGCTCGGCAGCCACGGCAGTTTTGCTAGTATTAACTACATACAATATTAAATAATAGAAACACGCTTTGGCCGATCAGTTTAACAGGGAATATACTACAAAGTACATATTATACTGTGGGAAGAAAATTCTTGTTCGGCCACTTCTTTAAGTTATGTTACCAGTTAATGCCACGATGCCAAAGCATTAAGCTATCTATGAGTTGAGTTTTAAATTTATTTGTCACAATTTCTAAATTCGAGGCGTTCATTTTATTTTCGCAGTACTATCTGAAGTCTATCATGGCATCGTGGCATACTTGCCTAGAAAAACCAACTTTAATTTATTATAAATAGTAATTTTTTTTCACATTCGAACGAAATTATAAAACTGTAATGAAAAATTACTTTTGTTTAAATACAAGTATCATTCAGTTAAAAAAATCAAATCAAAATATTACTGGTTTGTTTAATGTTTATTTTGTACAGCTAAACGTTAAGGGAAAAAAAAGTTTAAAAATAAAGTAACAAATAGTAATACGTATTACATTTAAAAAAAAAAACATATTCGAATTATGACATACCGTAAAAACCAGCAGTGGCGTATGTACGAATTAATGTTTTAAACTTAAGAACAATACCTCCGGATTTTTTTGAAAGGATTCTATCATAGCGTACAGTAAAAAACAATGGAAATAAACCACGATGGCCAAACCGGAATTCCTCTTGAATACGAGTCCATTTTCTTACGACTTCGCCAACACACTCCATAATGTGTTGGATAACATCCCGTGTTATACAGCTTAACTTATCTTTCCAAAAGCAATTTGCGCGAACTACCGGTCAGCAGTACAGAGTAATAATTTATTTTGTAAACGTTTATCGTGTCAAAACTCGTTATTACTTTAAGTTAGACTAAGACTCTTTCAAGCCTCAAATTGGATTTTATTTTTATTGGTATTTCCTCCCTGACCCACTTTTTTCTCGAGAATTTTGTACGATGAGTAGTATATAATAACCGTTCCTGTTACTGGTTCCTGGTGGTGGATTGTGGATAAGGTTCAATGACCGACAACCCTGACATCACGGCGGACATTTTTGGGATCAAATTTATTCAAAATACCTGAAAAATTACTCAAAAATCATTGACATTTTACTATTTTGAGGGGAAAATTCAGTTTTTAGTGAAAATTTCCCATTTTATTCCCAAAAAAATCTAGAGAAGCCAAATTTTTCAGAAGAGGGCAATATTCCACGGATAGGTGCAATATTCCTCAGAGAGGGGCAAAACCTTGGAGAGGGGCATAATTCCTCAGAAGCCCCATCAGAGAACATAGCCTTCACCTTAACCGTAAAATTGATTTTAATTTTCACCCAAAAATTCAGAAAAAATTCCAAACAATATAAAACAATTGTTTACTTCAAAACTTTAGTTACTGAATCGATTTAAGTCCTCGGTTCGATTTCAGTCAAGGATGAAAACGTAATTTATAAAAAAAATTAATATCTTAATAACAATTTAATTACAATTTTAAAAATCCATGCATACGTCACAACCACCATCTTGGATTCTAGAAACATTCAACTCTTGTTACGGCTGCCATATTGAAAATCCGTAATTATTATTCGATTTAAAGGGGAAAATTAAAAAATATATAAAACATTTAACTAATACAATTTTTATAAAACTAATTGTATCATGGAGCCCTCGGTTCAAATCCGAAGTGGTCATTCGATTAAAATTGACGTAAAACTTCATGGAAGCCGTCTTGTTTTTATCTGCTGCAGACAGCCATCTTGAATCCGACTTATTGTTTTTTGTCTGCTAGACTGTGCTGACGTCAAATTATTTAATTTTCACCCGCTTAAGTTCATATTTATTAATTTCCCGGACGGTCGCCATATTTGAATACTCCATATAGAAAATATTTTATTAATGACCAAGAAAGTTTGGAAAAATTGCAATATACATTTTTAAAAAGTCATGTTAAAATAATTATTGACTAAATCGATATCCGAAATTGGTTAGAACCTTTATCAATACAAATAATTATTTTTTGATTAAAAATATAATTTTATTAAAATTACTATAAATGTGATAAGTTCAATAAATAAAAATACATTTTCTACAAAAAATTACAAAACATTCTGGCTTGTACTAGAACTCTATCCTTGCTCAACAAAAAAGAAGTTCACAAGCTAACATAATCTGTTTTTGTAATTGATTTTTAGTTTTTTTATAATTATTTTTTTTTATTTTTTATTTTATTTTTTAATTATTACTATGATTTTTCCGTTATTAAGGAAATTTTGCGTTATTTTTTCTCCGTATGCTCCTGACTATTCCTGCCAATATAAATTGATGGTTTTCTCCACGTGCTCCTGATTATTCCTGGCTAGACATATGTTGGTGATCTCCAAGTGATTCTGGTTATTTGTGAGAAATCCATCTCTGTATGAAATATTTTTTTACTTAATGAGTCAAACCACTTTATTCAGAGTTACAATTAATTAGTAAATTTCTGCTATTAAATCAGCACTTACTACATTTTTATCAGGTGTAATTCTAACAAAAATATCATTACTCAAACCAATAAGACGGTTGAGAAACACCATCACCAAGGACGAACTTCCTTCTCCTTGGTGTCTAGCGAAGCCTTCCTTCTTTTGCGATAGTTAGTGAGCATAACGCATCCCACATAAAAAATTAATATTTACCTCAACACATCACGTGATGCTATCTGATGGCGGGAATAGGAACTACTTGCAACAAGTTTCTTGTATGGGATAAATTAACGCGCACTGAAGAAATATTTAAACAATTATATTTAAGTAATGGTTCTGATTTAAAACTATCATTCAACATCTGCTTTTATTTTTAGAAGCTACCATTGAACCTGGTTTGTTGTCTGCAGCTGAATCGGAATGAGGTCGCTGTAGATACTGTAGCAAGGATTTAGATCTGAAAAGAAATGCTAGACGTCATGAGAAGAATGATTGTGTTAAAAACCCACTACGCAAAATGTTAAGCTATAATCGGTGTAGCAGGTTTTTAACATGAATTGACAGCTTAAAAAGACATGGTAGATTATGTAAAGCCAAACCCACTTACGGGACAGAGGAGATAGATAAAGACACTACAAAAAGGAAGAGTGTGCTGGTTGATGTAAATAATATTCCTTGTCCTGAGCGTGCTGGTATTAGCTCATCTGATCGTGACGAAGAACATAAATTGAAGGATGCTGATGGCTTCGGGAAGACTGAAACTAATGGAAGTATCAACACCGTGAAAAGTGAGAATACATTGAAGCCCATATTCAGTAGATCCTCCATACTTTGTAATAATGATGGACACTTAAAAAGGAAGATTACAGACGATAAAGAAGCTCCAACATCAACGATTTCGAGTTCTTACAGTAATTCAGATGAAGACGCTGTATTCTATTGAGGCCACTTGCTGGGCCTCAGTCTTCCTGCACCCTTTATATATCATTTCTTTAATATCTAATTTTTTGTCTTTTAAATTACCAAAGACTAGCCCTTAGATTGTTTGCTACTTATTTATGTTTAAGTCCGACTACTTGGGTAAATAGTGATTTTGACATTTTTTATTATTATTTAAAATGTTTGTAGGACAGTATAAAATTTACCCAGAGTGTGTCGGGGACGCAACCACCCTTTCTTTGGGGAAGGAAGGCGGGTTGCACTATGTAAATGGTGACAGTGAATCTAAAGCTAGTGACGTGATCGAAGACTGTGCTGAATCACCTAAAGCAGACAAGATCGAAGACTGTGATGAAGCCCTGAGACACAAACGATAGAAACGATGTAATAGTCTGATAAAGCGTACAATGATCACTTGGAGAATAGTGATACTAAAAGAATTTAAAATAAACATACAAGGAAGAGATTAATTACTCATCATGGGAAGATTCTAACATATTGGTTAACAGGTTAAGACATGCTCGCTTTGTGCAGGAAACTATTCGTACATCAAAGAAGTAGCCTTTATACTCAAAGAACTGACGGAAGCTGGCTACATACTATAATGACTTGTTTTACCTGCATTTGTAAAAATAAAAATAAAAAATTATATTAAAGATTTTAAAAGAGATTTATTTTATTATTTCCCGAATTAAAATTTCTAGGCCTAAGTTCACGCTACAGCATTATCAATGCATGCATTATATGTCTATTGCATGTCCTGTGTGTGTAATGTGATTTAATGTTCATTCCGTGTCTACTGTGTGTACTATGTGTTCATTCCGTTTCATGTGTGTACTGTGTGTTCATGGAGTGTCCTATGTGTACTGTGTGTTCATTCCGTGTCTACTGTGTGAAATGTGTGTGCATTCTGTGTCTATTGTGTGTACTGTGTGTTCATTCCGTTTCCTGTGTTTACTGTGTTTTTATTCCGTGTATAGTGTGTAATGCGTGTTCATTCCGTTACCTGTGTGTACTGTCTGTTCATTTCGTTTCGTTTGTGTACTGTGTGTTCATCGTTTCCTGTGTGTACTGTGTTTTCATTGCGTGTCTACTACATGTACTGTGTGTTCATTCCATTTCCTGTGTGTACTGTGTGTTCATTCTGTCCTGTATGTACTGTGTTTACTGTGTGTTCATTGCGTTTCCTGTGTTTACTGTGTGTTCATTCCGTGTCCTGTGTACTGTGTGTACTGTATGTTCACTGTGTTATTTTATTTTGTTGATTGTGTAACGTTTCGTTAAATGCGCGTAGTCAAATATGTCGTTGCTCTATAATAACGAATTTCCAAGATAGCATCCAAATTTCAAGATGGCGAATGCCACAGTAATATTCAATGATTACTGCACTCTAGCGGGTAAAAATTTAACTAACATTATGGCAGCGCACTCTAGTTGACGAAAACAAGATGGTGGACTTCAGCAGACCAAAAAAAAAAAGGTGGACATGACGCCATACTAGCTGACGATATATATATTGGCATTAGTGGTGGGAAGTCAGTCTGCCGGCGGCTTCCGTGGAGGAAGGATTAATCGATTTTTTTTTTTAATTTTGCATTCACCAGTTTCGAACCAAGGACTCCAGGATGTAAACACATTTTTTAAAAATAGTATTTTATTAAAATTTTATTACTTTATTTTTTCTATAAACTATAAGTTTTTCCAGAATATCTGCCATTAACTTACAGATTTTCAAGATGGCGGGCGTGACGGAAATTGCAACGTCCTAGAATACAATATGGCGGATGTAACATGAAGTGTAACGATGACATCATAGTCATCCAAGATGGCAGGCAAAACGAAACATGCAACATTTCTAGAATTCAAGTTGGCGACCATAACTGTGTGTGCAACGATGTTTTTTAAATGATTCTTTACAAAAAAATTATCAATTAATTTTGTTTACAAATTTAAAATTTTTTCCCGAATTTCTAAAATAAAAATTACGGATATTTAAGATGGCAGCCGTAACGAAAATTGCAATGGTTAATACATAATTCAAAATCGCGAAATATTCTGGAAAAAAATGGCGGGGATGACGTCATCCAAGATGGCCGTCAAGGAAAAGGTCCAAGGTCATCCAAGATGGCAGGCGTGACGTCAGAGCAATCGGTCATTGACCCGCTCCACGCTCCACCGCCTGGCGCCTGCGCTCGGATGCCCTATTAAATACTACTCTTGACAGTTTATATATAGGCCATTTTGGCTTTCTTGTAAAAATCTGACGTTAAATGGCTGCGAAGAGAAGAAAAAAACATGACAATCTTATTCGTGTGTCTGTCAAGGGAAAAAAAATAACTACCTTTTCAGACAAGTCATGCACGATGTTCAACAGATGAGCCTCTTCCTTTCCATAGCCCCATAAGTCGTTCAGCTTCTTGATCTGGAACCATATCTTGTATGTACGTTGGTGGATGATGTTGCACAACCTGTAAATACCACACATGGAGACGTGTAGCACGCAGCCTTTCACGAGCTTTGTTAAGAGGCTGTAATCTTTGGGGCTTAACCTGCGTCTTGTTCTCGCCAAAACCAACGTTTCGGCGCACATTGCAGTCGGTATATGCTGTGTCCTGTGGATGTAGAAATCACTGTACGCCGAAACATCGGTGGTGAGTGACATTCATACCCGGCTCAAGCCCAGAAGATTACAGCTTGCGTTAAATTATTCCCTCCAAATACTTTTTTTTTATAATTGTTTGGATATTGGTGATAAAATATGAAAGTCGTGTTTTCTTATAATCCTCCTTATCTTGTGACTAAGTGAAGCATTCTTATTTAACACAGACATTTTTCATTGATTTTAAGGAAAATATATTTGAGTGGCTCATCAGTATGATGTGAAATAGAAACAGATGCTCTGTACGTGTTTCTTAAAATTGTTCATCTAGGACCGTTTGTGATCTCAAATCAGGTGAGTGGTATCGGCGCACCAAAGGGAACTTACGCTTATGAAAATAATCAACAATTTATTTAAATATGTGTCACGATGAATAGCTGTTAAAATCTCTAGTGATTAGCCATAAGCACCGACACATTGGAGTGAAAGTAACTATGATAGTGACACTTCGTTTTCGTGGTAATTAACAACCATTTACATTCTTACAAACATATAAATGTTTCAAATAAATTTTCTAACATTCCCGTATTCAAATTTTTTTACTACAGTGATAGTCAACTGAAGTCGTTTTGAGGGCCATATATCACTTTCGAAACTAATCTGACAGTCAGTTATGTATGAATTAATATTGATTTTTTTTTTAAATAATTACATATTACATTTTCGATACAATGTTTAATATATAAAATATGTGGCAAGTGATAAAATAACGATATTGAAGTTTTTTCTAAAAAATTTATTTACCCAAAATAACTAAACTACTTGTTTGGTGAAAATAAAGATACATAGGAACATTGACTAGCTGTTCAAATCACTTACATGAACTTAAAGAGGCACAACTATAACATGTGAAGTACAACTACAATAGGTATTCTTTCAGCAAGCCGTGGCAAAGTAAATGTTTTGAAACGAAATATAATAGGGCCATATTGTGTCTGTTTTTGGGCAGAAAAAAAGCTTCTCAGAACATTTAATGTTCTGAGAAGCTATTTCAAATTTAGAACAAACATAATTAAATTTTGTTTAAAAACCTCAAAATTAAAAACAATTTCCTATTGCTATGAAGGGATTTAACATACAATTATTATATTTAAACAAAAATTCCTGTTAAGTATAATTATTATTAGTATTTTATTGATCTTTAATTAAATCTTAGAGGGTTTTAGGGTTTATAGTTTTAAAATAATAGTTTACTATGAATTATTATAAATTTACTTTATTGAGTAGGTGAAATATTCAATTTAATGTTCGAATGAAACATGTTTTGTAAATATTCAAAGTGTAAAAGGGGTTACAACTTAATAAAACAACGTATTTTTACTGACAACAGTCAAATTATTGACTTAATTTCACTATTGTTAACGTTGCCTGAATTGTTTATTGCAGACTATTGACAGGAATTCATTAGTTCAGGAATTTAAAGCTAATCTACATAATAAAAACAATGTTATTATTATTTAACTGAAGTTTTAATATCTGCTAACACTTTTAAAGTCACTTAGTCGTAAACACTATTCTATTCAAAAAATATATCATATCACATATTTATATAAATCATACTACTGGCTAAGGACAAAAACTTAAACTAATGATTATATTATTTTCTTGACCTTAAAAAATTACATTAATTACTTTGTGGAATTCTTGGTTTTTAAAATTAAAATTAAAATTCTAAACAATAATACTTAAACTCATCTTTTTTTTAAAAGTAAACAAATGTAAGAGTTTTTTATAACAATGATAGTTATTTGTATTTTTAGATGTTTGAATATTTGCTACCCAATCACGTCTTCACTACTGTTACCTTTTAAATACAATTTGGAACAGAACCAGGTCATACATTTGATTTATTCATAAGCTATATTATGTATATTTTTATGAAGTCCCGCCCTTTTGATTTTAACATGGGATTGGATTAGATTTCTAAATAATTACATTTGCCCAAGGCCATTGATGCTAGAGGAAAGGTTTTCTCTAAATTCTTCAATAAAACAGGATGAAAATTAATGAAATAAATTTTTATAGTATTATATCTAATTTTATATGCTATTCAAGCAGAAGTTATTTATTAGATGTAAATAATGAGTAATTAATAAAATTACCATTTACCCATTCCCCGAAATTTCATCATAAATGGTTGAAAGGGGGAAGGGTTGATTTTATAAAAATACATGTCATCGGCTATCTATCTTTCATATTAATAAAATATTGTAATAAAATCAAACAAGAAATATTACGACTTGTATTTTATTACTTGTGTTCCTAATAAACTTTTCCTTTTAATATTGCACGTGTTTGAAAACTAGAAACAAAGTTAATCCTTTAAGTCCTACCATACACCTTTATAACTGAGTTCGTAATCATGACAGTGAATAAGAATCTATCAATTATTAACAAATAAAGTTTTCTCAAATGCCCCATTAAGTATTTTACGTTTGTTAGTATTTTTATGCACTCTTATGTGTTATAAGTTATTCTATTTTATAAACACATTTTATCTTATTAAAAATATATTTTCTGTTTAAAAATTAAATTCTTAAAAATTCATTCTGTAAACGAATATATGCAAGAATGCTTTACGTTTCAAATGAGAATCGTGAACGAAAACAAAAAAAATGCAACCCTTTTTTTGTTAATGATTATATAACCATGTATTAGTAGGTATACTTAAGAATATTAATTGTGTCAATCGAAATACTTATCCCCAGACCACCTTCGTTGCCTGATTTTGAGTAAAGAATCATAAAGTCTTAAGTTATGAAACTTAAAATGTATATAAAAAAGTATAATACATAAATATACTCACCTCATGACAGCCATGGCATAACTAAAGGTACTGCATTGCTGCTCCTGCCGTTTCACTCCCATCACAGTTTCTGGACAAACAAACTACATATTTATCTCAACACTCACAAGTGTAGGTGCACTGGGTTAGGACTTCTTTGAGAAACACCACATCGATAATTAACGCAGGAGCCTAAAAACAATGGTAAACAAGTTTTATGATTTATATAATTATGTATTTAGGGGAAATAATTTTTAAAGTGAAAGTTTATTATAAATCATTATTTATTGAACGAAACTTTTACCACTACTAAAATATAGCACTTAAATTATAAACAACTGACATTTTACTTTTTATATACAAATACTAAAACATAATATTTAACAATTAGTATAAAATAGAAGTAAAATTAAATTGTTTATGGATTGGGCTTTAAAAATTTACAAACAATTTTATGTATTGTAAATCAATTACATGTTACAATTAAATAATGCAAATAAAGGTCACTTAATTGTTGAAATTTGCGTTATCTTAGTTTTGGAATGAATCACATAATAATTTTTCTAATTTTTTTAATTAAAAAAATATTTAATTGTCTAAATAAAATTTTGAATAATCAAGTTCAAAAAATAAAATAACCCAATCTTTTGATTTAAATTCAGGGTGACATTTTTAAGGAATAAGACGATTTTTAATTGCATACAATCGCTTATATCTACGAAATTCTTGGAAGTAAATAATATTTGTTGAAAATACATCTGAGTCATTTATAAGAAAAAAAATGTATTTAACAAATAAAGCTATGTGGTATTTAACTAATAATTATAAGTTTAAAGTTAGTAAACAAATTGGAAATGTCATGGAATTACGTTTATGGAAATATGTTACAGAAATGATAAAATAGAAGAATTGTTTTTACATAAAATGACGTCTGTTCTGTCATAGCGTATTGAAGTTTATCATTTAGAAAATATAAAAAAAAATGTTGTTTTTTTTAGTATGGAAATATATTATTGTCTAAACTACGTATTTAATATTCATGTTTTTTGCCATTTAAAAACCTTTCTTTGGCTACAAACGTTATTTATATATGTGTGTGTGTGTGTGTGTGTGCGTGACGAATAATTTGTAAAACGCAGGATGTGAATTTGGTATTCAGGATACAAATGATCTGTCACAAATTGTTTGTTTGATACGATTTTGAAAACTGTTTACGTTAGTAATATTTTGCTGATAGACGCGGCTTGGTATGAATCTTCGCCCAAGGAGTGAGTGGTCAATACCAGGCCGTGACGTAAGCAAGATTGGACGAAGTGGGACTAATTATATTTTAATTACTTATGTAGCTTCACATGAGTAAAAAAAAATATTTGTTAAACTGATTCTTCCGTTTTTGGCACTGCCGTAATACACATAATATTTAGCATACAACTCTTAGTTATCTCGCTGGTTAGTATATAACATTTAATGAGTTAAAAGGGAGGATTTGTTTTAAGCCCCATCTCCCTCTTCCTACTTCCATACGCCAATGTGCTGCGTTACGTAATAATTTCCACTCATGCAATTTGAAAAAATCGCAGAGGATAATTTGAATTGAGGAAAAACAGTTTATTTCTATTGAACCTTTTGTGGAATTTTACAAAGGAGAGAGTTATTGTAATAATTACCGCTTAATAAATGTTTGAACGATGAATGGAATTTTGGGCTTAGAGTTCAACCAAATAGTTAAATTATTATTGTTTTAATTTTCAATTTTATTTTTTTAATTTTAAAAAAAATCTGTTTTTGAAATATGAATAAAACTGAAGGCGAAATTCAATCCTACGTGTGTATTTTATTGACTAAAAATAATCATATTACATTAAATGACTATATTTTAACAGAAACTACAAAAATGACATCTAAACGTGTTTTTTTTGTATTTCTTGCTCCCCTTTCACCACCAAATCAATGTTCTATTATAACTTGAATTGAAGAAACATATTTATAGGTACATTGTGTCGAAATGGACACTCAGATACTGTTCAAGCTGTTATTTACTAAATTATTGACATTTAATAAAAAAAATTTACTGCAGTTTGATGTGTTAAAAACCTATGAACCTACATACTCTAGGCCTAGAGATCAGTCGTTCAGACTCAATTGAGAGAACCTCTCTAAGGAGCAATGGTCTGTGTATTGATTTTATTGACTAACTTTATGTACCTAGTATACATAAGCATTCTCATATATTTTTATTTTTAAAACGTTTATACTAACATTTTTATTTTCAAGTGTATGTAAGAATCCATGATATTACGGTTGCGTAGGGACATGTACTATGTGTGTTTAGCTTAGAAACATGAGGCTGTTCCTGACGGGACTGTGATTAGAGGTGAAATCATCTATTTAAAAACCCGCAGTGAGTTCACACACACAGACCGTTCACTACTACATAAAACAGTCTTTGTTTTATTCTGAGTTTAAATTTTTACTAAACCAGGGCAATAACATAAAAAAAATTCTCAACTCAGAGGTATTGTTTTCAAGAACTTATATACTCGATGATAATCTACCTAGCCGGACAAATAATTCAACAAACAATCAAATAATATCGCATATTAAGGCATTTGTTTATTTGTGTCGTTCAGCATTTTGACGCTTAGAGTTTGCACTGAATCTGTTAACTGAAAAATATTGCTAAGGACTATTAAAATCTAATGTGTCAAACGTAAATATCCCGCAAATTAGCAAGATAAACGCTGCTACAGTTTAGATACACTAAACTGACAAACATAAATGGATGAATATTGTAATAAAGATTTAAGTGCACTTGTCAAAGTGACGTTTACATTGAGGCTGTCTGTGTACATGCTTATACTCAGTTATGCAGAGCAAAACTACTTATTACATCAGCATATTAAGAGTATATAAAAATCTTGCTAATCAAACTGAAAATAATCTTTGTTTTGTTATTTCTTTTCTATTAGAACACTACATGTCATGCAGTCACTATTCAGTAGCTGAGATTAGTAACTGCAACCAAAGAAGTGAATTTTAATGTGTACAGGTATTTGTCTTAGGAGAACATAAGTTTCTTTAAAACGTATTTTTCTTTTTTAGACCCTAGTTTCCTTTACCGACTCCAATATTCTATACGTGCGGGGTAAAATAACGTGACTTAGCATGGTCTGATGATCTTCACTCCAAAATGTCCCAATATACTTATTTCCATCCGCAACCTAAGTCATTGATTTCCACTTCACTTCGCTGTAGACACTCAATGCTTACACAAGCCCCCTAAATCTCTATCGCATCCCAATCTACTGATACCCACTCTATCACAATCCTCTGATCTCCACCTCAACCCTGTGTTCTCCTTATCACTGTTCTCTTACCACTTACCTCATACGTCATACCATTGATATCCACATCATTCCAACCAATTTATATCACCCCACCCCAACCAGTGGAATACCCGCCTCGAATGCTGGGGAGGACGAATGATAGAAGAGTTTCAGGTGGTATGGAATACTTTTCATTGTAATGGGGAGTCCGTCATTTTGAAATAATAATAATAATAATAATAGTCCCTTAAACGGCCATTTACAACCCATTTATAACCCATTTCTTGAAGAGTCATTATAGAAACTACGTTTTATCTTATTGTTATGAATAATAAATTTAAATAAATTTACACACAGTATAGTAACATGAAAATTGTAAAATAAAAAATGGGTTCTTGTATTTATGTACGCGCGTTAGAAGTTATATATATATGGCGTAGTAAAAATTAACTTTAATTTTTCATGCAAAAAATTGATATAAATAAACTAATAAATATACTGGATTTATATCATGAACAGGTTTGATAATTTATAAATTCAATCAAACTAAATTTTTTAACAAATACTCAATATTAATACAAATACGTGTATAAAATTAATATATAATTTTGAAAACTAATCGATATAAAATTTAATAAGTAATTTATATCAATAAATATGCTAAATGTTATTATTATTTATTAATTCTAACTATTAATAAATTTCAAATTTTTATAATTTATAATGCATAGATGAGAAAATATACTCATTTAAAAAATTTATAAACATAATTTATTTCACTAATATTCACAATAAATAAATATTTTTATTTTATTTAGATGTACCAGTATTCAATATCAAAAACTAAAGTATACGATTAAAAAGCACATATATAATTTTTATTTGAATGTAGCCTTTTTTTCATCCTGTGAAGATTTCGTTGCACGGTGCGTGCGCATCGTAAAAATTCACTCTCATCATTTTTTAAGTATAGCTTATCATTTTAAGTATAACTCATCATTTTTTAAGTATAACTTAAATAACTTTTTACACAAGAAAAAAATTGAGTCGACTTAAAAGATCAGGTGCGGTTATATTAGTTATGTAGCGGAGTAGATTAACTTTAGTTATGTGTAAAGTTTATTGAAATCAAAAGGGTAATATGAAAAAGAAGGGAAAATTGTCCCTCCCACACGACCGCACTGACCCCAACACAGTAATCCACGCCAAATATCGTAATAGGGACAATATGGGAAACTGGCAAGAAACACGTGAGACAAGTAATTGCAGCGAACCTGGCGGCTTGTTGTGTACCTACGTTTTTAAGTGCGTAAAAAACCAGTTACAGTTGTGGCATCTAGCGGCATGGAGTGTAAAATAGCTAGAAAGCACTGAAGCCAAGTGTCTCGCGCTTCACCAATGCTATTCCGGCCAGATTTTCCCGTATTCTCGTATCACGACCTCCGCGAGCGGTAGCTCCGCGTGTGCGCACGCAGGATCTCCGCGTGTACGCATGCAGCAGTTCCGCGTGTGCGCACGCAGCAGCTCCGCGTGTGCATACGCAGCAGCTCCGCGTGTGCGCACGCAGCAGCTCCGCGTGTGCGCACGCAGCAGCTCCGCGTGTGCGCACGCAGCAGCTCCGCGTGTGCGCACGCAGCAGCTCCGCGTGTGCGCACGCAGCAGCTCCGCGTGTGCGCACGCAGCAGCTCCGCGTGTGCGCACGCAGCAGCACCGCGTGTGCGCACGCAGCAGCTCCACGTGTGCGCACGCAGCAGCTCCGCGTGTGCGTACACAGCAGCTCCGCGTGTGCGCACGCAGCAGCTCCGCGTGTGCGCACGCAGCAGCTCCGCGTGTGCGCACGCAGCAGCACCGCGTGTGCGCACGCAGCAGCTCCGCGTGTGCGCACGCAGCAGCTTCGCGTGTACGCACCCAGCAGCGTGTCGACGGTGATCTCGGCGACGTAGTCGTGCACGTCGAACTCGCCGCCGCTCAGGGCCTCCTTGCGCAGTCGCTCCACCAGCACACGGCTGTTGGCGTTCAGCTGGGCCAGGAACGACTTGAGCACGTTCAGGTGGAAGGCGGGCGCGATCAGCTTGCGGTGGTTCCTCCACGTGTCGCCTGCGGGGCACGGATGGTCAAGAGTCCATAATAGAATGTCCCACTTTCAATTGTATAACACGAGAGTTTAATCTAGACTATTCACAACAAATCATTCATCAAATGTAAAGTAAACTAACTTAGTTATTCTTACAAATGTTCAATATGTGAACCTTTAGTTATACGGCACACATCAAAATTTAAGTCCAATTCATCCCACACTTTGTTTAGCACGTCCGGCATAATAGAAGCAACAGTCTCTTCAATTTTGTGTCTCAACAATGGCAAATCATTAGGTAGCGGAGGGAAAAATACAGAATCTTTTATAAACACCCCTAAAGGAAAAAAAAAATCGCATGGCGTTATGTCAGGATAACGTGGAGGCCAGCGGAAAAGAGCTTTGTCGTCTCGAATTACCTGTACCATCGAGGGATCACAATTAAACTTTAAACGAAACGCATCTGGACCTGAAATTACAGATTCACTCGTAGTAAATTGCAAACACAAAACGATATACGTTCTCAGAAGTCGCAATTTTGTGTAGGTGTGGCTGCAATCGATAAAACAACAAAGCAGTACTCGCGCATGCGCTTATCTAAAACTGAGTTAATCTTTAATTGTGACCAACACTCTACAGTGCTTACAGTTGATACTATTACAATTTTTAAGTGAGAAATTTTTTTATAGATACACTGTATTACTTGACAGTTGTTTTGTAGATAGTTACTCAGGTTCTAATTTGGCATGAGTCATCCTGGGCTCGCTCCAAGTTAGTGTTATGATGCGTCCTTTTCCAATATTCTTGCCAGGTATTATTATCGTTTAATTCTTCAACAGTCACAGATTTAATGTGACACAAAATTCAGTTTTAACACTCCAATAGCGGATGTAGTTTTATATTTATTTATTTAATCGACTTTTTTGGGGGCAGTTAAGTCGTGTACGTCTTCTCTTACAATGAACCACGAGACCTAAAGAACGAGAAATTACATACTAACAAATTACAAATTACAGCAATTACTAATTAATTATCTACTAATTTAACATCCCAGTTTACAAATAACACAAACCATATAAAATATTTTAGTACAATATAGATATTAAAATACAAATACGAACTTTAAGAGTATTAAGTATTGGTTTAAATTAAAAAAATTAATATAATTAAAATATTATTATGATACTGTCATTCTCTAACACACACATATATTCAGTATTTCCTTGGTTACGCGTCTGTGAATTTAGAGAGCCAAATTTTTAAATTTTATTTGCTTATTATTTTGGTAAACCGTTGGTATCAGGTATTTAAATAATTATTTAATATTTTCCAGTATACTTTCAACTTGAAATAGGCCATTTATATTTTAATGCTATATTTAGAATTACGTTCAGCTCCTACAAAAAATGAAGCACGCCTTTTCCTCCTAAATTACTGATACTTTGATGTTAAGCTGTTTGAGCGATAGCTGTAAGCTATTCCCTGACTCATGGGGTTGGAAGTTAAATGAATTCTCAGAGACAGGGAATTGGTAAACTGCTGTATTCACTGGCAAATATAGTTGTGAATCTGATGACTCAGTGAAACGTCACTTAGATTTCTTTTGTTTATCATCGGAACTATCTGTGAAATAAAATACTTGAGAACTGTGCATCTGACTTTTCTCATTTTGTAAGATACAAATCACCAAACTAGAAAATTTTATACTGCTAAATAAGAATAATTTTACTTTTGATTACAAAAATTGTAGTTCCCTTTGGGCATACCTCCATTGAATTTACAGTAAAGTTAAAGGTAAGAAAACATAGAGATTTTATGGTAAAACGTGCTGAAACATTTACTTTACATAGACAAATTAGTAACGGTTAATGTATTCGTATTCAATTATCTGTTCCAGCCAAGTAGAAACTTAACGCACGTTATTGTATTAGGGTCTTACGTAGTGAATTATTTATTACTTTATGTGGAGTGAGAATAGTTTGGTTCACGTCTTACCTGTGCTGATGAGAAGACCATTCCCAAACCAAGGCCGGAACAGGCGATATTCGGATGACTTCTCTATGTGTTCGTGACTGCTGAGGATCATCTGCTCAGGGAGCAATAAACAATTTGGTTCAGAGTGAGATATGCACATAGCCAAGTCATTGAAGCTCTACACCTGTGTATTTTACCCTTTTCAATTCAATTGATATTATTTAAAACTAGGAACTATTATTATCTTTTGTAAATATACATTTATCAGATTATTTCATACTCCAAAACAAGATCGTGCGTCTTTCATTTTAAAAGGCCCAAAGGTTATTACCCAGTTTAAATACGTACGTTCAAGATTCTTGTAATGCAAAAGATTAATTTGAATCACTACTTTGGGGGAACGCGATTGATATTTTGCACTTTATGTCATAGAGAAAGCCGAAAAACGGAAAAAGAAAGATAAATACACAAACACGCATAAAACAAGCCAAAATCAAATGTTTGTTATACGTATATAACACAAATAATTCCATGGAAGGAATCAGAACAAAATAACAGCACAGGTGAACATAGTGGGCTGACAGCTATGAGATGGTTGCCACAAAAACAGTAAATACAGACAAAAAAACTTTGGCGCATACAGCGAGACAGATGAACCCAACGATGATACTAAACAGACAATCTGATCAAAACACCGGAAAAAAAAGGCAACACATGCAAACCCAGCGATGAAACATAACTGGTATTCTGACAGCACAAACGAACACAGCAGACGTCCCAAGACAAGATAGTTGCAACGTTTCGGGAACTGAGATGTGTTTCCATCCTCAGGCACAAGCATACGGAGCAGACTGATCAGTCTGTCTGTGCCTGATGACAGGAGGAGATCTAATTTCCCGAAACGTCACAACTGTCTTGTCTTGAGAAGTGTTCGTCTATGCTGTCGTTGTTGTGTTTACTTTCATCGCTAGGTTCGCATGTATTTCGCTCTAAAGTTGTTATATTGTCTAGATTATTAATAAAATATTTGTACCTCTTCTGTCACTATGTTTGTCCAAAGTTGTTAGTTATTTGTCTGTTTTAACTTCCTTTTTTAAACTGTCTCTTCATTGTCAGCACACTGTATTCGACTGTACTGTTATATTTTTCCGAACAATTTCTTTCACTGATTTCTCTGTGCTCTCTATACAATTAACATTTGGCATAGGTTGATTTTGGCTTGCTTTCTGTGTGTTCATATATGTATCCTTCTTGTCCTTTCTTCGAATTTTATATGACCTACAGTGCGAAATTCAATGGCGTATGTACAATTTCATATTTTAAGGAAGTTTCAATAGTTTAGAAATTACTGCTGGTTCTATTATCCTTTTGTGCCAATGTAATACTTTATGAAAAAAAGGAATGATAAGCATGTACGTTTTATTAATTGTTTGATTTAAGGCTAATTATGAAATAAACACAGTAACCTTTCATTTCGATTTCAAACGGAAAAAAAAGGTTCATTTTTCCATGGTTTGTAATCTTTGGTTTTCAGTCATAATTTTATTCACGTTTAATTAAGTATACAGCAAATTACGAGAAGTAATGTACAAAATTTATAAAAATATTATTGCAGTTCACATTTAAAAAAAATTGTCGGAATAAAATTAATCATAATCCAATATAATATATGTGTAAAAACTGTTTATCAATTCAGTAATTCCCCAAGCGCCCCAAGCGCCCGCTACGAGGCTGTGATGCTATGTGCCGGGGTTCAGGCTAGGGATTGTACCGTCAAGGATGCTATCTTGGATGACCTTGAACTTTACTTTGGCCTTCACATTCAAATTTTGTCTAAAATGACTCAAAATGTGCCAAATTTTGCCTAGAATTCACCAAAATACTACAAAATTTCCAGTTTTTTGGAAAATAAAATCATACAAAAATTCTTAAAATTAAAAAAATCTCTATTTACAGGGGGGGGGGGAATCCTGTTCTGAGGGAAAAATTCCTGTTTTATTCCTCAAAAAATCAAAAAATCGGAATTCTAAAACACACAAAAGACATTTGCCTTAGAAAGAACCAAAATTCCACAAAGAGGCTTAAAGTCCTCATCTAAAAGCCTCCAGTAAGCCTTTGGTGCCCGTCTCAGATGACCTTGATCCTGACCATAAAATTAAAATTATTGAATTTTCAAACAAAAAATTCCGAAAAAAATGCACATAAATTAAGTTAATTAATAGAATTCGGTCCTTGGTTTGATTACGGGCTAGAGTAAATATATATTTTATTACTTAAAATATCAAAAATCAAAATACAATTATAAAAAAATTGCTTCTATCACAAACACCATCTTAAATTATGATGTAACTGTTGCAATTTTCTTTATGGCCATCGTCTTGAAAATCCGTAATTTTTATGTTAAAAAATAATAAAAAATTTTGAAAATCATAAAAAAAATATATAAAATTTAAATAAAAAATTGCAAAATCTAGAATTAAGACATTACCGTTCAATATTTCGTTTCGGTCAGATTCTAGAAATGTGGCACGTTTCGTTACGCCCACCAACTTGGATGTGCATGACGCCATCGTTGCACATTTATTTACGGATGCCATCTTGGATTCTAGAACTTTACAATTTTCGTTAAGGCCGGCATCTTGAAATCCATAGTTATTTTCAGAAAATTTGCATATATTTAAAAAATTTATAAAAAATATTTAAACAAATTTTAATAAAATATTATTTTAAAAACACTCTTTCGTCATGGAGTCCTCGGTTCTAACCCGAAGACGTCATTCGATTAAAAATGGCGACGGATCCTTCCTCCATGGTAGCCACAGTCTGACCATAGAAAAGAGAGGGAGTCTGACTAACTTCCCACCACAAATACCAAGGAATATAAATCGCCAACTAGTATTATGTCATGTCCGCCATCTTGTTTTCGTCTGCTGGAGACCGCCATATTGTTTGTGTCTGCTAGAGTGCACTGCCGCCATGTTAGTTTAATTTTTACCGAATAGATTGCAATAATATATATATATATATATATATATATATGAATGAACCCCTATTTCTTCTGGTCATTCTATAACTTGAGAATGGCTATACCAATTTCATTAATCTTTTTTTTATTGTTTTATAATACTTCCTAGGAAGTTCTTACATTTAAAAAAATTAAGAAAATTGCGCATAAACTTATAAAATTTAAGAAAACTTAACGACTACCTTTATTATAAACTTGTTTAATGTAACCTTAGCCCCAGCGTCATATACTCTTTGCTAAGCACGTTTGAAATAACTGTCAGTTGTTTGACAGTTGTGTGTCAGTTGTTCAGACAGATCGCACATCGCCAATATCGTTTACAAAGGTCGCATAATTCTAGCGTAGCGTTATATTCTCTTTGCGTTAGTTATTTTTATCGGTCGGAATCAAGGACTTCATCATGTAAATCCATGGTCAGCATTAATAACGAATTATAACCTTTACCCAGCTCCCTTATCGGAATGATAAGGTAAAATTAAACAATTTTGCTTTGATTTTGCATATTGTTAATGAATTATGGTTTTCATTTCTTAGTGCACATTGCACAGTCGATTGAATTGGAATATTTATGGAGTTTTAAGTTTGTTCATTTATAATTTTCAGTTGAAATTTTGACATTAAAAATGCCAAGAAGTAGACGTACAAACATAGGTCGCAGAACTCGCAATGCCGCAAGTCAAATATATTTAAGAGCAAGTCAAACTGATGAGCAACGCGAAGCGCGAAATGAAGTTGAACGTAATCGATATCAAGATTATAGAAATGTTTCATTTGATACACATCGAGCTGCATTCAATTATAACGTGGCAATGGATTACAGATCACAGCAAATCGTTGCTATTGGACCTATGAACGTTGTATGTTCACATTGCAAGGCATTGAAGTTCAAAAATGAAGCCCCTGGGTTGTGTTGCGCCAGCGGCCAGGTCAAATTGATGCCATTGGTAGCGCCACCAGACCCACTACTTTCGTTGGTTTCTGGAAATGGGCAAGATTCCAAACATTTTTTATCTCATATCCAGAAATACAATAATTGCTTTCAAATGACCTAATTTGTTGCATAAAAAAATTATTCGAGATAATTTTATGCCCACTTTCAAGATTCAGGGTCAAATATATCATCAAACAGGTTCCTTATTGCCAACGCCAGATATTGACTACAAATTTTTGCAAATTTAATTTATGGGCGATTCAGCAAGACAAGTCGATCAACGTTGTGCACACAATAATAATTATTGTGTGTAAAACGTTGATCGACTTGTCTTGCTGAATTATTCATTGAAAAGACCAAAAAATTGTGGAACAACTACAAATATTTTTCCATCAACACAACGAATTGGTTGCATTATTCAAGACCACATTAGATCGCAAGCCGCCTGATAACCACAAAATTGTCATCAGAGCCGATAAGATGCCTGTAGGACAAAACGCAAGACTTTTTAATGCACCAACAATTGATGAAGTCGCTATTGTCGTCGTGGGTGAAAATTTAGAAAATCGAGATATTGTTTTACATCGGCGGAACGATCAACTGCAGCGTGTCTCCGAAACACATCGATCATATGATGCGTTAGAATATCCTATCTTATTTTGGCAAGGTGAAGATGGGTATCATTTTTCAATGAAGATGATAAATCCAATTACAGGCGCTGAAACTAACAAAAAAGTTAGTTCAATGAATTATTATTCATACCGACTGAAGGTTCGGGAAAATGAGGACAACCACATCTTTAAATGTCAGCGTCTATTTCACCAATATGCTGTGGATATGTACGTGAAAGTTGAGACAGAGCGATTGACATATATATCAGAATGAACCAGGCAAAACACCGTTCCGAAGAATACGTTCATCAGCGGGATGCAATTATTGCTGACGAAAATGCACAGAATGTCGGCAGTACAACTATTCTCCCAGCAACATACGTCGGAAATCCTCGGCATATGCATGAATATGCTCAAGATGCTATGTCGTATGTACGTCATTATGGAACACCAGATTTGTTTATCACGTTCATGTGCAATCCACAGTGGACAGAAATTCAACCAGAATTATTACCTGGCCAATCACCCATCGATCGCCACAACATCACTGCAAGGGTGTTCAAAATAAAATTAAAATCACTCATGGATTTTCTTGTCAAGCATAGTGTGTTCGGAGAGACGCGTTGTTGGATGTATTCAGTCGAGTGGAAAAAGCGCGGATTGCCACATGCACATATCCTCATTGGGTTGGTTGAGAGGATAAGACCTAATGAAATCGATGATGAGGTAATAGCAGCAGAAACTCCCGATAATGATGAAGATCCACTGTTACATGAGGTGATTACAAAAAAATATGATTCATGGTCCCTGTGGAATATTAAATCCTATTTCTCCATGTATGGTTGAAGGGAAATGTTCAAAACGCTTCCTAAGACAATTAGTAGCAGAAAAAATTACTGGAAATGATGGTTATCCACTATATCGCCGCAGATCTACAGATGACAATTGAAGGTCAACAAAAGTCAAAGTGAATCAACAGGACATTGAAGTTGATAATCGTTGGGTTGTTCCGTTTTCGCCGTTACTCTCAAAGACATTAAAAGCACACATAAACGTCGAATTTTGCCAGTCCGTGAAATCTATTAAGTATATTTGCAAGTACCTGAACAAAGGTAGTGACATGGCTGTGTTCGGAGTTGCTGCCAAACGATGACGTCACTCAATTTCTAATGGGCCACTATATTAGCAGTAACGAAGCGATGTGGCGTATTTTTTATTTGAAATACATGAAAGACACCCCACAATTGTTCACTTAGGCATACATTTAGAAAATGGTCAAAGAGGTTATTTTACAACGGAGAATGTATTACAACGAGTTGACAGGCCGCCATCGACAACATTGACCAGCTTCTTTGAAATGAGTCAGAATGATGACTTTGCCAGAACGCTGCTTTACTCTTAAGTGCCAAGATATTATACCTGGAACCAATCGTCAAAGAAATTTCAACGACGGAAACAAGGGCAGCCAGTTCCAGGTTACCCACAAATATTTTCCGCCGATGCACTAGGACGTTTTTACACAGTCCATCCCAATCAAGACGAGTGTTTTTATTTGCGTTTACTTTTAGTCAATAATCGTGGCCCAACATCATTCCAACATCTGCGAACAGTTAATGGTGTAATGTGCGGCACATACAGAGAAGCCTGCCAACATTTGGGATTGCTAGAGAATGACGCTCATTGGGACCACACACACTAAGATGCTGTAATGTCGTCAAATGCTAAACAAATACGAACATTGTTTGCTACAATTTTGTGCACATGATTCCCATCCACAACGATTGATATATGGAACAAATATAAAGATCATATGGCCGAAGATATATTGAATCAGATGCGTCTTAGAACATTGAATGCAGATTTGCAAATGAACGAAGAAATTCACGATGAAGCATTAATTTTAATTGAGGACATGTGCTTGATGTTTACCAACAAAAGATTATTACAATTAGGAATGACAACGCCCAATCACCCAACGCACGATGCATTTAATCAAGAGTTGAGACGCGAAAACCAATACGATTGCGAAACATTAAGAGAAACCGTTCAAAGACACGTACCCATTCTTAATCAGCAACAAAAATATGCCTACGATACACTCATGCAAGTAGTGAACAATATAACTGGTGGAATGTTTTTCTTAGATGCGCCCGGTGGAACTGGAAAAAACATTCTTGATATCATTGATTTTGGCAAAGATTCGATCGCAAAACGGTTTTGCACTTGCATTTGCATCATCAAGTATTGCAGCAACGTTGTTGGAAGCGGTCGAACAGCTAATTCAGCACTCAAATTGCCGTTGAACTTGCAAGTTAATGAAACTCCAACTTGCAACCTTTCGAGGAATTCTGCGATGGCCAAAGTGTTGCAGCAAAGTTGATTAATCGTTTGGGATGAATGAACGATGGCACACAAAAAATCTTTGTAGGTATTAGACCGCCTAATGAAAGATTTACGAAACGACGAAAACCGGTTTGGTGGCGCGATGATTCTATTGGTAGGTGATTTTCGACAAACATTGCCAGTAATGCCTCGATCAACGCCAGCCTACGAACTTAATGCATTTTTGAAGTCGTCCATTTTATGGAAATACGTCAAGACACTAAAATTAAATATGAATATGCGAGTCGTATTGCAAAATGACGAATCTGGTGAAGTATTTTCCAAACAATTGCTCGATATTGGTAATGGCAAAATTCATGTTGACACATCGTCTGGATACATTACTTTTCCTGTAAATTTTTGTCACTTTACTGAATAATAGACCGAACTCATCGAGATGGTTTACCCAAACATTGCTGAAAATTCCAAAAATCATGTTTGGTTAAGTGAAAGTGTTATATTGGCTGCAGAAAACCATGATGTCAACGAAATGAATTTTCAAATTCAAAGTAAGATAGCTGGCGAATTGATGACATACAAATCGGTTGATTCCGTTACTAACCAAGATGATGTTGTCAACTATCCAACGGAATTTTTAAATTCCCTGGAACTGCCCGGATTACCACCTCATAATCTGCAACTAAAAATCGGATTGGTAATCATAATGTTACGAAACATAAACCAGCCACGTCTTTGTAATGGCACCCGGCTGCGGTGAAGAAATTAATGAACAAGGTCATCGAAGCTACAATTTTAAAAGGGAAGTATAAAGGCGAAGACGTTTCGATTCCACGCATCCCTATGATTCCGAACTACATGCCATTCGACTTTAAACGGTTACAATTTCCAGTGCGGCTTGCATTTGCAATGTCAATAAATAAATCGAAATGGCAGTCGTTATGTGTTTGTGGCATTAATCTTGAAAATCCATGTTTTTCACATGGCCAACTGTATGTCGCCTGTTCCCGTTTCGGAAAACCATCAGCATTATTTATTTACCTACCAGGAAATAAAACTAACAATGTTGTGTATCAACAAGAATTACAATAAACAATATGTTATAGAGATAATAAAAAATTACAAACATATACAATATCAAAAGATACAACAATATAACTAATTATTAATAGTTTAGTATTCCAGTTTGAATTAAATGACAGAACAACGTCTGTCGGGTCAGCTAGTTATTTTATAAATATGTGGCATCCGCCACCTGGAAATTTAGACGCATATTTGGAAATCTGTAGCCCTATTTATTAAACTATATAATCAGAAAAAATTCCAAAATTCATCAAAAAATTCACCCATTAATTTACTGATTGATTCGATCGATTCCTGTCCTTTGTTCCATTCTTGATAAATACAAAAAATATTAATTTTAAGTAAAAAATGTCAATTTTAATAAATATGGTGGAAAGTCCTAAAAGGAGCTTAAATTACTCTACTACCAGCCCCTAATAAGCTGATGACATTTTTACCAAAAACTTAAAAATTTTAAATAATTAACCTAGAAACTTGGGGAATAGACAAAAATCATCAAAAAATTACTTTGACTATATGTATAGCGTTGTACATGAACTGGCTGGAAGGTATTTCATGCATCGAAAAATAATAGAATTCGGTGTTAGGCAGTGTGGCAAATATTTAATTCGGTTGATTGGTTTCTTGGTTAGAGTTGTTTTTCGTATTGTAAATTATCAATAAACATCATGAGAGGTAATGGAAAACATAATTTAGAATTTATTTTATGCTTAAGTTACTCTTACCATTGGCCGAAAACTAAACCAAGGACGGAAATCTATCGCGTTCATTAATGAAAGTTTTTTTTTAATTTTGGAATTTTTCCCCAATTTCTATGTCAATAAATACAATTTTACAAGTTGGTGGTCACATCGGCTAACTGGAGTCTGGTATATGAGGAACTTAAACCGCTTTAAGGATTTTAACATAATTTATTAAAAAATATTTATTTGTAAAAAATATTTTTTGCACTGATCAAATATCGAACCAAGGATTGCTATCGATCGAATCCATCAGAAAATTAATTAATGAGTGATTTTTTTTATGAATTATGGATTTTTTTCTAAATTTATAGCTTAACAAATACAGATTTCCAATATGGCATCTAAATTTTCAATTGGCGGGTACCACAGTAATATAAAATAATTTCTGCACTCTTTTGGGTAAAAATTTAACTAACATGACGGCACGCACTCTAGCAGACACAAACAAGATGGCGGCCTCTAGCAGACGAAAACAAGATGGCGGACATGACATAATCCTAGTTGGCGATTTATATTTCTTGGTATTAGTGGTAGGAGGTTGGTCAGCCTGTGGCTTCCGTGGAGGAAGGATCCGTCGCCATTTTTAATCGAATGACGTATTCGGGTTAGAACCGAGGACTCCATGACGAAAGTGTGTTTTTAAAATAATATATTATTATAATTTGTTTAATTATTTTTTATACATTTTTTAAATGTATGCAAATTTTCTGAAAATAATTATGGATTTTCAAGATGCCGGCCTTAACGAATATTGTAAAGTTCTAGAATCCAAGATGGCATCCGTAAATAAATGTGCAACGATGGCGTCATGCACACCCAAGTTGGTGGGCGTAACGAAACGTGCAACATTTCTAGAATCCGACCGAAACAAAATATTCAACGGTAATGTCTTAATTCTAGATTTTGCAATTTTTTATTAAATTTATTTATTATTATTTTTATGAATTTCATTTTTTTTACATAAAAAATACGGATTTTTAAGACGATGGCCATAAAAAAAATTGCAACAGTTACATAATAATTCAAGATGGGGTTTGTGAAAAAAATTTTTTTTATAATTACAATTTTGATTTTTTTAATTTTTAATTAATAAAATATATGTTTACTCTATTCCGTAATCAAACCAAGGGCCAAAATCTATTAATTAATTTTTTTTTGCATTTTTTTTGAAATATTTTGTTTGAAAATTCAATAATTTTAATTTTATGGTCGGGGTCAAGGTCATCCGAGACGGGCACAAGAGGTTTATGGAGGCTTTTAGATGAGGACTTTAAGCCTCCTTTCTAAGACAAATTTTTTTTTTTTTTTTTTTTTTTAGAATTCCGATTTTTTCATTTTTTTAGGATTAAAACGGAAAATGTTCCCTTACAACGGGAATTTTTCCCTATAAATAAAGGATTTATAATTTTAATTTTTTCAAAGAATTTTTGTGGAATTTCTATTACATAAAATGTGGATTTTGGCGGATTTTGGTGAGATTCGGGTAAAATTTTCCATATTTTTAGTAATTTATTACAAATTTTGTTTATATTTGAAGGTTCAAATTAAGATCATAGTTCAAGGTCATGGTTATCTAAGAGGGCCGCCGTGACGTCACAATCCACAGCGTGAACTCCGGCACTAAGCACCACAGCCTAGAAGCAGGGTGTAGCTGGTACCAAACTGTAATACTTATTTCCGATAATAAAATGCTCTTTTCATTTAATTATTAAACAAATATCGGACAAAGGTGTTCCACCGACCATAACCATACGAATAAGACTGAAAGTTTTTTTTCCAGAAAATTTCGTAATACACGTAAGTAATATGTTTTGGTTCTTTCGGCACCAGGCATCAGGGTGAGGAGCCAAGGAACCGACCGCCATCTTGGATTGTGACATCATGGCAGCCATCTTGGATGTACGTGACCTTGACCTTTGACCTTGACCCCGTCGTCCAATTTGTATCCGCCATCTTGAAACCGCCATTTTGGATGACGTCATTTTGTTTTCCGGCATTTTGAATTATGATGTCACCATTGCAATTTACATTACGTCCGCCATCTTTAAAATCTTTATTTATTATCCGATTTTAAGGGGAAAAAATTTAAAAATATAAAAAATTATATTAATAAAATTTTAATAAATTTTTTTTAGAACATACATGTATGACATGGAGCTCGGAGTCATGGGTTAGAACCCGGTGAGGGCAAAAAAATAAAAATGTCGACCGATCCTTCCCTCACAGTGGCTGCTGGCAGACTGACCCCCGCCACTTTTTTCATAGCATATATATCATCAGGTAGTATGACGTCATATCCGCCATTTTAAAAATCCGTAATTTTAATGCTATAGATTCGGGAAAAATTCCAAAATTTATGAAATAAAATGTTAAAAAATATTCTGATTTATTCGATCGATTCCTGTTCTTCGATCCCTGGATGATGCAGACAATTTTAATTTTATGTAAAAAATAATAATTTCAATAAATCATAAAATTCTTAAAGAGGATTAAAATCCTATACTACCAGCCTCCAGTAAGCCGTTAGGTCCACCATCTTGGAAGTTTGTATTTTTTGACACATAAATTTATAAAAAAATATTAAATTAATAAAAAAATCAATCATTAATCTACTTATAGAATCGAAACATGGACAATAAACAAAATGAAGTAATTTCAGGTAAAGGTTACAGGTTTCAGAAAATAAAAACACCACAAGTTCATTTAAAAACAAAACAAAAATTATTAAATATTTCTACACTACTACAAGTACAAAAAAACTATTTTTAAAGTCTTGATCATTTCTCGATTAAAACAGCCTTCTTATTTTACGGATTAAGTCCTTTACATGACTTTAAATGTCTTTTCAGTCTATCAGGACGACAAATTGGTACTCCACATTTTTCACACAGAGAAGAATTATTATCGATTTCATTAAAAGGTTAGTTATATATTTCATGTTGTTTTGCACTTTCAATATTTGCTAATGTTTTTTTACAAAATATACACCTTGATTCTGATGAATGTACAGCCAGTCTATCACAATTCCTGAGGTGTCGTTTTAATCTTCCATAGTGTATAAACTTGCTTAAACACCTGTTGCACTGATATTTAATGCGTTCAGAGTTATTACTACAATCGTGTATTACATAATCTCGTAATTTCAAGTTTTTGATCATCTCACAGTACGTGCAGTCGGGTGATGGAACACCGCTGGATGCTCCTTCCTTCATCAATGGCACTGGAATTGTTGACAACCATTGTAACACTGCTGACATGTTAACTTCTGAAGCCTTTGAGGTCTGCTCTGCGGAAGATGTTGCACGCGTCGAAATCTCCTGCTGTGCTGAGAGAGTAGGTGTAGCTGTAGACGACATTGTCATCGGGCTCTGCACTGATGATGGTAGACCTTCGATCCAAGTCGGTGTTGATAGTGGTAATGATACCATCGAGTTCTCAAGAATAGCTAGATACTGGTCTATTATGTTATACGAGTCTAACTATCCAATCCGCACGACAACGCGGCCAGAGACGGACTGAATTTCTCATAGACAGGGTCTCGTTTATATATTCTCATTAGCTGGTTCAACACATGAGTCAAAACTACAACCATGTTCATTTTACTTGCACCTAACTTTCTTGGAGCATTTTTTATAATGTCGATTTAAGTTATCGAGACGTGAAAATAGTTTATTACATTTATACACTGAAACAGTATTCTTTGAGCATTATTCGGACAATCGTTTCTTTCATGTCTGCGCGCATTTGTAGGTTTAGTAAATGATGCACCACAGTATTTACACTGACGCGATGTACGCTCTTCATTCATTGAAGTCTGCAATGCTGATGTTGTAACTTCAGCTGATGCTGGAACAGCACATATCGATGAATTCTCTGCAGCCGGTATCGGGATCTCCGACTCCATCAACGTTGCTGTCATCGAGGTCTCCGCTGCTGACGGAAAACAGTTTATCCCGGTCGACATTGGAGCAGTAACTAAATCTCAATAACTTACTGAAGAGAGCCGATCCGAACTGCACCGCGGCCAGAGGTGAACTGAGGGACCACTCGTCTGAACCTCGCTTATATACCCGCGGTCTACTAGAATACTACATGAGTCAAAATATTGTCTGTATTAAAAATTAAATTTTTATTAGGTACCTAAAGGTTATAGAAATAAAAAAACACACAAGTTCAAGTTTTACACATTTATTTATAAAAATTACACAAATGCATGTTAGGTTAAGGAATTAAGCATTTTCGCAAGCAGAGTTTTTAATGTTATCTTTAAAAGATTTGTGCAATGGGAGTGCATGACTTGATGTAAGTTTTTGGACATACGCCATTGCTAATAACTTTTTCTGTTGAAGAAAAACTAATAAATAAAATAAATAAAAATACCCAAAAAAGACAAAAAAACTCACAAAATTAAGCAAACAATTGCTGTTGTCAACAAGGATATGAACACCACAAAATATTCCGAAACAGGAATATGGTCAAAAAACAAAGAAAAACAAATAAAAATGTACTAAGAGAACTAAAAAAAAACCACAAATGATGACAACACAAAAATATTACGCACCTGTGTTTCCGTACCATGTGCGTCTCTGCCTGAGTACGGGAGTAGATAGCAGTTCCCGAAACGTCGCTTGTTTCTGTCTTGGTAAAACTATTGTGTTTGTTTGTCTTTTCGTTTTGTCATGTTTTTGTCTCGTTTCAACTGTTGTGCTGAATTATTTTGGTTTCAATATTTTTGTGTTGTCATCATTTGTGGGGGGTTTTTTCGTTCTCTTAGTACATTTTTCTTTCTTATTCTTTGTTTGTTGACCATATTCCTGTTTCGGAATATTTTGTGGTGTTCATATCCTTGTTGACAACAGCAATTGTTTGCTTAATTTTGAGTGTTTTTTGTCTTTTTTGGGTATTTGTATTTATTTATTTTATTTATTAGTTTTTCTTCAACAGAAAAAGTTCTTAGCAATGGCGTATGTTCAAAAACTTACCTCAGAGTTTTTAATGCCGCGCTAACTGCCTCGTCGACTCCGGTTCCAACTGGTTTGCAGGTCACGGGATCAGGAACACAGGTTTCCAGCTGGTCATCTTCTGCTATGTCGTCATCTCTAGCGATACATGGTCGATGGCGTCTGTGACCACGTCTGCGCCTGGGCTTTACTGCAGTGCTAGTTGGGACAGATTCACTGCCTGAACTTCGACGACGAGACGCACGTCGTTTGGACGTCTGCGTAGAAGCATCACAGGTCACAACAGGTTGCAACACGCTCATGTTTGGTGTTGCTCGTGCAGACGAGACGACTACCTCACCGATGCTAGCAGGAAGGATTGTGTGCGGTCTCATGTGATAGACGGCGCAGTTTCCAGGTACGCAACAATCTAATAACTACTGAGTCGGTTCGTAGGACACAGAAAAATGCGCAAACTGCCAATGCTGAGCACCTCCATCACAGGTTTCTGTATATGTAAGTAGATACCCGGCATCCCAGTAGCTGTACTCGACACTGCTGAAGCTAGGTCTTAGGCTCACGTACACATTAGCAGGATTTAACGTAAACATCTTCTTGCAGGTCGAACGACAACTGATGGCACGTACGGATTTACGCCTTTTATATATGCAGGCTCCTACTATCACTGTGTGTGCCATTTCTGCATTAACTGCGAGTTTGTACCGGCACATACTCGTTCAAGCTTGTCACGTGGCTGCACGTCATATATTGCAATAAGATTGCGCAGGGAAGGACAGCCGTAGTTGGTCTGTAGATCTCCAATTTCAACTGACACATCACACAACTTACTCAGCCATTTCTTCTGCTCAGGTCCAGCAACGTAAATTATTTCGTCTTGAAATAAAACATCTTCAAAAGTGTTTTTCACTTGGTGGTACGGAATTTTACCTTCGTCCCACTCCAGCCATGAAATTATTTACATAGCCATTCATTCGTGCGTTTACTTTTATCGTCTAATTATTTCCAGGGATACGAAGGTCGGAACGTGCGGGTTTGAGTCTTGTCTCCGGAGGTGACGCTAATTTCCTTGAGCACGAATCCATTTTGACTCTGGAAACCTTGCAGGTTGCAGTACATCTTGTCGCAAGCAATGCTCGGTCGTGACTAAATTATTATCGAAAATGAAACAGTATTTATGTCAGAATTTTCACAAGTTTGTCTCGACAATTATACGATGCAAGTCGATCGTGAAGTATCAGATAAAAAGCATAGGTGTTTGGTGGAATATTTCCGCTAGTCGTTATCTCGATGCTACAGTCGATGATGTTTGAATTTATTCGATCATCCTGTTTGGAAACGTCAAACACCATTAACGGAGCCTTGTTCTTGAAACTGTCAGGACTCAGTATCGGTGACTGTCTCAGCCCATAGTATGCTTGCTGAAACTTGGCGTACATTTGATATGCGAGAAGAAATCTTCCACTTTCAATGTCCATGTTCATATCAACATATGGATAGCTTTCGCTACTTCAAAATATTTTTTACATTAAATATTTGACAGTTATCGAATAAGGAGCGACTAACTCCTGCATTGAGCTGTCTTCCGGTCTGAAGCCCGACGATGATGTATCTTGGTTTTACTGTAGCGAAGCTGGACTTTACTATCCAATTGATACGCTGACTATGAGGCAAGCCAGGATAAGTTTCCAGGCTCCAGGATCGGAATGGCACATCAAAGTTCTTGCCATTTTCTATGTTCTTCAACATCTTGACTCGTTCAACGGTGCTCACTTGGATGTGGGGCAGCATCCACTCGATAGCCTGCAGTGTTAGCGAGACATCTTGAGGGTTTTCTGCAGCGGCTACAATTGCATTATTTTGAGTGTTGGCTAGAAGCAGTACGAGCTCTTGTTTAGAATTAATTATTATATGCTTGTAGTCCTCAGCGAATTCAAGAAGCATGGACAGAGGAACACAAACTTTGAACTTCCCTTCGGCATAAACCGGAAGCTTATATTCATCCTCGAGAGCCCAACCGGCCATCTTTGCAGCAGACAGTTCATTTGGCGTGAGCGAAAGGTAATTTTTCATAGCAGATGTTATGCCTACATCTTTCGTCTGGTCTACCTCGACGCCATTGAGTACATATGTAATACGCTCGATTAGGTGAAAAATACCATTGCAGGATATTGACGTTGTTGTCGGATGTGTACCATCCGCTTTTGTCAGCGTGCCTCTTATACGTAGAAATTACTGCGAAGGTAAAGTACAGATATCTTTGTGCTGTACAGCAATGCGTACTTATGATGGAAGTGCGTACGGTCCGAGCAGGAAAGGCTGGTACTCGTGCAATTCCATTTTCGTAATGTTGTCATCAAAAATGACCGGATCTTCCACGTTGAGGATTTCGTCTTTCATATTTTTTCGGCACTTGTCCAATACTAAAAAGATACTTTATGCTGTCAGGTGTTAATGCACCGATGTCTGGTAGAGAACTGTTCTTATTCACGCCAATGCGATTTCTTTTATAACTGTTCGGTGTTAAGAACTTTATGCCCATCGCTTCAAGTGCAGACGTAATGTAATTTCTTCGTCTTGAAAATTCACCAATCGTCCTCGCTAGTCAACGATTCTGACGACGACTTCGTGTGCGCACTTCACGACGACTGGAACGTAAATGATACTTTTCGCAACCTCGACCAGTTTATATCCTGGCGGGACCATCGGCGAAAACTCGTGCAGCATGTTGCTTAGACTCCCGTTGAGATACGTTCCACTTGTCAAATTACAGATTATTCTTATGACATTCACAAGCAAAATGTTTACTGCACGCGTATATTCGTACGTTCTTCCTGTATCATAAACCTTTGATTTGAATCTGAGCATCGTAGGGGAAGTCAGGGCAAAGCGAATAGGCCGGGTAAAACGAATAAAGGCAGTATTAACTGAACGACAACAGTTGGCTCTAGCCTACTCACCCAGGAGGTGGAGCTACCTATCGGCCCTCGAAGGAACTCGGTACGAGATGGACATCGACAGGAACGGCGCATACAGATAATTACAAAAGATTTTTCAAGATTTGTTAAGATTTTATAAAGGTGAGTTGTTTAAAACTACTCAAGAAGTTTTAACGACAGAATAATTATTACTGTATCATATGATACACATACAATGGCCTACATGTATAGCATATAACGTAAATAGTAACGTGTCAGTTAATTTTATTTACTCTCATTGTTCTGTAATGGCTGCAAAGCGGGCAAAGTGAATAGGGCAAAGTGAATAGCTATTCACTTTTCCCGGATTAATATTATTAGCTATTCACTTTGCCCTGACAACAATTTTATTATACAAACATGATTCATATCGATATTTAAAGTGTCCCGAATGTGCATGTCGTATCATTCAGCAGGATAACACCGAAAATTACAGTGGAAATAAACTGCTGTTCGTGGAATGTTGACAATGTTAGAATTATTTTTTTTTGTAAATTAGATATTATTCTCTGCATGTAAAAAAAGGTTAAATTTCTTTAACATGTAAATATTGAACTGTATAAAAACCGAGTTATAAAATATAAGTATTATAATTACGAAGCAGGAACTTTTTAGTTAGTACAAAACTTATTTTATACTAAGATTTTAAACACTCATCTTCCAGTGCTTCTAAACCTACCACATATTTGTTGTTCTTAAACTTTTCGTTTACTGGCATAATGTTATAACTGCAAGCATACAGTTGCGGTAGGAACTCGCACTTAATGAATAAATTTAAAAATTCTAAGTTTAGGCCGATGTGTTTTCATAATAAGTTAATAATTTTTCATAGTTTCCATAATTCTCATAAATATTACACCATACAATCAGTATACGACAGTTTATATTAAAATGAACTCTGTCCACAGATGGTGTATAAATACAAGAGAACAACCAACCAAGGAAACTGGTCGGAGGAAACCATGAAACGAGCGATGGAAGAATGTGAAGTTAATTCAATAAATTCTGTTGCTACAAAATATGGAATACCCTTTGCAACTCTTTATAGACATCGTAAGTCAGGTTCAAGCAAAAAGTGGCTTGGTAGGTTTAGAACTGTATTCACAGATGAAAAGAAATTGAACTTTTAGAATATATACAAGAAATGATTCATGGGACTAGCATATGACTTCGCCCAGAAGAACAACATAGCTCATCCATCAAACTGGGATAAGAATCGTAGTGCTGGTAATGAGTGGCTTATGGGATTTCAGCAAAGGCATCCTGAAATTTCACTCAGACAGCCGGAACCGACAACAATCGCTAGAGCAAGGGGCTTAAATCGGCCGCAAGTTGATAGGTTTTACAAGATTTTATGGTACCAGATGGAGAAATATAATGTGAGTGCATGCACATTATTCAACACGGACGAAACCGGCATTCAGACGACGACAAATAAACTCCCTAAAATTCTCTCAGTTTGTGGAAAGAAACAGGTAGGAATAATCTCAAGTGCAGAAAGAGGAACACTTACTACAGTTATTTGTTGTTGTAATGCTGCTGGAGATTTCATTCCACCCTTCTTAATTTTTGCTAGAAAGCGCATGCAAGAGAGACTGCTGGATCATGCGCCACCAGGAACACAAGCAACGTGCACAGACAATGGATGGAGTAATGGTGAAGCATTCTTGCAGTGGCTGTAATTCTTTGTTGAACATGTCCGCCCTAAACCAGAAAAAAAAATTCTGCTTTTGCTTGACAACCACGAATCACACAAATTTTACCCTGCTCTTTAGTTTGCCACTGAAAATGTGGTTTTTGTGTCTTTTGCTCCACACACCACTCACAAAATGCAGCCTCTTGACCGAGATGTTTACGGGCCTTTGAAGAAATACTTTGAACAAGAAGTAAATTCGTTTCAGAAGAACCATGCTGGTAGAGTTATCAACCAATACGATATTTCTAAATTGCTTTCCCCAGCATACTTGAAAGCTGCCTCAACACAGAATGCTGTAAGCGGATTCAAGTCTGCTGGCTTGTGGCCCTACAACCCAAATATCTTTGGTGATGAAGATTTGAAAATGGTAGTGGAGAATCAGTAGTGCAGAGCAATTATTGTTCCAGCATTGTCCCTGGCACTTCAAATGTTTTAGAAGGTGAAGCAGGACCATCAGGTGCTTCCAGGACTAGTCCAAGAGGAGACATTAGACCCCTGCCAACTGCATCTCGCAAGCAAAACACAAGAAAAACAAAATCCCAGCAAGCTGAAGTACTGACTAGCACTCCAGTTAACGTCTACCAAAAGATAAAACTGGAACAAAATGCTAAAAAAATGCACTTCTATTCACGTTTCAGCAAAGAAAAAATTGTTGATATTGAAGAAGAGTGATAAACACGTCGAAAGCACAGAATCAGAATACAGTTGTCAAAGATGTGAAGCACCATATGAGGATCCCCCAACAGAAGACTGGATTCAGTGTGCTCTGTGCAAACTCTGGAGTCATGAGTTCTGCACTTCATATTGTGGAACTGGACAATATTTGTGTCGTGAGTGTGAGTGAGGTGTCAGAATTTAATATAATGCTGCAACATCCCAATCATGATGTTTTAAAGTGTAAAAGAATTTCAGAATATGCCTTAGTTGGGACTTTTATGCTTTTCTATTGCAATATAAATATTAGGGCCTACATTAACATTAAGAAAGTTACATTGCAGCCTATATTGTTTATGAAAAAAATGAAATATGACAAATTAAAGCTTATTATTTACAAGAGAAGTAACTTGCCACTTAAGTTTTATCTGTCATGTCATAGCTAAATTGTACTTGCTTAATATTGTTTATGATATCATTGTTATTCACTTTGCCCTTTGCTCTTATTCGCTTTGGACCTATACAAGGGCAAAGCGAATAATGTGCATGATATTTTAAAATAAATAATTTAAACAATGTATAATTTAAAATTTAATTTAATTTTGGCAAAACTTAAAAGTACATAAAACAACTAATCAACACAACAAATTTCAGTCACAGAGTTATTTAATGACATGCAGATATTAGTTTAAAATTAAGATATTTGCTTTGCCTGGACTTCCCCTACATATTGTACCAGGTTTCGTAAAGTCGACATTTTCACTGCATGTTCGAATGCTTTTTTGGTGGAGGCCGTAAATGTTCAATAATATCGTAATACTCGGCCATTTTTCCAGACTTTATGTACGCCACCCAGTGCGTGCCACGACCCGACGATGTATCTAAATTAATTATGGCACGCTCACGTGTCTTTGGCTTGCTGGGTGAGGTGTCTCGCATAAACACATAAACACGCCTCGGAAATTTGGTATTTTCAGTTTTCAAGCGTACTTGATTAAATCTATATTGGTGAGCGGACGTTTCGGCAAAGAACTTAGGAATTTTTCATTCGTTTCTTTCTCATGCCTCGACCTGATTTGTGAGGTTGCAAGTAGAGTCCTGTGCCGTTTTTTTTTTTACCCATGGCAATGGCTTCCATGCTGGCATTGTGTCGTTGTGCTTCTTTTGACTGCTTGCGCTCATTCTTCGAAGTGTTGACTGCCCGCACTATACCGCTCGTTGCACCGATGAGGCCGCCTAGAGCACCCAATGCAGGCAAAAGCAATGGAAGAAATCCTCCTATAATCTTCTTGTCGAGAGTCTGTAATTTTTGCTTGGCTTTTTGCACGCCTGCACCAGTTTTGCGTTTGGTCTTGCTTTAATTTGTCATATTTCATTTTTGATAGAGCTGCCTCGACGAGCACCCAGTCCTAATTTGGTCTTTGCCTTCATGATTTTGGAAACGCCCCAGGCCACGATTTTCTCTCCTAGTCCCGCGTTCGACGATTTACTTATATCTTCGGCTTCCTGTGCCAATATCTCGTCGGCCCTGTGTCTAAATTCCAGATCCTTGCTTAATGAATATGCAATATCGTGCTGCTTGCACTTTTCGTCGAGAGAATTAATGCCCACGTCACCACGAGCTAACCTTTTCGCTAGTTTAGTGCCGGGGCAGCAGAATCTGTAGCCGGGAAAGTTTAGCTCGAAGGGTAGGTTGTTTATCAGCGAGTTCACGAGTCCTGCACCGATGTGTTTTTTGTTGTTACCTCTTCGAGTCATTGCGCACAACTGACCAGAAAGTATACATATGCTTCTTTTATACAATTTTTTGTCAGTACAATGCAAGTCGTCAAGCAAGAAGTGTGTTTGCCCGTGCGCATTACGCAAGACGATGTTTGTAGTGCGCGTGAATCACGACATGGCTTACTGTTGCCTTCTGCCGTACGATGCTTAATGGCGGGTCCATCCAACTGCTGTAAAACGTACGTTCTACTGAGTTTATTAGAGAAGCCAAACGGTCTTAGGTTCGAAAATGTGTACCTCTATTCCAAATCGTTGCAACAGCCAAAGTACCAGCGACTAGCTACAATTCTACAATCGGTGGATGGTCTGGAGTATTTTCCATTTAATGATAATGCGGATGCGGTACCTTCCAGCGAAACAAAAGCCAATTCCGTGTTTCTTTTCGACGACATAATGTGCTAGAAGCAAGGCATAATACAAGCGTACCTTTCCATGGGCAGACTCGCTAAAGTAGACTGCGTTTTTCTGTGTCAGACGTACAGTCGTATTCCATAATTTATCCTACGAGACAACGTAAATGTAATAGTACTTTTTCGCATGGACGAACTGAATTTACGTCACACTTATGACGATAATGTAAACACTGACATGACATTCCAGGAATTCAAAATGTGCTTTTTGTGTTGGAAAAAATAACACGGATTCCTAGTTATAGTCAAAGACTGGCCTCTATATAAGGGTAGGTACAAACATGGTTTCGATCAGTTTATCGTCAAAAATGAGGCATAGCATTTCGAAATTCGGTCGTAGCAGTCGAGACTTACGTACTGCTCTCAAATCTCATGACAAGGTTATCTGCAAATACATTTTGCTACTGGCTCAAAAAGTAGAAAGTGTCAAAAACGAATTACTAGAGTATCTCGTTGCCATCGACCAGTGCATGGAAGCCTCGGATTCTCCAATTCGCGACATGATCGAAGTATCGAATGCACAAAGACGTGACGAATTAACGACTTTTCAAAGTAGTCTGAAAGTATCACTAACTCACTTGCCAACAAATTCATATTTAACCAAACACAAGAAAGAAGTTTCTGCGAATGAATAAAAAAGTATAAAAGAAGGTCTTGCAATATGTTTTCAGCCAGTACAATGTCGGACCTGGCCAGTGACCTTCATCGAGCTATACAGTCTGTTCGTGAAAAATATCTACTTGCTAGATGAACCAGACTTGCACGTGAGATGGAAAATGAAGAGATATTTAAACCAATCACTAGTCGCCTCGACGAACTTAAAAATAAGGAAAAACCAGCCTTCAATGTGAAAACAGAAGTTGAAGATGAAATGACAACTGTAAAGAAGAGAAAATATTAACCAGATCGAGAAGAAGAGGACTTAACGAGTACAGAGTCCATGCACAATAAAAAAAATACCGAAAAAGGGACACTAAGGTAATGCAATGGTCCGACCATACCTGATATCGTTTACGAGTCGGAATAATGACACGACCTACGGAGTGTACAGAAAACGTAAGTTGTTCCTCGGTGCTAAAGAAATAGACTTTCTACCAGGAAATATCGTGCGCGTAGAAGAGTTCAAAACGCACGGGTTCCGGGTCTGTACGAATTGCTGTTTCGCAGGGAGCCTAAAGGATATTCTCACAAAGACTTACAAGAGTACAAAAAACTGCTTGAGCTAACCAATCCACATTTTCGCGATAACGATCCAGATAGTGGCGTATATAAAGACGAAGATCATGAAAAAACCGATATTCTCGCTAATATCTTCAGTGAACTAACAATACATAGTGAAGGTTTAAAAAAGCTAGAAAGTGGTCAGAAATTTGACTATGTATATTGGGACGACCCTAATGAATTAGTTGATCGTCTTAGAATTCTACATGCTTCGCTTAGTGTAGGAAACTATTCGCACATCAATGAAATAGTCTCCAAGAAGTCTTGAAGAAGTGAGGGAAACCGGCTACATACAATGAGTCGAACCGGAATCGCTCGCGAACTTCATGCTCCTGCTAGACTAAAATACCTTCGTCGCAAAGGTTATAGCTCATGGAATTGATGATTCATTCCAGGCGGACCTTGTTGAGATGATACCATATTCCCGATTGAATAAAGGTTTCAAGTACATGTTGACAGACATCGATGTTTATAGCAAGTTCGTTTGGACTATACCAGTAAAATCAAATACTGCAACTGAAGTAGCCAAGGCCGTGGACAATATTTTGCGGAATGATCGTGTACCGTCGCACCTGCAAACGGACCTCGGGAAAGAATTCTTCAATGCAACCGTCAAGGCTTTGATGAAGAAGTATGGCATCAAACACTATTCTACATTTAGTAATGTCAAAGCCTCCGTTGTCGAAATGTTTATCATAACTTTGCGTTCCAAGATGTAGCGACAGTTCACGGCTAACGGAAATTTTTCCGAAACTAATAAGAGACTATAATTCCACAGTGCATTCTACCACGAAAATGAAGCCAAAGTACGTAAAGGACAATCGCCTGCTTCGAACAGTGTTTTCCAACACGAAGAAGAAAGATCCACGAAAGCTTAAAGCTAACGCCGGTGACATTGTGCGAATCTCCAAGCAGAAAGGTATCTTCGAGAAAGGTTTCACTGCGAACTGGAGTCCCGAACTTTTCCATGTGACATATGTACGTGAATTAGAGTCTAGGACCTACTACCTCGAAGATTTGGACCACAAACCTATCCGTGGCGGCTTCTATGCTGAAGAGATTCAGCCTACGTTGTATCCCGTTACACACTTGGTGGAGAAGATTATAAAACGAACAAATGGACGATCCTACGTCAAGTGGTGGGGCTTTACACCTCGCTTTAATTCGTGGGTGGCAGATGCAGAAATCGAGAAATGTTCAAGAATTTAGTAATTTTATTGACTTTTCTTATACTTGTAGTAGTGTAGAATTTGTGTAATATTTTTTTTTTGTTTTTTAAAAGAACTTGAGTTGTTTTTAGTTTCTCAAACCTGTAACCTTTACCTTAAATTACTTCATTTTGTTTATTGTCCATTCTATAAGTAGATTAATGATTAATTTTTTTATGAATTTAATATTTTTTTTTAAATTTATGGGTCAATAAATACAAACTTCCGAGATGGTGGACCTAACGGCTTACTGGAGGCTGGTATTATATGATTTTAAGTCTCCTTAAGAATTTTGAACATGATTTATTGAAATTATTATTTTTACATTGAATTACAATTTTCTTCATCATCCAGGGATCAAATAAAGGACAGGAATCGATCTAATTAATCAGAATATTGATTAAAAATTTAATTAATGAATTTTGGAATTTTTCCCGAATCTATAGCATTAAAATTACGGATTTTCAAGATGGCGGACATGACAGCATACTTCCTGATGATATATATGCTATGAAAAAAGTGGTGGGGGTCAGTCTGCCAGCAGCCACTGTGAGGGAAGGATCGGTCGACATTTTTATTTTTTTGCCCTCATCGGGTTCTAACCCAGGACTCCGAGCTCCATGTCATACATGTATGTTTTTAAATATTTTTATTAAAGTTTTATTAATTGAATTTTTTATAACTTTTAAACAATTTTTCATTAAAATCGGATAATAAATAAAGATTTTAAAGATAGCGGCTGTAATGTAAATTGCAACGGTGACATCATAATTCAAAATGCTGGAAAACAAAATGCCGGAATGTCCGAGAAAACAAAATGACGTCATCCAAAATGGCGGAGCCAAGATGGCGGATCCAAAATAGTCGTCGGGGTCAAGGTCAAGGTCAAAGGTCAAGGTCACGGTTATCCAAGATGGCCGCCATGACGTCACAATCCAAGATGGCGGTCTTTTCCTCGGCTGCCCACCCTGACGCCTGGCGCCGGAGGAACCAAAACATACTACTAACGTACTCTTTGTACATACCTGGGGTGATTTGAATTATAATTTTGTTAGCGAATTCGAAAATATATTCTACTGTTAAGCACATGCATGTATTTAAGGTACTTGAATTTCTAAAATTATACTTGCGTTTGTTTATTATTTCATTAATTATATTTAACACGCGGTTTTGCCTTCAACAACCTCCATAAAACAGAAATGAACAATTCTCTGTTATTATGATGAGAAACTGGCAATAACAAGTTGGCAAGTAGTACTCACCTCTATATCTTCAGGCTTTCCTAGGAATACCAAAAGCTTAGGACCAAGCCATCCTCTTCCAATACCATAACATTTATATGGTGCCGTAACATCTATTAGCTTGGACATAGCTTCTGAAAACGAGAATTATAGAAATATAGATTTAACTTATACTTTTAACATTGTTGTCTTTTATAGTGATAAAAGGAGCATTTGAATAGGAAATCCAAATAATTACAAATATGCTCATAAAACAAATTATCTGATTAAATTTAATGTTCAAAATAAAATCTCTTAAAATTACAATACTTGTGTTAAGTACATAAAGTTGACTAATTTACACAATACGAATCGCAATCTTCACAATTATAACAACTTGATTGTTTTTCTACGTCAATACGAGGGCGTATCAATAAATACCGCACATAATATAAAAAAGGGACAAAGCAATTAATGACAATATGAAACAGAAATGAAAGGATTATCCATTTATTACTTTCCCACATAACTTCCATGCATGTTGAAACATTTGTCCCGACGATGGGTGAGTTTTAAAATCCTGGTCTGATAGAAATCCGTCGAATGCGTGAAGAGCACGGCCTGTTTGAGTTCGCATCGGAGTCAAACTTCTCACCGCCTTCATGGGTGAAACTTCATGGATGGAACTTCTTCATTGGTGGTACTTCTTCAGACGGGAATCGGAGAGCGCTCGTTGCTCCCATAGTTGACGATGAAATGACTGATCCCATTTCACCGATGAGTGACGAAAGCTATCGGTACGTAAAATCACGAGATATTGCATTGCGCCCAGTCAGTAGCGCCCTTTTAAGTTAATAATTACATTTTTGCTGTTTAGTGTCTTACTTAAATATGGTTATGTGTGTAACTAATTGATACGCCCTCGTATTTAATAATACTTTTTTCTGCATTTTGTAGGTAGGATTTAGGAAAATGTTTAAATTCCCAATGTAGCTGTGTTTGATCCAAGAAAATAGAGTTCCTCATTTTGTGTCTGAGAAAAGATCACAGAGCCTAGCAGTACCTATAAGTGTCTCGGCGAACGATATCTTTTCAAATAAGCAAGTGAGAGCAAAATTTATAAGAAACAATAGCTTATTTAGAAATGCATTATTATAAGTTCATGTAAAAATCACGAGTATCTTTTTTGAGGGTTAACTTATTTGAATGTTTCTTGCAATGGGGAAGATCGATTAAAATCAATATTTTTGACATTTAAATTAATAGTTTGTACGGAACATCATGGATACAACTAAAAAGAAAAGATAAATAGCAAACACACTGTAAAAAAGCCAAAATCAGATGATGTAAAATATTAAATATAAAGACAGGACAGAAAATTCTGTGTAAGTAACTAGTTATAAGAAATATCACAGCACAGACGAACTCAGTGGGGTCACAACGACGAGAAAGTTGCAACAAAATGAGTAATACAAACAAATAACAACTTTAGACCACAGTGTTTTCCGACCCGAAGGCTGGCTTATCCTCTCTATCTCCCCTCCCAAATCTGCGCCCTTTTAGGGTAGTTTGAGAATAGAACTACAGATTTGTTTTAATCATTCCAGAGCCAGTAATAATCCGGAATTGTATAAGGGATTGCGTCCCCTTTTGATCGGGAAAGATTTTAGAGCTTCAGCTATTACCAGAGACTAGGACTATCCATCCCAACATAGTTTTCCCCTCGGCCCCCTGCCTCACTCAGCTATCCACACAGTTGGCTGTGTCCTTAGTCCTTAGACCTTAATGCACAGCTGACGCCTACCTCGATCTACCACATCACGCTGGGACCCTTCAAAACACTCAGTGAACCCGTAGTCTGGTGGAGGCTTGTCCAACCTCTCCTAGTGGTCTAGGCTAGTTAGTAACTGGAGCTGTGTCGTCGCTCATAACGTCGACTCATCAAAGGGGTAGGGAACCCCTAGAGTCTGTTCCAAGCGATCGGAGCACCACCACCAAGTACGAGTCCTACCCAGTCAGATCCAGGGCCTTAGAGGAAACCTCAACGGTGATCCTTTCACCATCAACGATCGTTCCCGCACTACTGCCAACTTCGGTGTCTATAAGGGGCATAGACTGTTCGCCAACAGCTAGCCGATAAGCCGTGTATCAGAGCCACACCACTGGAACGACCTCATCTCCTCGGATGATCCTCCGACACGCCGTACCTTGACCCAGAGGATTTACATCCGATTAAGACCCGGACATGCCCGGACTCTTCTAACGGCGACCAGGAAAGCTGTGAAAAGAAACAGGAGGGCCTCGGAGTGCCTCGGTACCTCCCCCGACCCAACCGCTGGGCAGAGCTCAGATGGTTTACAGCCCTTTTAGGCCCGGGTACTCCCATGCACTCCAGCGGAATTCTCAGTCCTTACCATTACCATAGGTATTTCCTCATTCACTATGAGGGGCCTTTGGGACCCATACCCCAGGGCTTGGCATTCAAACCCCCCATAAAGGTTCCAATCACATCTGCTGGTGTCCGCAGATTCAGCCCAATCACCATTTCTGGTCCCAGCCAGGCAATTGAAGATGCCGTGAGGCGGGGTTAGCCCGGCAGAGTCCTCTTTAGTTAGAGACGAAGCTATGACCATAGGCCGAGGAAGCCCATCTCAGCATAGCTACCACCACGCCCCCAACAGCGATGCCACGATGAGGCAGGGGATTACCATTGGTTCAGAGAGGATATATATTTGCATCAATGCACCCATTCTGTGAACCTGTTGGATCATGTCTCGGATAACTAGAGCCTACAACAGCTCCGAGACCTCAATCGACAATCATCTTCCCCGCAGGGTCAGGCCCACTCCCGCCAACCACAATGGGATAGTGAGTGATTGCTCACGCCCAGACTAAGCCCAGAAGAACCGCAGCCAGTCTCGCCTGAGAGTGTCACGGGTGAACTACCCACCAGTATTGCTGGCACCTTCTCAGCAATAAGCCAGCCAATAGGATGCTAACGCAAGGAGGCTAGGTGGTACGAATAAACGAGTGACATCGAGAGACTTACCACTTTTTCTCATGAGAAATTCAAAGTGGTATGACATAAGCTTTATAATGTCTGACGCTCAGCAAGGCAGCCATGAATTTAGCCCAGAAACGAGTAAATAAAAAACTTAAGTATAGTATAATGCTGTGTAATTATTGCGAGAATGTGGAGTGCTTCACGCTTGTTGAATAACTACCTAATCATCATGGTGCCTACATCACAAAATGGTCCACGGTGGCCATGATACCTAAGCCGTCACACTCACATAGCAAGTGTCGATGGTTCAAGCCCCAAACTCCGGCTTGACTCAAATTTGTGAACACCAAGAACACCGAGTCGGTACCCAAGTGGTCGGAGCTCGATATAACGCCTGTGCGAACAACCTCATGATGTAATGTCCTATTAAACAAACCGGGACAGGGCAGATGAAGAGCCTTACACGCTGGTCGAGATACGTCTACACGGAGACTTCTAGGCACTAGAGCATGTGATGGTTTTTGTTGAGTGGCCCTAGATCATCACGGACTACAGATTAAGGGGCAGGTTGATCTGTGGAACTAAGGCACGCGCTTTGGTTCACACTTCCATGTGATATATGAATCTAATTAATGTACTGCTATTGTTTCTGGGTTCAAACAACAATTTAAAAATTTATATATTTAATTCTCACTAAAAATTTGGTCGTCCAAGATGGCAATCGGATCCTGGAACCTCATTCCTACTCCCACCACAGTAGTAACTATTATGTACTACTGCCAACATAATTTATAATTGGCTGGCAGAGACTTTCTGGGGTTGGTACAAGTAGTGTGTATTGGGGGCTCCGAGCGCAGGCTTCAGGCTGAGGATTGAGGATGGGGTCAGTAACCGATTGGTATGACGTCACGGCGGCCATCTTGGATGACCTTGACCTTGACCTTTGACCTTGACCCCGGCGGTCATCTTGGATACGCCATCTTGGATGACATCATCGTTACACTTTTAGTTACGTCTGTCATATTGGACTGAAGTGATTAGTCTTTAGTCAGTCCATGTAGCTCTATCTCGTAGGAGTAGTCATGTTTATTTCATCATAATTTATTAATTTATTAATTTTTTTAATCATGACAACCGCGAGTTCACGAGCTCAGCACATTCGTGCTGATCCTGGAAGCCATCTACCTGTTTGATGAGTTTTAACAACCTTTACATCCCGACCATCATCGTGAATCAGTCCTGAACATATGTGTTTCGGATCTGTTCACAGACAGGGTTCAAGTACCGGACAGTCCCAGAACCGGATAGATTCCAATTACCGGACAGATTCCAAGGAACGGACAAGTTTCCAAGGAACAGACAAGTTTCCAAGAACCGGACGCCTCGGTAGCAGCATAACTTTGGCCAGCCTTCGTCAAACTTACTGTTCTTCAGCTTTTAGATCTTCAGAATAACATTAGGCCACGATGTTGAACTGATCTGAACACCATACTTTTTTTTATTTCAGGACTTAACTCACTCCTAGGGAGCTTAATCTGTTTATTGTTGCGTATTTTATTTAAATTGTGTTAATGATAAATTAAATTGTCTAATAAGGGCCGGCCCATTCTTTTAATAATATGATTATAAATCCATGTTATATATATTTTTGTTAATTAACATATAAAATATTAATGTGAAAATAATCAAAAGTAAAATTAATAAAGAGGTACTAATATCTAGACGAAATCATTATTTTGCCTTCTGAAACTAAAAGATCCACTAGTTACCCCCAGTCATCAAGAGAGAGTGAAGTGTAACAAAGTTATAACATAACTTGGGTTTACTCTGTTGTGACTTAGGAGTGTAACAAAACAAGGACAGAAATTTATAGCTTCAATCATTATTTTAATGAGTGATGTTTTTGGCGAATTTAAGAATTTTTTTTAAATTTATGGGTCAATAATTAAAATGTCCTAGATGGCAGTCATAACGGCTTACTGGAGGCTGGTAGTAAATAATTTAAGCCACTTTTCAGTTTTTAAACGTGATTTATTGAAATTATTATATTTTACATAAAATTGCAATTTTAGCATCGCCCAGGGATCAAACCAAGGACAGAAATCGATAAAATAAATCAGTATATTGATTAAAAAATTATTTTATGAATTTTGGAATTTTTTCCGAATTTTCTAGCTGAATATTTACACAATTCCAAGGTGCCGTCCCAATTATAAGATGGCGGGTGTCACCAGGGACGAAACTAGAGGAAGGGGGCAGACGGGGCTTGTGCCCAGGGCGCCGCTTTTGGAGGGGCGCTTAACTGGCAGAGTAATTTATACTATATATATTTACTTCAATATCGTAGTGCTAGAACAAAAAAAAAAGTCGAGAGCAGTTTAACGAAATTATTCATATTGGAAGATATATAATATTTAAGCTAATAAAAATGATATTATTCGCATACATTCTAACTTGCGACGGTACGGTGGTAACTGGTAGGTACATACCTCTGAATTTTGGTAGGTACAAATACCTTCTAGATTGTACGTCTGGCAACTCTGCCGTGGCCCTGTGGGAACCATGGGGGGAAATCCCCACCTGACCTTGGAAAGTCGCTACATTTATCACCCCCACCGCCCCGCCCAGGCCAGGTCAGGCATCGGATGTCTGAAATAGCTTCAGTTGATCACAACCACAACCCAGTAGGGTCATTCGCCCGGGAGTATCTTTTCATGTGTGAAGCATTTCTGTTCTCTCAGTTACGTCACTTTTGCTAATGTGAATACACAATTTCGCAAACTGTTTCAATTGTGTTTGACAATCGTGTTTAATCTCAAAACATGTCAAAAAACCGTCTGGTGCAGAATTCAAAAGAAGAGCTAAAGAACGAGTAAAAGAAGCTCGCCAGTCTTTGTCCTTGTTATCATCTTGGCTTAATGTCAAAGACGTTAATGAAGAAGGTACGTTATTAACTTACTTGAAAAAAAGAAGGTAACAATATTTTTTATAATGTTACTTTCTTATTATATTTTTTGCAATAGAAAAGTATTGCATTAGAACTTAAATAGGGCCACTGTTAGATCTAATATATAATTTTGAACATTTTTTAAGTCGATACGCAAATAAATGACATTAGTACTTTGCTGCGCATGTCTATCTGCCTATTTGCTGGTAATGTATGTTTAATTCAACGCTTTGTAAAGCAAAATTATGTATGATTAAACTTGATATTTATGTGTATACAATTATTGTACTATTTTGTAGGTTTTTGGGTAATTTATATTAACATCTTTGGAAAAGCAGTAATTTAAATATTTTCTAATAATAATATATTTTTTTAATCAATGATTTAGCAGAATGCATTTTGAGAGAGCAAGGTTCACTATAAAAACTCAAAAATACTGGATGGATTAGCAATAATCCTAAGATACCAGTTCGGTAGCCAGGATATAAAAATATTTTTTATGGAAATTGGATCAAATAGACCTTTGAAATGAATATTAAAAATAAAATCCCTTTTGGCACAGCCTACAGGTGCATGTAGATTTCGAAGTAATACACATTTACTCTTGAAGTATTTTGAAGACTCCTATAAACTTCCGGAACATTTTAATTACTTAATGTACTTAAATTATTTATGTTCTCTAATATTACAAAATGCTCGATTGAATATTTGTAAATTTCTAACTCAATGTATCCAGCATTTAAGGGCATAGAACGATTTTCATATTATGTGTCATCTAAGGTAGGTAATTATTTAATTTTTTTGACCTTCTAACACTTTTTTTTTCATTCCTTGCACTAAAAACGTGGTCATATAAAAATTTTCTTTGCAACAAGGATTATGATAATTTTAAGACGGTTTAAAATAAATTCGAACCAATTTTATACTTATTAAGGATGTTTTAATTTTTATTAAATTTCAAAACCTGTGTTGCGGTAGTAATTCGTTTCATCAAAAATTGTTTCAGCCAAAGTTTTCGATGAAGTTGAGAATTTATAAACAAATTATTACGGATTCGATAGTATATAGGTATATTTAAAAAATATAATGCCTCTTTTTAATTTCAAACCATGTTACTTGCAGTTATAATTGGTCAGATAAAAAATTGTTTAATATTAGTTTTAGACAATATTTAGAAATTTTTTAAAAAATAGGAATGGATTTGTAGTGTACATGGTTGAAAAATATTATTTATTTTCTTACTCCAATCCCAAGTTTTTTCAACTCCTTGCAATAATGGTTTGACTCATCAAAACAATTTTAATACAAATACAATTTTCAAATAATTTGTACCGATTTAATAGTGTGCCTACTAAGGGAGTAGAATTTTTTTTTGTCTTTCAACCCCTGTTATTTTCCGCCCCTTGCAGTAATGGCTGGGCATATGAAAAATAAATAATTTATTTAGACGAAGCTTGTAGATAATATTTTTAGGTTTTACAATAAAAGGTAATGAATTTAATAGTGTTAATGGTGTGCCGTTAATTAGTAAATTCGACACGATATATTTTAATTTTTTATTATGATTTTAAATTTTTGTGTGGAAATTTTATTTGCTCTACTATAGTGTAATTTTAATTTGTTAGTCGGGTGTACTCCGCTGAGTTAAACTTTGTCTCAGTGCTCTGAAGCCCCTTTCCCATCGGCGTATCGGATATTTTGCTGGCCTAATCCCTGACATGCAGACAGCTTACCATTTCCTCCGCCTTCAGTCACGCCCCAAGCCTGTAATATCATTTCTCTTCGTGACCCTAACTGCATAGACAAGCCTGTAGCTTGCAGGCGACCAGTTCTCAGAGACGAGCTGAGATTGGCCTTTTTCATCACGTATTAGTGTTAAGTTCGCTCCTCTGCAGCCACGATGGGGCGTAGATTCCCAGCAGCGTTGCATTTTACCCTCACCCCCCCCCCTTCTCAGTTCCAAGTAAGACCAATGACCGGTCGTAACCCCCTGGACAACAGTGACCGTCCCCAAGGTCTCTTCGCAAAAACGAGTGCGCCAAAACTGATTGCAAGCGCTACCTAGCGACCAAGTCGCGAACTTCTCCGCTAGCCTACCCTCTAGGGCGCCAGAGAGCAGCACCTGCTCTCCCTTGAGTTATATGGTCGCCGTGGGCGAGTCGATTGTTTTCAACTCAGACCCCTCCGACAGAGTCCTCTACTGTCGCCCAGTGATGCCAACTTCAAAACTGCTGCCAGAGTTTTTTTTCCGCCCGCATTCGGGCAAGTTCGGAATCTTTCGGCGGCCCAGACCCCCCTCCACCCGTAAGAGCCAGCGGCCACTTTTAATTACGAGACGCGGTTTGCCGCGAAACAGACCAACTCGCGTCGCGTCTGCAGACAGATCTCCAGCGAGTATCGGCGAATCGGCAGACTCTGCAAGACTTCATCCGACCGCTAACGACTATGTAGTCGCTTTGTATAAGGGATGCTATCCCTCAAGTCAATCCTAGTAGATTAGTCTGTCTGCATAGTTTAATTATTTGCCTTCGAAATTTTTTTTCTTTGAAATATTATCATGAAGAAATCATCCGCGTCCTGCCGCGCAATTCGCGAGCTCCAGACCCTGGCTGACTCCACGACTGCAGCGTGCTGGGCAACTCCCCTGTTTTGGTGAGTGATAATTCGCGACCCCCCTTTTTTTTCCCTTAAATTTTTTTTGGGCATTTTCTACCCCATAGACTGCCTGTATACAAGTTCTAATCAGTTTTGATTTGGACTGTTGCAGACAGGGTCGATGACGGGGAGAGACTGATTGCTCCCATCTCGTGGCCACCCCCCCCCCCCTCCTGTTCCGTGGGTCACACTAGAAGAAACGTTTCTACTACACGACGTGATCGTTTGAAGACCCCGGGTGGTAATGTAAATTCAACATTTTCCCCTTACCTAGCTATGAACTATCTTAAGCGGATGACCAACCCACCAGCGACCAGTGTTTTCCTCAAGAACAGGTAGAACGAATAGAACTAATTATCAATGTAATAATCGGATCCATCCAATTTTGGGTGTGAAACTCATAATGCAAATGTTTATATTTCAAACTAAGAATGTACTTTGTTTTAAATAATCGCGGGCCGGCCCCTTTTCGTTTTCTTTTGTTTTTTTTATCTTTGAAACTTGTTAAAACCTTTTGTATGTAAAATAATGGAAACAAGATAATTCATCAGGGCAAATAAAACAGGGAAACTATAGATCAAGTTAATCGTGTAGTTTTTATTTATTGATTTTAACGATCCACCCACTTCCTCCTTGCTTGTTACAGGAAGTTCCTAAATTTTGTTTGTTCCCCACCTCGTGTCGCCTCTGGTAATTCAATTTATTTAACTTTTTTTTATCCAGCAAGTTTCCAAGGCTCCTTTTAAAATAATTCAATTGTGAGGCACGAGGGGTGTTACAACTTGGTAGCAGAGCATGGTTTCCTTGGTCTATAGGCATACCTGAATAATATAAGCATATCTAAAATTAAAATAAAAGTAAAAAAAAAATTTTTAATTAATTTTTGATAATAGCAATTTTGTAATAATATTGTAAACTGATCGCTGGTACACCCTGTAGTTATATTGAGTTAAAATTTTAAAATTAATTTATCTTGAGTAAAATTTCCGTGTGGACTTAGGCTAGCGCGTAGCGCGCGAGACGTCTTTCAGCAAGCCACAGCTGTTGTCCCTGCTGCGGCGCAGCCGCAGACACACACAAGGCCACAGACACCCCTCCTCCGTCTCTACGTGCCGGTTATCTCTCACGGCGCACGTCCGTGGCTTCATGTTCAGTTCAGCGCCCTGTGCGCCCGGTACGACCTTCGTAGGGGTGTCCAACTGTAATCTCACCTGGAACCTTACTTTCCCAGTAGCGCGAGACGAATGCCCGCGACGTATATTTTTTTGTTTTTGTCCAATTAATCCTGGACCATAGCAAATTTTTACGTGAGCAACTGTTCCGCTCACATCCTTTTCCCGACAGCCACATGGGAGCTGTCATGTTTGTTTTCCTCCCCCCCCCCCCCTTCTTCTTTGAGCGGCCTCTGCCGCCCGCTTATCTTCGAGGGGTGACCACAGCTGACGTCTTTGTCGTGACGCCGGGCTTGGTTTATCTCCGCCCGCCGTAGTTACTTTATGACTGAGAGTCAAATAAGTTATAGTTTTCCACTGTTGTCCCACAGTAGTCAGCTAAATGTGTTTAAATTTAATTATTAAATTTACATATGAACAAATAACTATAAGTTAAGAGTACTTTTTAGGCTACTAACGCCATTACTAATAAACACGCACATAATATTTAAATATAGATTTTAATTTACATATCAAGGGCCCCCCCCCCCACCTTAATAATTAATTCTAACTATACTGAAAGACATTTGCCTTATAAGAATTTCACGTCTTACATTATTAAAGTAATAATACTTGAAAACATAATAGAGTAATAAAATAATAATAATATAATCAAGCATATTAAAATACGTATTGCCCGAAATTAAGTACCTACGAGGTGACTAGCCTCATTGTAATGTTTATAGTAATCACCGAGAGTGGTGAAATCCTTTCAACCTCCAACGAGAGGTCCACTAAATTAATTTGGGTACGCTTAAGCATCCTGTCTCGAGGCTAGCCCACTCTATGTAATTTAAGATACCTTAAAGTTTTAATTTTTCCATATGTAAGTTCAGTCTTGAACAAGCTGCTTGACGTAAATTGTTTTATTTTTTTTAACTTAGTAATACTTCTCTGACATTTCTTTTTTAATCTTCATGAATTTTGTTTGACGAATTTTTCTATTTAATTTTTGATTAAGTTCAGTTTTTTTAATAATCATAATTCGTAAATTAAGCAAGAATAATGTTTGTAGTTTGTTTTAAATTGACGTAGCGTAAAAACCTTTATGTGATTATTTCTTTATTTTCCTTGTACGTACATGTGATGTACAGCGACGTACATAGATTCTAAGCACAGAAGCTGTCACATCTAGCCATTTTTTTTTCTTTGCATTCTACCCCCAAAGCTGTATTTCTTTTACATCGCTATCGATGAGATTGTTTATTTAATTAAGAGCTACGTGACTTCCAGACGGCAAACTGGTTTCTTTTATGTGTTTTTCTAAAATAGGAGCTAGGTCAAGCTAGCCAACGAGCGGCGCAAAAGTTAGGGTCCTCTGAGCCAACGAGCCATGACCATTTTCGAGTGTTCTTTGGGTTACATTCCCACCACTCACCTTTAGAAGGCCTATGTTCAAACCCCCTCTCAGGCAGTGTGAAACCTATCAGCAGTCATGGAAGATCTAACCGCTCCATTATAATTTATCCCTTTTTGATTTATAATTGTTGGTTTATTGAATTTTACTTTTCCAAAAAAAATAATTTAAGTTTGAGTGCGAAGAGTCGTTAATTTATTGTTTTGTTTGCAGAGAACAGTTAAATAATAAATATTAGTTAGTTATATTGAACATCAGAGTTGTATGCGCTAAAATTTCTAAATCTGTCGAATATTTAATTTTTTTTAAAACTCATTCATTCATAAAGATTGTTGGTCTTTTAGGGTTCCAACCCCAATAATTTAAAAACCCGCCAAGGGAATCTTACCCTTAGGCCCTGTGTCACTCTGGGACTGAGGAACTGTTTTACCTTCGGGGAAGCAGCAAATTTGACCGTCTTCTCCATGGCCTGACTGTGCAGGGCTAAGTCCCTATGCCTTCGGTTTTTTATGGAAAGACAATTGTACAGGGGTTCTATTCCCAAATATATTTTGTAAGTTACGGGTTACCATACCCATTTCCAGGGGTTACAATCCCCATCAGTCACTGAGTGCTCAAGGACGCATTTCCCTTGTTTCGGCCTCAGTGCTATTCGGCCCGCCTCACAGTGCCCATCTTTAGAGTTTTGTCACGTGACACCATTCCCAACATCTGAGATCAACTTTCCTCATTACTTCATTCATCGTTAAGTGTTAATTAATTAATTATAACATACCTTCGATTTGATCAAGATATTTTTTTATATGTAAGTAGTTTACTACAGTAGATCCTGGTACAGGGTAAGTTTCTGGAACCCAGGTTTTTGGTGGCTCAAGTGGGCCACCCTGACTCCGTCTTTCAGGGGGGAAGTATGTGCCATTAATTAGTAAATTCGACACGATATATTTTAAATTTTTATTATGATTTTAAATTTTTGTGTGGAAATTTTATTTGCTCTACTATAGTGTAATTTTAATTTGTTATTCGGGTGTACTCCGCTGAGTTAAACTTTGTCTCAGTGCTCTGAAGCCCCTTTCCCATCGGCGTATCGGATATTTTGCTGGCCTAATCCCTGACATGCAGACAGCTTACCATTTCCCCCGCCTTCAGTCACGCCTCAAGCCTGTAATATCATTTCTCTTCGTGACCCTAACTGCATAGACAAGCCTGTAGCTTGCAGGCGACCAGTTCTCAGAGACGAGCTGAGATTGGCCTTTTTCATCACGTATTAGTGTTAAGTTCGCTCCTCTGCAGCCACGACGGGGCGTAGATTCCCAGCAGCGTTGCATTTTACCCTCACCCCCCCCCCCCTTCTCAGTTCCAAGTAAGACCAATGACCGGTCGTAACCCCCTGGACAACAGTGACCGTCCCCAAGGTCTCTTCGCAAAAACGAGTGCGCCAAAACTGATTGCAAGCGCTACCTAGCGACCAAGTCGCGAACTTCTCTGCTAGCCTACCCTCTAGGGCGCCAGAGAGCAGCACCTGCTCTCCCTTGAGTTATATGGTCGCCGTGGGCGAGTCGATTGTTTTCAACTCAGACCCCTCCGACAGAGTCCTCTACTGTCGCCCAGTGATGCCAACTTCAAAACTGCTGCCAGAGTTTTTTTTCCGCCCGCATTCGGGCAAGTTCGGAATCTTTCGGCGGCCCAGACCCCCCTCCACCTGTAAGAGCCGGCGGCCACTTTTAATTACGAGACGCGGTTTGCCGCGAAACAGACCAACTCGCGTCGCGTCTGCAGACAGATCTCCAGCGAGTATCGGCGAATCGGCAGACTCTGCAAGACTTCATCCGACCGCTAACGACTATGTAGTCGCTTTGTATAAGGGATGCTATCCCTCAAGTCAATCCTAGTAGATTAGTCTGTCTGCATAGTTTAATTATTTGCCTTCGAAATTTTTTTTCTTTGAAATATTATCATGAAGAAATCATCCGCGTCCTGCCGCGCAATTCGCGAGCTCCAGACCCTGGCTGACTCCACGACTGCAGCGTGCTGGGCAACTCCCCTGTTTTGGTGAGTGATAATTCGCGACCCCCCTTTTTTTTCCCTTAAATTTTTTTTGGGCATTTTCTGCCCCATAGACTGCCTGTATACAAGTTCTAATCAGTTTTGATTTGGACTGTTGCAGACAGGGTCGAAGACAGGGAGAGACTGATTGCTCCCATCTCGTGGCCACACCCCCCCCCCCCCCTCCTGTTCCGTGGGTCACATTAGAAGAAACGTTTCTACTACACGACGTGATCGTTTGAAGACCCCTGGTGGTAATGTAAATTCAACATTTTCCCCTTACCTAGCTACGAACTATCTTAAGCGGATGACCAACCCACCAGCGACCAGTGTTTTCCTCAAGAACATGTAGAACGAATAGAACTAATTATCAATGTAATAATCGGATCCATCCAATTTTGGGTGTGAAACTCATAATGCAAATGTTTATATTTCAAACTAAGAATGTACTTTGTTTTAAATAATCGCGGGCCGGCCCCTTTTCGTTTTCTTTTGTTTTTTTTTATCTTTGAAACTTGTTAAAACCTTTTGTATGTAAAATAATGGAAACAAGATAATTCATCAGGGCAAATAAAACAGGGAAACTATAGATCAAGTTAATCGTGTAGTTTTTATTTATTGATTTTAACGATCCACCCACTTCCTCCTTGCTTGTTACAGGAAGTTCCTAAATTTTGTTTGTTCCCCACCTCGTGTCGCCTCTGGTAATTCAATTTATTTAACTTTTTTTTATCCAGCAAGTTTCCAAGGCTCCTTTTAAAATAATTCAATTGTGAGGCACGAGGGGTGTTACAATGGTAAGAATTTTATTCTTTTTTTTAATTTCACCCCTCTTTTTTCAACCCTTTGCAGCAATGGTTAGTCTTATAAAAATTGTTTCAGACAAAGAGTATAGGATTTACCAGCTCAAATTAGAATTTCAAAATAGTATAGCAATAGCTTACACAGAAATCACATATCTAGACTTACTCATTGATCAAACAAGTCTAATTACTTTGGTTTTGTTTTGTAGGTGGTAGCAGTAGCAGTAACGATCCTGAGGAACATTCAATTCAAGAGGTATGTGTAACTGGAACAGAGAGTGAGCGGGCAAGAAGCCATCAAGAAGAACTTCAAATTCCAGTAACACAAGTCATCAATGAAGATGAGTTCCAACCATGCACTGCATCCGAGCAGCATTTTACGACTACTGTTGGAACATCAAAGGCATTTTTTTCGGATTCTACAATTCCGACAAAGGACCTCGTCCAGGGTGAGCCTGCTATTAATTTTTATTTCAGAGACCCCGGGAAGTGGCCTGCAGCATTTTCGGATACAGAATGATGCTTAATAGTATCAGGATTATTGAACGAGGGGAAGGTAGAACCTGATCTAAGTAACACCTCAAGAGATGGAAGAAATTTAACCAAAAACTGGTTCACCAAAACATTGGCTGGTGGTCTAAAGGAACGCCGAACATGGCTAACATACAGTCAATCAAAAAATGCCTTGTTTTGTATACCATGCAAACTTTTTTCCTACATGTTCTCTGAACAAAAAGTATCTGTTTTGGCCAAGGAGGAAGGTTTTACTAAGTGGAAAAAGTTGAGTGAAAGGATTCCTGAGCATGAAAATTCACTTAACCACAAAAAGTGTTTTACTCGTGGAAAACATTGGAATCATCCTAAAATAAATGCTCTTGTATTGATAAAGACCTGCAGGATCAAATAGCACAGGAGGAAACACACTGGAGAGGAGTTTTGTATGTAATAATTGATGTTATTATACATTTAGCAAAACAAGGTAGTCCATTAAGAGATTCCGATGAATCCCTAGACTTTGGTGACCCTAGATGTGGCAACTTTTTAAAAAACACAATAGAGCTGGTATCTCATTATCATCCCCAACTGAGAGAGCATATTCTCCGCCATATAAAGGGCCAGGTCAGCTACTTTTCTCCTTATATCCAAAATGAATTTTTAGAAATTATCACTGAAAAATAAGAGAACATACAGTTAAAGACATAAAAGCTTCTAAATACTTTTCCATTATGTTTGACTGCACGCCCTATCTAAGCCATTTTGAACAAATGTCTGAAGTTCTTCGTTACGTGAAGATCACCGAAAATGGCCCTGAGTAAGTGGAAAGTTTTCTTGATCTCATAATAGTTAGTGAAAAAACTGGATTGGCTCTTTCAGAAGAGATTTTAGAAAAACTCAGAAATGATAGATTAGATATTAATAATTGCAGAGGGCAGTCATATGATAATGGGTCAAACATGGCTGGTGTGTACAAGGGATTTCAATCTCGAATCAAAGAAGTAAATAGTTTGGCATATTTCGTGCCATGTGCAGCACATTCGCTAAATTTAGTTGGGGTGAATGCTGCTAGCTTATCACCAGAGGCAGAGTCCTACTTTGGCCAACTTAATTGTCTCTACAATTTCTTTGCTTCCTCCACCAATAGATGGGAGGTTCTAGTGCAACATGTTCCCTTATATCTCAAACTGCAAAGCAATACCAGATGGTCGACTAAGAGAGAAGCTGTAGCTGTAATATATAAGCATCTAGACAAGATTATAGATGCTTTGAATGATTTCGTGACCAGACCAATAACAACAGCTGAAACAAAAACAGAAGCAACTTATTTTCTAAGAAATATCAGAAAGTTTGAATTCATTGTCTTCTCCTGTTTTTGGTATAGGGAACCAAGCCGTATTGATATCGTCAACAAATTATTACAAAGAGATGACATCACTATCGATCTATCAGCAAAACATATTAACCGTCTGATATCAGAAATAGGATCAGAAAGGTTAAATAGTTCCACAAACGCAATCAGAGAAGCGAAAGAAATAGCATAAACAAGTAAGGGGAAGAAAGAAAAAGCGGATGGTTGATGAAAAGGGTGAAGATGAAAGCTATGAATTCTCAGAAGAAAAAAGTTCAGACTGTTGATTATACAAATAATAGATCGGATTCTGAGTGAACTGAGACAAAGGTTTCAAACTATTCAAAACATGAATATATTATTTGGTTTCCACAATGGAGCTCTGTTTGAAACACTAAATGGAGAAGAATTGAAGAAACAGGCACTTGATTTAGCTACCACATATAAAGAAGACTTAAACAGGGACGAGCTGGCGATAGAAGTTGAAAGTTTTAAGTATCATGCCTTGGATTTAAGCCCTAATATGAAAACAGCTTCACCAGTAGATCCTCTGCCATTAATATATAAGAATGGGCTTGAAGACGCATACCCCAACATAACGACAGCATTTTTTGCACAATACCAGTCTCAACCGCCTCTAATAAAAGGAGTTTTAGCAAACTAAAAATCATAAAAAATTACCTTGTAAATTTAACAGGTCAGCAACGACTAACCAACCTGAGCATCATGTCAATAGAGCACAAGTTAGTTTCAAAGCTGTCTTTTGAGGGCATTGTAAAAACATTAGCAGCCAAGAGAGCCCGTAAAGTTAAGTTTTAGTTCAAGCATTCTGTGTGTGAATTAATTTTTTTATCACAGTTAGCTAGTAGATTAAGATATTGTGTCAAATGTATAATTATGACTCTCAAGATAACAACTTGAGTGAAATATTTTATTCATAATATTAACTCAATTTATCATAATCATATATCCTGTTCTTTTTGTCGATTCAGTCCACACATATTGTTCTGTCATTTGATGATAAACTTTTTATTTAATTTGCAGCATTTATTTAAATATTGTGAAAGTATATATCAAAAATGCTACTCTTAGATTACATGTCAATTAAGTAGCTTAGACATAAGTGGGTATTTTATCTTGTAGTAAAAATGAAATTTCTGTAAATAAATACATTCGTTTGTTATCTAATTAATAAAAAATATTTGGAATTGTGGAATTCATATGTAGTGGTAATATGATGACATGTTGTCGATAAATTTTTCTTTGTTGGTTTGGGGAAAAATTAAATAAGGGGGGGGGGGGGCGCCAAGATGAAATGTTCCCCCGGGTGGAAAAATATCTAGTTACGTCCCTGGATGTCACAGTAATAATAAATGATTAATGCACTCTAGCACGTTAAATTATAACTAATATGAATGTATCGCACTCTAGTAGACAAAAACAAGATGGTGGTCTCCAGCAGACGAAAACCAGATGATGACACTGACCTCTAGCAGACGATATATATGTTAACTATCGCTCCTGGTAACGAGTACTGAACACACAAGTTGGAGGATCCAAGATGGCAATCGGTGTCAATGTCAAGGTCAAAGTTCCACGTCAAAGTTCAAAGTCAATGTCAATGTCCATGGTCAAGGTCAAATTTCAAGGTCATGGTTAAAGGTCAAGGTCAAAGTAAAATGCCAATAGTCAAGGTCAAAGATATGGTGAACAAAAAATTAATCTAACATGGCGTCAGTGGACTCCAGCAGATGTAAACAAGATGTCGGCCTCCAGCAGACGAAAACGAGATGGCGGACGTGACTTCATACTAGCTGATGATATATATAGTTTGGCATTAGTGGTGGGAGGTCAGTCTGACGACGTCTTCTGTGGAGGAAGGATCTGTCCCCATTTTTTATTTTTGACCTCACCGGGTTCGAACCAAGGATTCCATGACGTAAGTGTGTTTTTTTTTAGTATTTTTATTAAATTTTATTATAATTTTTTATAAATTTTAATTATTTTCTTTAAAATTGTATAGTAAATAAAGATTTTCAAGATGGCGGCAATAATGAAAAGTGCAACGATCTAGAATTCAATATGGCAGACGTAACTGAAAGTGTAACGATGATGTCATCCAGGATGGTGGATCCAATATGGCGTATCCAAGATGACCGCCGGGTCAAGGTCAAAGGTCAAGGTCAAGTTCATCCAATATGGCCGCCATGATGTCATACCAATCAGTTACTGACCCCATTCTCAATCCTCAGCCTGAATCCTGCGCTCGGAGCCCCCAATACACACTCCTGGTACAGTTTATAAGCTTAGCCATGTTTGCATAGCATCCGAAAGATGTTTTTAAATATCTATGTAACAATCGCATTGAGTTGTTCAAAATGTTTTGCCTTTATTTTTTGGGTAGCTCCAAATAAAAATAAATAATGTCATAATAACATTTTAAATTAACTGGGTAATTGAAATAATTTATTTATAGTTATTATAGGTTTGATCTCTAACACCTCGTTCAAAGTAATCAGTTATTTTATTTGATTATTTGTTGTTTAGTTTTGGGTTGGTATTTGCATGGCTCGGTCCAACTCCGCCCTTATACTTCTTTGCTCCTTGTGCAATTGTGCGGCAAGAGGGTAGTTTGTATACCAGCATTTCACAATATTACACCCTCGCCAACTAACGCTATGCGTATTTGTCTCACATCTCAGAAGCAGCATGCATTCATGATTTTGAAAAAAAAAATATTTTAATAGGTGTGGCAATACTGAAATGTAAATTGAAAAAAGAGCTGTATGGACATAATAAGCAATTTTATGTATAAATATTAGATTCAATTAAATTTGTTGATATTGTGATGCCAAATATAAATAACATACAAAATATTTCATGTCTGCTGAATTTCATGCTAATCTTGTGACAAATCTTAGGAATTAGGTCATACTTGATTTACAATTTTCTGATTCACAAAAATTTATCCGAATTTCATTATTCTTCATTAAGTAAAACCACTTATAAATTTAGTTTTAAGGTTTTGTACTATATTTAATTAATTTTTCATCTAAAATCATTTCTAAAATCTGTCATACTTTCCTGCATTTTTTTCAGACTATAACTTTCTTTTAGGCTTTAGTCACTGGTTTTTCCCATAAAATATATCGAACAAACCAGTCATGAAAATATAAAATAACAGTTGTCTGTCTGACAGTTACTAACTAGGGTAGTCTATGATAATTGGATTTTCGATTAATAGGTGTATTACATTTGGGAAAAATCTCTTTAAAAAAACTGCATGTAGCAAACTGTAGGTACATTTGGATTTGAAAAAAAATATCTTCCGATTAAAGACAATCTGCAAAATATCATAGAACACACTATTGGCACGTGAAATACTATTGCTTACCGCTACAGAATTATTTTCGGCGTGCATTAAGGCGTTAAACATAAGGCACCGCACTCTCTATGCCACGGAAGTGAGTGCGATGTGCTCACCCTGGGGCGACTTCACGTTCATCAGCAAGTGGATGTTGCCCAGCACCGGGAGTGTGTCGGGCCCCGGGAGTAGGTTTCCGATCTTGGCGATCTGCCGGCTCTTCTCCCAGTAGTAGTAGGCGAACAAGCACGACGTGATGGTCACCAGGAAGTAGAACAGGTAGTTGCTGATGGACATCTCGTGGGCGAGTAGCTCTACCGCGACCATCGTGCCCAGTTGCGGATCCTGCTGACAACAGAGCGTCTCTATTGTGTTCTGAACATCGCTGTTTTGAACATGGTACAGAGTGTCCATAAAAGAATTCCCTGTTTCAATGGTATGCTATAACAATTTAATCTTTACTATTTACAAGAAATCACACATCAAATTGAAGGTAAACGACCACTTTATTCTTACAAAAGTTCAATATGTGCATCTTTAGTTATGTAGCACACATTCAACCTAAAGTCCAATTATTCCCAAACTTTGGTTAACACGTCCAAAGTAATGGAAGCCATAGCCTCTTCAATTCTGTGTCTCAACTCTGGCAAATAATTAGGTAGCGGCGGAAAGTAGACACGATCTTTTATAAAGTCCCAAAGAAAAAAATCGCTTGATGTTATGTCAGGTGATCGTGGAGGCCAACGAAAAAGAGCTCTGTGGTCTCGACCATTAAGACCAATTCAACGGTCAGGAATGACGATATTCAAACACTCTCGTACAAATTGTTGCGTGTGTTCCGCATACGCACATTAAGATGTATCGCGCGGCGCCTAACCGCGCGCCGATGCAACCAGCACAAGCCAAGTATTCGCGCGCTGCGCGCATTATGTTCGGAGCCGCTCGGGAGCCCTCGGGGAGGCTCGTTTTGGCGGGCTGCCAACTGGACATCGCCGCAGGCGCCGGTTCCGGTTGCCCCGACCGAGAACAATCTACCATGCTCGATACTAGCAGTTCACAGAGTATAAAAGGGGTCCCATTTTCCGCTGAGAGAGGAGACTCGTCGCGACCACCAGGGATATCCAGCCAGCAGGCTGCCTCGCTGCTCCGACACCGAGCGCCGCATTCGTGAACGTCGTAGCGTAATTAGGGAACTTGTGCATATAGCTGTAGTAGGGTGTCGCCGGACGCAAACTCCTATCGCCGTCTCCGTCGAGCTTACGTCGTCTCCACTGGGTGGCAGCATCGGCCGCGTGCCGTGCTGCCGCCTATCGTGCTGCTGCTCAGCTACTTCACCCTCGCTGGCATCCTGGATCTACGACTGCTGTTTTGCTGTTCCTCTGCTGGTCGTCCCTGCTTCTCGCTGTTTTCGCTGTTTGTCTGTGTGGTGTGCCAGTCCTTTTGCTGTTTGCGATGTCACTTGCACTTCGTCTTTTCGTTTTTGTTGGTTTTCCGCTTTGACTCCGATTATTCGTCGCTGATGTTATTCTCCTCCTGCTGCTACTTCTACATGCGAGTTAGTGTGTTATGTATGTTACTATCCAAGTGCTGCTTGCTTTCGCCTCACTTGTACAGTCCCTTGTTGCTTGGCGCCGTATGGTTTCTTTTCTTTTGCTGTGCATTGTGCTGCCTGTGCTTTGCTTATGTTGCTAGTTCGTATAATTTTTCTGTTCTGCTGTTCGCTGCTTTTGTTTCGTGCTCCTGTTTTTGCTGCCTGTTCTGCGCTGGATCCTGTTGTAGTCTCCTGTTGTTTTTTGCCCTATTGTGTCTGTTGCTGATTGCGTTTTCTGTCGCCTGCTGTCTGTGCCACCTATTGCTGTTCGCTATTTGCGGCTGTGTTTTGTACTTCCATTATGGCTGATCGCCCATTTCGGAGGCAACCGCATGCTGCTCATCCGGCCGAGTCCATCCCGGACTCTGCGCCGACCTTTTTGCTGCCCACAAGCAATCAATTTGCGGCGCTTGCTGACGATGCTGCCAGTCAAGGCTCCGATGCTGGGTCTGCGAAGTCCGCCGCTGCGCGCCGTGGGAGAGGACACAGGCGTCCTCAGGCGCCCTCCACCTCCGACCAGTTCGATGCGGCTGGCTGTGGCCGCGTCCCCACTCGCCCAATATCGCTGCAGCCGCCGTCGCGGTCTCACTCCAGCCGCACGTCGTGCAGCTCGCCCGAATTTTCCCGTGCAGCTTCCTCGTCGTCCCTGGATGAATCGGATGGTGCTGCCCTTTCCCAGGGGGCAAGGAGTGCTGCCCCTGGCCCGCATCACGTCTCCGTGTTGCCATCATCTGCAGCGGGGGACCTGCTAGTGCCAGCCTCGTCGCCCACGACTACACTGACAACGAGCACTTACACGACCACTGTCTGCTCCACGTGCATGTCTGCTGCTGCGTCTCTCTCTCAGCCGTCCACCAGGTCCTCTACTGTTTCCGATCAGTCTCCTTTCCTGTCGCAGACGTCTGTGTCGCTCTCGGTGACTGCTCCGCACCCTTCTTCCGAGTCGCACGGCCTCCCTGACCCGAGTCTCTCTTACCCATGCCAGTCGGTCGCCCCTTTCCTTCTGCCCTCGTCACCTTTAGAGGATTTTGTCTCTGCCTTGCCTGCTGGTCTTGCTGTTCCGGCTGCTGCGCCGCTTGGTGTTGTGCTGCCCCGACCTGAGGCAGCATCGACTACGATGTCTTCGCTGCCTGACCTCTCATCTGCTGCGGCACTCTCTCCATTGCCACTGCCACCTACGCAACAGGCTAACGCTGTTATGGGCCCACCTGCGCCACCTGCTTACCGCTACACCAACTCATTGGTCCAGCTGCCTGATCCTGACCACATGGATGTGGCCGAAGGGCGGCTTGGCAAACGCCCAGGCCCGACAGCTTGGTGTGACGACTCCGACGACTGGACTGCCTCTCAACCCAAGCACCAACGTGCCAAGTCTTCCCGAGCAGCTCGGGCGTCTGCTCGTTCGTCTGCTGGGGCCCCTGGGGCCGGAAGCCGTGATGTCACGCCGGCGCGTTCCGATTCTCCTGCTTCTCGCCGACCATCGGCCAGTCCTGCTGGGGCCCGTTCCACGTCTGCCCATGCTCCCGACCTGCACGCAAGGAGTCGTGCTGTCTATCCTTCTGCCCCTGTTGGCTCACGCCCTTCTCCCTCTGGTACTCTTCCTGGACGTTCTCCCGCCGTCCATGCATCCGGTCCGTCCTCTTCTGACTCCCGTCGGGTTGCTCCGTCTCAACAGCCACGCGCCCCGCCCGCGGACGAACGCTTGGCGCGGTCGCGCCGGCCGCCTCTTATTGTCTGTCGTGGTGGCTTACCACCTACTGCCATAAAGGAAATGTCTGCCTTGCGCGCCGAGTTTGGTGCCGATTTCGTTGCTGCGCACTACAATGATTCCTCTACCTTTCAGATGGCCAACAAGGCCGACCATGTCAAGATGACGGACCTCCTTCGGCAGCGCGGCATTCCTTATCATACGTGGACTTGCCCCGAAGATAGGAATGCACGTGTGGTCATTCGGAAGCTACATATTGAGACGCCGACGGATGATATCTCGGACAGTCTCCGCGAGGCAGGCATTCGGCACTCCCGCGTTCTGCGCCTTGAGAAATTGGGGTCGTATCGCGAACCATATCCACTGTTCCTGGTCATCTTGGAAGGCACCGACCAACTTCAGGAGGTGCTGAAATTGTCCCACCTCGGCCACGTGGCGGTGAAGATAGAGCTGTTTCGGGGTGGTGGCCGGCTGGTCCAATGTTACCGTTGCCAGTCCTTGGGACATACATCCCACAACTGTAACGAGCCTGTTCAGTGTGTGCGTTGTGCAGGAGGCCACACGGCGAAGGAATGCCCTCGGCCTCTGACTGAAAAGCCCACCTGTTGTCTCTGCGGTGGTGACCACCCGGCCAATTATGCCGGCTGCCCCAAGCGTCATGAATTGACTCAGCGGAAGGCCCGCCGTCAGCAGGCCCAGGCAGTACGAGCTCCTGCGCAGATTTCTGCTCCCGCTTGGCGTGACCCAACACGCTCCTTTGCTGCGGCCGCTGCTGGTCTCCCCCGGTCTTCCGGACTCCGGGGTCCTGCGGCATCTGCCTCGACCGAAGACGTGCCGATTATGGAATCGTTACGGGAGCTCTTCGCCTTCTTCCGTCAGCTGGATCTTTGTGCGTGGCTCGGTCGTCTCCGACATCTGCTGGCTTCTTTTCGAGCGGCGCGCTCTCTGGCGGACAAATGTGACGTGGTCCTCATGGCCCTGTCCTCGCTGTTCGATGGGTACGGCGATGCTCCTCCATCGTCCGATGATGTTGCCAGTCACCATGCCTGACAATCTCCTGTTGTGGAATGCCCGTTCGCTGGCCTGTCGCCGCGCAGAATTCTCGCTTTTGCTGGACACCTATCGCCCTCTGGTCGCTGGCGTCACCGAGACCTGGTTCACACCCCGGATCTCTTTCTCCCCGGCTGGCTATGTCATCCACCGTGCTGACCGCTTGGATGCGATGCGCGGCGGGGTCGCGCTTTTCGTTCGCCGGAATGTGCGCCATTATCGACGTGTACTGCCTCAAGTCTTGCCTTTTGAGGCCGTTGCTGTTCGCATCACTGGCACGGCACGTCCTTTCACGTTTGTGGCGGCCTACCTCCCGCCTCATGGGCCATTTCCTTCTGCGGGCATTTCGCTGCTGGCTCAATTGGATGCAGCTGTCATCATCGCTGGTGATTTCAACAGCCGACATACCCGCTGGCACTGTGCCGCCACGGACTATCGGGGGCGAGGCCTACTCCGTGTCGCTACGGCTGATGGTCTCCGCATACTCGCTCCGCCATCTGCCACTTATGTGCCCGTGCGTCGCGACCAGCGACCTTCCACGCTGGACTTGTTCTTGACCACGCCTGGTGTTGCCCTATATGCTGTTCGCACTCATTTCGGCCTTGCCTCTGACCACCTGCCTGTAGTGGCCGAGCTCCAGGCTACGTTTGACCTCTCGGACGCCACTCTCCATTGGGACTTCCACCGTGCCGACTGGCCTTCGTACAGGCGTTCTTTGGACAGACAGCTCAATCTTGCCGCTTCGCCTCGCTCGCCGGCCGCTATCGACGCCGCTGTCCAGGTGCTCTCAGCTGCCGTCTTCCGTGCTGCGGACCTGGCTATTCCTAAATGCCGGCCGCGGAACGCTGGGATGCCTTTCCCGCGCGCCATCAAAGACCTGATTCGCCACCGGGATCGTGCTCGCTCCCACTGGCAGTTGTTGCGCACGGAGGCCGGACTGGATGATTACCGCAGGGCCCGCCGTGCTACCAACTGGGCGGTCTCTCAATGGCAGGCGGCTGTCCAACTTGCAAGCCTCCGCTCGCTGTCCATCTCGTCGGGCTCGGTGTGGCGCCACGTCCGCAGCATGCGAGCCCGCCCTCGGGGCGTTCCCCCCCTGCACGATGCCACGGCTGTCCTCGAGGATCCCCAGGACAAGGCCGAAGCTCTCGCCGCACGGTTTGAAGCTACGTTCCACTCTGTCATTTCTCCTGTTGGTGCCGTGGGGGCCGAGCTAGGTTCCACGCATTTTTCGCCGGCAGCTGACTCGGACCTACCGTACAGCTATCTGACTTCACCCAGGGAAGTGGCCCGTGCGATTGACAAGCTATCCATCCACAAGTCACCTGGTGTGGACCGGATTCCGGCATGCCTCATTCGCTCTTTTTCGCGCAAGGCTGTGATTTTCCTGGTGAACTTAATTAATGGCATGCTCCTCCAGTCGTACTTCCCGTCGGCCTGGAAGTTGGCCATCGTTGTGCCAGTGCCCAAGCCTGGCGGCCCGCCGCATCTGTTGACGTCCTATCGGCCCATCTCCTTGATCAACATCTTGGCCAAAGTGTCGGAACGTATCATCTTGGGTCGCCTCGTCCTTGCTGCTAATGTCTTGGAACTCCTGCCCGACCACCAGTTCGGTTTTCGCCGTCGCCACTCTGCCATCCATGCCGTCGCGGCCCTTATTGACAAAGTGACGGAGGGGTTTTGCTTGCACCAGCACTCCTCGCTCATTTCACTCGATTTGTCCCGGGCATTCGATTCTGTACATCATGATGGTCTTCTCTGCAAGCTTCGGTCACGCCAATTTCCCGAACGCCTCTTGTCACTGCTATGTAGTTTCCTTCGCGGACGCCGATTCCAGGTTCGAGTGGCCGACGCCCTCTCCCGGCCGCGGCCTGTTGCCGCTGGCGTGCCACAGGGCTCGCTCCTTAGCCCGTTGCTGTTTACCCTCTACGTGGCCGATCTCCCACATCTGCCGGGCGCCACGGTGTACCAGTATGCTGACGACACTGCTGTCCACCTGGTCGGGGAGAATGCTCTGGAGCTTCAGGCCCGTACGCAGTGCTGCCTTCGTTCTCTGAGCACGTACTTTCAGCGGTGGGGAGTATTGCCCAACGCAGCGAAGACCTCCGTCATGTTCCTGACCAAACGTCGCCGGCGTCCCCCTGCACAGCCGACTCTGCTCGGCCACCCACTGGCATGGCAGCCACGTATCAAGTACCTGGGAGTCCACTTGGACTCCACGTTGTTATGGACCCATCATCTTGCCACCATGGCCGGCAAGGCCCGTTCTGCTCTCCGTTCGGTGCGCCCTCTCCTTGTGCCCGCTTGCCCTCTGGACCAAGATACCCGTCTCCGGCTGTGGGCATCACTCATCCTGCCCATCTTGATGTACGGCGCCGTTGTCTGGGCGTACGTGCCGGAGTACTGTAAGCGGCCCGTTTACTCCGGCTACAACCGCGGACTCCGCACCGTCCTCGGCTGGCCGCTCTGTACTGCCGTCCGCCTTCTCTACCGACTGGGGAATGTGCCCTCCCTGCAGGAGCAGGTTAGAATGATTGCTGCCTCTTTCTTCCGGAAGATCCGCCGGCATACCAACCCGGTGATTGCGGCCATCGGCGATTATGACGTCGCGGCACCACATGCTCATCGCCGCATTCGTGATTTTCTGCTGCAAGATCCCCCTTGACCTTAGTGACGAACCACGGCCTGTCATCCTCACATTGGCATGACTTTGCCTGCTCCCTTCTAACGTGAAGATTATTTTCCTCGTGGCTTCTTGCTGACCGCCCTACCTGTTCATCAGCATCGGTTTTTCTTTTGCCCCGTGCCACTTTCTTTCTTTCTTTTGTTGGCGAAATGTCATTTTGTTTCTTTTTTGCTGCCCCTCCACCATGGCTGCGGGCTGGGTTTTCCAAATTTTCCCAGCAATTTATACCTTTGCTGGTAATACCTCATTTTCATTCTTTGCTTTATTTCCCCCGCTCGTAGCAGTGTTTACGAAAGAGCTCCAAGAGCTGGAGCGTTTGAACCCAACTGTAGGTGGTGGGATCGTGTAATTTATACGAGTGAGTACCTTACTCAATAGGTGATACTTGACTTGTCAAACCTTTAAAAAAAAAAAAAAAAAAAAAAAACCTGCTGGCCTTCCCTGCCGAAGGAAGCTACACTGTCAACACGTCTCGCCGGTCTGCCGTCACGCTGCCCGTCGGAAGAAGCTACCACTTGGTAAAGTACTGTTTCGTCGTAGACACCTATAGACCGAGTGGGTAGAAAACTTAGAGTGAGAAGAGGGGCAGTGGTGATGGAGGCAAGGCTGGGAGACGGCGGTGTGAGCTTGTGAGTCCCGATGAAAGGCTTTACACCTGACTGGACACACAACACTTAGGTGCGAATCCCGTCAGTGACACGTGAAGAATAATGCCAGTCCCCACACCGACGAGCATTTCTCCCGCTATGTTAGTTTGGGGAGATAGTCAATGGTAACCCTTGCATCGACGAATAAGAACTTGCCCGCAGAAATACGTGTCGACAAGAGTAATCTAAGTTGACGACTAGTTATATTAATAATTAGAGGTCTGCGTACCCTCGTGAAAACATGTATAGTGTTCCTTGTTGTTTTAGTGATGTTGTGTATAATTAGCATGTTAGTTAAATGATATTAATGATTAAGGTGATGTTTGCTAACTTGCGCATTGACAGATGTGTGTCGCACAATATTCAATAAGTCGAGGGGTCTTGTTATATACTTTCATTTACACTCTGGAAATTTATGTACATTAATTGCTTGTAACTTAGCTTTTGTTTTGACGGTGTACCCAGCGCCAAGCGCGGTGCCAAGTATGAGAGCACGGGCAATTGTGAAGTAAATTTGTTAAGCTGCATCCACGTGTTTCACGTTGCAATAATTCCTACACGTTTCTGTTCGCAGACTTTTGCATCAGAGCCACGCCGCAAATATCAACTGTTTACATTTTTGTTATTAATGAAGTTGTAATGGATAATTTAATGTATAAGCGATAATAAATGTGTTGTTACCATAGAGTTGTAAAACTATTTGATGACACTTCGCCGCACTCTGTTCCATTCCTACTCCTTGTTCCCCTCGAGTGTTTAACACGAGAGGCTACAAAACAAAACGCACGTTTAACTGAAAATACAGATTCACTCTTAGCAAATTGAAGAACACAAAACCCTTTACGCTCAGGTATCGCCATTTTTGCGTAGGTGGCGCTGAAAGCGAGAAAACAAACGCGTATACGCTTATCCAAAACTGTTTGAGTTACTCTTTAATTGTGACCTTGAACCAAAACTCTACAACGCTTACAGTTGATACTATTAAAATTTATAACTTGGACATTCTTTTATGGACATACTGTACATTAAATCTGTACACGGTGAGTCTTATCTCGACTGACAAACTTCGGCTGCAGGTTCATCACGACAAAAATCAGTTGGAAACCTTTATTCGACTTATGGTTTAAATTTCTTCTCAAGAGTAGTATACATCTTTTATGGCAAATAATAAAGAATGTTTTTTTTAAGAGTTAACACTGAACGTTTCGATTATGTTTAATTGAATTAAGTTCTACAACCTTCACAAATTTTGTCGCTGTCGCAAAATTTGGGGCAACGCCTTTATTTTTTACATACTTTTGTAACGTGTTACTACCCTTAATTATTTAAATGAAACAATGAAATAATTTTGCGACCGCAACAAAATTTTAAGTGTTTGTAGAAATTCATGTAATTAAATAAATCCAGGTGCTCTGTGATCCTTCGTAAATATTTTCTTTATTATTTACAATACAATTGATTTTTCAGCTCCATCTTCTTAGATGTATACCACCCTTAGAAGGACTTTGGACCATAAGTCGTATACATTATTCCAATTATTTTGTCGTGATCTACCTGCAGCCGAAGTTTTTAAATCGTATTCACACTTACCCTGTAAATATAAAAGCGAAATACCACTCAAAGACTCGTCATCAGTTGTCTGGAACTGTAAGACCTACAAACTTGAAAATTGACAGGTATGTTTCATACGCTTTATAAATATCCATTAAGAACGGATTTTGTGGAAATGAACGCCTATATGGGTGAATGGGTGAGCGATAAGGAATTCAGTGGTTGACAATATCTGTGGAAAAATAAGACCTACAAAAATAATATTTTGCAGGAATGTTCCTTATACTTTATGATTATTCACTAGGAACTGATTTTACGAAAATCATTTAACAAAGGGGGACGGGGATGAACACTAGCTCCAAAATTATAAGACCCACAAACTTAAAATTTAACAGGCATGTTCCTAACGCTCTTTTAGCACCCACTAAAAATTGATTTTATTGATATCTTCTCCCAAGGGGGTGAATGAGGATAGGTAAATTAAATTGGATGGATGACACAACTCTGTAACTAAAAGACCTACAAACTTATAATTTGGCTAGTTTTTTTTTTTTTATTTTGTTCTATGAACACATACACACACACTCACAATTGATTTTATGGGAATATATTGAGGGAGTTTTATGGAATTGGTGGATTACACGCTGTCTGAAACTATAACTAAAAAATTGAAATTTGGCAGGTATGTTCCTTATGCTCTATGAGCATCCAATAAGGAATGATTAACATAAAATAACTTCCTATGAGATTTATGGACCCGGGAATGGGGGAGGTTGGGTTAGGTAATTGAATGAGATACGCAATCACTGGAACATAAAACACACAAAAATGAAAATTGGCCATTTTATTCCTTATTCTCTTATAGCATCGACTATGAACAGATTTTACGGAAAATAATGCCCAAGGGGGAAAAAGATATTGGGTTGAGGAATTGGGTGAAGGAAACTCTTTCTGAAACTATGAGACTTACAAACTTGAAATTCGGCGGGAATACTTCGTATAGTCTATGGCAATCCAATAAATTTTAATTTTATGTGAGCCAACGTCTAAGAGAAGAGATGAGGATGGGTACCTAAGGTAAATGAATGGATGACTCTCTCTCTCTCTCTCTCTCTCTCTGAAACTATAAGACCTACGAACTTGAAATCTGACTCTAATATTTACATTAGAAAAAAAGACAAGAGTCTCCGCACTGCTATACTTAACATATGGAAATAATCTAATGCAAGCAATTTGACGAAACTAAGCATGTTTTATGCTAACTATAGAACGAATTAATCATGAACTATAAATACATTTACTATAATACCAAGATGATCTGAAACATTAGACATTCAGTCCTGACAGCAGAGTTTAGACATTTAACAAAAAGGAGGCACATTTTAACACACATTCGACACTGAGGATAAGTTCGGCAGGATTCGATAGCATACGATCGGTAGGAAAAGATAGGAAACAGCAGGCAAGATACGATTATATATGATTGACTGGATACGATAGTATACGATCGGATACGTTTCACCATGTTCACTTGAACGTGAGGCAACATCCACTAAAAAGACTGTAGTGTTAGTGAGACATCATGTGGGGTCACGGCATCAGCGACAATTGCATTAATGTGCGTGTTGGCTAGAAGCAGTACGAGATCTTGTTTCAAATTAATGATTATATGTTTGTAGTCCTCAGCGAATCCAAGAAGCATGGGCAAAGAAACGCAAACTTTGAATTTTCCTTCGGCATAAACAGGTAGCTTGAATTCATCCTCGAGACCCCAACCTGTCATTTTTGCAGCAGACAGTTCGTTCGACATCAGCGAAAGGTAATTTTTCATACCCAATGTTATGCCTACATCTCTCGTTTGGTTTACTCGATGTTACTGAGTACATATGTAATGCGCTCGATTAAGTGAAGAATGGCATTAGTTGATATTGTCGTCGTCGGATGCGTGCCATCTGCATTAGAGTACCTATTATTTGTAGAAATGACTGTCAAGGTAAAGTACAGATATCTTGCTACTGTAGAGCTATGTGTACTTCGGAAGGTAGCGAATACGGTCCGAGCAGGAAAGCCTGGTACTCGTGCAGTTCCATCTTGGTAATGCTTTCATCGAAAATTACCGGGTTTTCCACGTTGAGGATTTCGTCTTCCACATTTATTCGGTACTAGTCAAATACTGAGAAGAAATTTTATGCTATCAGGTTAATTCACCAACGTCTGATAGAGAAATGGTCTTTTGTACGCCTATGCGAATTATTTTATAACTGTCTGGTGTCACAAACTTTATGCCCATCGCTTCAAGTGCAGACGTAATGTAATTTCTTCGTCTTGAAAATTCACCAAGCGTCCTCGCGGTCAAATATTCTGATGACGACTTCGTGTGCGCACTTCACGACGCCTGGAACATAAGTGATGCTTTGCGGCACTGCAACCAGTTTTTATCCTGGCGGGACCATTGGCGAAAACTCGTGCAGCATGTTGTTTAGACTCCCGTTTAGATATATTTCACTTGCCAAATTGCAGTTTATTCGTATGACATTCACGGGCAATATTTTTACTGCACGCGTAGATTCATACGTTTTTCCTGCATTGTAAAACTTTGGTTCGATTCCAAGAATCGTGTCTATGGTCCTAAGTTTCATAAAGTCAACATTTTCACTCTATGTTAGAATGTTTTTTGGGTGGTTGGGCGTCCATGATGTTGAAAGTTTACATCCTTTAGTAACATTTTCTTGATGTAACCTTGTTGAGATGATACCATATTCCCGAATGAGTAAAGGTTTCAAGTACCTGTTGATTGTCATCAAAGTGTATAGCAAGTACGCTTGGGTCAGATCTGTGTAATCAAAAAATGCAATCGACGTAACCAAGGCCATGACAGACATTTTGCGTGATGGACGTGTACCGTCGCACCTGCAAACGAATCTCGACAAAGAAATTTAAAATGCCACCTTCAAGACTTTAATGAAGAAGTTTGGCATCAAACACTACTCTACATCTAGTTTTGTCAATGCTTCCATTGTCGAAACGTTGAACAGAACTTTGCGCACCAATCTGTGGCAACCGTTCGTGGCAAATGGAAATTACAAGTGGCTGGATATATTGCCGAAACTAATAAGCGAATACAATTTTACGATGCATTCTATCGCGAAAATGAAGCCCAATGACGTAAAGGACGATCATTTGTTTCGAACAGGGTTTTCCCACAGGAATATGAAAGATCCACGAAAGCGCAAAGCTAATGTCAGTGACATTGTGCGTATCTCCAAGCAGAAAGGTGTCTTAGAGAAAAGTTTCACTGCAAATTGAAGTCCCGGACATTTTCCGTGTGACCCACATTCTCGAATCGGAGCCTAGGACCTACTACCTCGAAGATTTTTACCACAAGCCTATTCGTGGTGGCTTCTTTGCCGAAGAGTTTCAGCCTACTGAGGCCCGTCCCACTTGTTCCCGAATCCCTGCAAGCACCTCTCTATTTACCAAGGTTTAGATCCACAAGGTAAACTTGCTTGCCCATATGGGGCCTAACCTGCATATTAGAAAATCACAAAGTAAAGATAACCTAAATGTTGAACACTTGGAAGGTGGCAGAACATCAATAAGACAAGTAAATTAAATTCATTGATACGTTTATTTTGATTAATCATATGATCTCTGGACAAAATTCTCCAACAGAAAGAAATCTATTCCGTAAGCAGTCATATAAATATATAAATACGTACAATAATAGATAGGGCTATAAATCTCTTTGATTTAGGTACTATAAAAATGTCCCAAAAGTTACTTTATCTCATTTTAATATACTATGATATTTACTTTATATGCGATTATTCGCTACAAATATCTTGAAAACAAACATTATAAACTTGGCAATTTATATAATTTTAGGTCTTGGAGAGGTATGGAAAACAAACTGAAAGAAATATGGCCGCCAACAGTTTAAGGCACTGAAGGTGGCAACCTCGAGCACCCAGATTCAAACACTAACTCAACAAGGTGCATCGTACCGAAACTATTTAAAGAAAATTACCACATAATCCAGCAAAAAATACAACAAACATTACCAACTACGCTTAGAAAATATTATAATGGCCATTACTGAACATATCAAATCAATGCATAGCTCTCCAATAACCTGCCATTGTCTCGGGTTATCCTCTCTCTCTGTGAGTATATGCGATGTAAACGATCCATGGCAAGTCTAGTGATAGTCCTATAGCTTCATAACTAACTGTCCAAATCCCCAGCTTATATACCTTAAGTTTCTCCCCCTCTTTCCCACCTATGCCTCTCACCTGTCTGGGAAGAAACAGAAAATCGGAGACTAAAATAGAATGTTCTAAATCGTTCTTCTTTGTAGTCCAAACAATCGATACACAGGCGAGTCTTCCGATTGTATTCTTCGTACTAAGATCTCAATTGGTACCCCTGATATTGAAACGGTTTTTTGAATGAAACGTCTGAATTTTGGTTGGAGTTTGCCTGCACCCAGCAGTAGCCTGTCTATGACTTGTGATGTCACAAGATGTTATGTCCACATGGTATCAACAGGCAAGGTTAAGTGTTGTCTCTCAATGTCCTTAATGTTTTCCAATGTAGAATTTAAAGATGAAACGTCTCGTGACCAAACACACGGTCATACTACGATGTATACTGATACATAGTTGGTGAAGAAGAATCTCAAATGAAGAAATGGATAATCCTAAGTCAAGTGTCATCAAATAGTTTTACAACTCTATGGTAACAACACATTTGATTGCTTTTTGTATGTACTTGCAGAAATTATGTAATACATTTTTTATTTAAAATTTTTTGTGTTTCTATTTCTCGAACCTGTCCCTTTTTTAGTAATTATAATTTCATAATAAATTTTTACCTAAAATTAAGATTTTTGCTTTGATCAAGGATCTAACCGCAGTGATAGAATTAATTATTATTTTAATAAGTGAGTGTTTTTGATGAATTTTGGAATTTGTTCCGAAATTATTGCTTAAAAATTAATGAATTTCAAGATAGCGGTTACGACGACCAAATAATAATAATAGCGCTTCAATTATCGATTACTGAAAACAAGATGGTGGTAGCACTCTCTATCAGGTAATGTGTTTAACTAGCGCTCCTGGTAGCGTGTGTTGAAAAAATAATTATGGCGGCTCGGTCTCGAACAGGTGATGATATTTAGTATCTATTCATCAAATTAAAAAAATTAAATTCCGAATGTGTGTGATATTTCTTTATATAACTTTTTTTATTCTGTTTCTGGTAATTGTCTCGATGGCCGTGCGGTTAAATGCGTATGTTTTCCAAACCAGAGGTCAGAGAGGCGATGGTTCAAATTAAATCACTTTCATATAATTTTGTAGCTATAAAAAATTAAATTTAATGTGTCGATAAAGATCACAATAACATTAGCAGGTAATGGACCATCGATATAATAAGTACATGTGTACATGTCACCAAGTCAACCGATTTCAATGAAAATTGGCTTTTATGTGTAATTTTTTTTTCCAACTTGAGAGATAGGATGGTTTTTATTTCGATTAAAAATTTATCCTACTAATATTATTAACGCGAAAGTTTGTAAGTATGGATGGATGTTTGTTACTCTTTCACGTAAAAACTACTGAATGGATTTGAATGAAATTTGGCCTACAGCTAGCTTATAACCTGGATTAACACATAGACCCCATATTAATATGAAATTCCATCCCTGAGGGAGTGAAAAAGCGATAATTTCATTTTATAACAGAAAAAATGATAGGTCATAACATACAAATAGTGAGTGAGTGTCATTTCTCTATGTCTCACACACGATTATACACATAGTAAGGTCTGGCAAATTAATATTTTTCTCCTTGGTGAGACCAGTCCGCTTAGTGGAGCTCGCAGCGGCTAGCAAAATAAAGGCACTAATAACAGTTGTGTTCTTAACTTCGTCAATAGATAGAGTTGCATTCAATTTTAAGCGCACCATCGTTTGATGCGTTTGTCATGTCTTTAATTTTCGTTTGTTTGTGCCGTATGCGTTCCTATACCATACATCCGATTGCGATGAAATTTTGGTGATTTGTTATGCGCATGCTTATGAAGGTTACTGAGACGGTATAACAATTTTTGCAATGAATCGTGTCACAAAAATGTGTTTATTTCATTATATAGCGGCACTTCGTCTGTTTTTGTTGTAGAAGTGCGCACGCATGACACAATTTATTTAAATATAAAAGAGAGACAGAGATAGAGTGATATATATGGAGTGAGATAGAGACGGAGAGATACGTTGAGATAGAGTGAGGTATAGAGAATGAAATGGGTTAGATAAAGAGATATACCTATAGATGTATAGAGCTATATAGAGACTTATATATAGAATATATAGAAATAGTGGGAAGTATATATGTAGATATTAAGAGATAAATAGAGATAGAGAGATACATAGATGTATATAGATGTATGTATATATATATATATATATATATAAATGGATAGATGATTTGTATATGTGGAACTACTTCAAACATATTATAAAACAAAACTGAACGAGGCATTGCGATGCAGGCTGAGTATTAGCTAGATAATGGAATCTTTTCAATTTTAGGCCTAGTAATCTCTTATTTTTCAGCTTTTTTCTATATTGCTTTATAAAGTCTAAATTACATACAGACCAGGTAAATAACTATAAACTGGCAGAACAATGTCTGTCGGTATCTGAAAGTGATATAAACTAATTTTCACACTTGACATTCAAATTAAGAAGACAATTACTAACTACATCTGATTTCGAAAAAGGTCCCCTTCACCCTGTGTTCAGCCCGGGCAACGCCGGGTATTACAGCTAGTAAATATATATTTATTGCATGTATAAAGGGACTCTGGCAGCTAAAATAACACACATACACCACACACTGCATCGAATTCAAGTGTATAGTGAAAGTCACAACTATGTTTGCGATGCCGAATGTTGTATGGGCTGGAATCGTCACGGGCATCATGCCGAATTTCATGCGTCAATTTCATGCGAATTTAAGAGAATAGTACAAATACTGTGCGACAAACAAACACAGGCATTATTTATCCGTTTTCGGTTCAAACCACTGTTGGCGCATTATTAGTCTCGTAGTTATTAGCGATTCCAATCTGACGGTAGTTTGTCACACAGGAAAGTTAGGTCAACTGGTTTTTGAAATGAGCGAATAGACGTTTTCACGTCAAAAAGCATTTCCTTCAAGTTCATTTGTCCTAAATGTCAGAACTGATAAGATACTTATTTTGAGGCTTAGTTAAAAATAGAATTATTGTACATAATATGGTAAAAAAAAATATTTAAATGCTCTGTCTCACACAACATGTAAGTTATTTCATTTTATTGTCTTTTTTATTAGTCAAGGGGCATTCCTTAGCGAAAGTTTTCGAGTTGTGGAATGTCAGGCTAGTGATCATTATAATGATAATAATAAGTAAATATCGGTTTACAAATATTTAAGAACAAACATAAAGAAAGGATACAAATGTTACATTAATGAAAAGAAAAGTAGCAAAAAAAGCGTTTGAGACAAACCATCAAAAATAAAAATAAACATAGCGTAGAATGCTTAGGTTCGATGTTTCGTGACAAAGTGTTGAAATATAACAACAAACAAAAAGGACCTCAAATGAACCTTGACCTTGGACTTTGAGCAGCTAAACTACTTCCCATTAGATTTGAGTGATGTAGAAACGATAGGGGTTATCGTATATCCACTAAATTAATGTTCATGAATGTCCAAGTGAAGAAAGCTCCTTAAAAAATCTAAGCACTCTTCTTAGAAACAACGTCTGATTCCGACTTCGTAGTTCTGTGTTCCGATGGAAACAGGGCACACATGCGCGTGAAATATCATTGTGTTTACTGTTTATTTAACCAGTTTTTGATTGTTTTGTCGCTCATCGAAAATAATTTTCATTCAGTTCATGTTCAAAGAAACTAAACTCAGAGCTTGGAGTTGCTGGGATTTAGCCACGTCAAAATCGAACATTTCACCGACGTTTCGGTTGGCCTGGCAGTCGCCATCATCAGGGTTGCAGTATCTTGCTACTCTAATGATGGTGAATATTTCACCGACTTTTGGTTGACCCTGAATCGCCATCATAAGGTTAGCAAGAAACTGCCAGACTGATGATGGTGGCGGCAAGGGTTACCGAAACGTCGGTGAAATCTTCGCCTTCGACGTGGCTACGACCCAGAAACCAAGCAACTCTAGACAATAGCTACGAAAACCTGAGATTTATTTATTTTTTTCCTTTTTGGCTCTGAGCTGGTTGTTCCTTGAAGATATCAATAAATTTACAAATAAATATGCATGAAAATTAAAATGATTGACGGGGTTGTTTCGGAAGACCGCGACTCTTACCTGTGGAGCGAGGAAAGCCACCGGGGGTACGGCCTCAGTACTAATGCGACGGTGGTCTGCCCTGCGCTGCCGTGCGACCGGCCCTGAACTGCTGAGTAAGCAGGCGCGCGCGAGTACGTCAGCTGCGACTCGGCGGCCATTAGCATATCCCGCCGCCCTCTGGCCGCCCGGTGTAAAGGCCGCGGAGTCACGTGTGCTCCGGTGACATCCTCCCCCCCCCCCTCTCCCCGGCGGTGGAATATTCCTCCCGAACCATGCCGCGACTGCCTCACTGACACCAATACCGAATCCATAGTTTCGGGTGGCGTACAAAACCACTTGAGTGTCTAATTCAAGTCTTATGATCCATCGAACTTGTTCGACACAACCTTAAAAAAAAAAAAAAAAAAGCACGTGTAAATCAGTACACTTGATAGAGGTGAAACTTCTTTGGCATTTCAAACCTCGACTTGTAAGCATATTGTAAGGGGTAAAACGGTATAGATATATAGAGAGAAAGAGAGAAATGAGACAATTTTCTAAAAAAAAAATTAAGAGTAGAATATAATAGCCGGTACTGGAACTGTGTGTGGTGGCTGTTTCTGCTGCCTTGAAACCTACATCGGGGGGGGGGGGGAGGGGGGGGCACCATTTTTTAGAATGTCCACTTCTCCGAATAACCACTTCTCCGAGCTCCTTTTGTTCGAAGGACCACTTGTCCGAGTGACCACTTCTCCGAGCGGCCAAGTCTCCGAGCTTTGAGGGGCGGATGGTGTCTCCCACCCGCTCAACCTTGCTCCGCCCTGCCTCCTCCTTGACGCCCAATCCCAGCACGGCAGATAGGTCGCCAGTCATCGATATTTTTTTCTCACACTGAGAGGAGGCTACCGAAACTAAAACCGCTCTTACAATTACGTACATAAAGCTACTAAGGCGGACAGGCATGGCCCCAGTCGCCCGGACAGCGGACCCTCGAGCTTAGCACATTATGGGCTTAATCTGAGTCAAGTTTACGGGGCAATTCACACTCCTGTATCAAGACACGACTTAAAGCGAGCTTTCTTTTAATATATATATAATGTTTAATGGCATTTTGATAAAGTTGTAATTTAATTTTTACATTACGATTTGTTGATTCTATGATAGAGTTGTGACTTATTAAGACAAATACAAAGTTACGCTAAGGCCTTACCCTTGTATCAAACTTCTATACCTCTCGCACTAAAAGTCGGGATGCATCCAACAACATTACGGAGATCGGCCAGCTTATTTCTCAAGGTAGCGTCTCTTGTCTCCGTGTTTCACAAACAGCGATTAGCACGATCTTCATAAACGTTGTGTGCTTTTTGATCAGATTTTTTCTTACTACATACTTACAGCTTTACGAAGCATTAACTCAATCTTTGAGAATGTGGGCGAATGTAAACGTAAATATTGTAAATGTAAATATAGACGATCGGCGAACAAAATCGTTCTTACCTTTGAAGACTTGCTTACTATTTGTTACAATGTAAATGAGAAGTAAATTGAAGCTTTATTAAGGTTTTTTATACTAGTCCCGTAGTAAAGTACAATTTATTTTTTAATAAATTCCTGTTCTATACACTTGAACATATTTGCACATTTTATGCGAAGTTAACATAAAAAAAAAACCTCTATCGGCATAGCCTACAGGCGCAGTTATATTTCACAGTACATGTTTCTTCTTGAACTTTATGGAAAATTCTTAAAAATTCTGGAACATTTTCATAACTTAATGTAGGCCTACATATCATTCTTTATCTTTTTTTAATATTCCAAATTGATCGATCATATATTTTTTTCATATTCCATGCAGTGAAATTTTTTTGAATTTTTTTAAATTCAATGCATCCAGAATCGAAGTAACTAAAAACAACTTCTTGCTGTGCCTACTTAGGTAGTTACGAATTTTTTTCACCTTCAAATACTATCTTTCATTCCTTTATTAATAAATGTTCGTATAAAAATTGGTTTTTGATTAAGGTTTAAAATAATGTTTGATGGTTTCCAGTAAGTTACAACGAATTCGATAATGTAGCTCGAAAGAAAGTTTTTGAAAGTACTTAAATTAAACCATTGTATTTTCTACCCTTTGGAGCAACTTGCAATGGCTTATCGAAAATGGTTTCAGCTAAATGTTGAAAAAATGTTTACTTTCTTTTTCAATAAATTCAAACATTTTGATAGTATACATAGTAAGGGAGTTATGAATTTATTTTTCCTTAAACCCCTGATTTTAAGTATTTAACAACAATAGTTGTAAAAAAAATTGTTACACACAGAAGTTTTAGAAAATATTTATGAGGTTAATAAACTATTATAACGGTTTTGATAGCGTGCCTAGTAAGAAAGCAATGATTATGTAGTCCTCCAACCCTTGTTTTTTTCTACCCCTTGGGGTTATAATTGGTGGTATCAAAAAGTTATGATAAACATTTTTGTTATTAGATCTTTTATAAAGAATAATAATATATGTTGACTGATAAGATATTTATAATGTCAAGGGAATTACAAACATTTTTCTGGTTTTCAAAAAACGTTTCAAATTCTACCTCTTTGGTCGGATTATGCCCATTTGGAAGTGATGCTTTACGGTAGGTATGTATAATTTATTTACTAACTTTTGAGTGGACAATGGTTTTGTGGTCTATGGACTACTGAAGAAAAACTATGCAAATATTTTCCGGAAGTCTCACCTTGGTAAAGGCTATAATAAATTCTTTTCTTCGAAAACTAACGAATTTTAACACCAAACAGCCGCTTTGTTTCATTTTATAATATTAAACTTTTAAGCTAAAAAACCTTTTACTGAAAGTAGTGTGTAAATGGCGGTACGGGGACTGGGTCCTGGGAGAGGTGCCGAGGTGCCAACAGCCATCTTGGATTGTGACGTCACGGCGGCCATCTTGGATGACTGTGACCTTGACCTTTGAACTTGACCGTGACCACGGCGGCGATTTTGGATCCGCCATCTTGGATCCGCCATCTTGGATCCACCATCTTTAAATCGAGCGCCCCACTCATTATGATGAAATTTTCGTGACGGCTGCCATATTGATTTTTTTCTGTTCCACTAAAGGCCGCCATCTTGGATGCCGTTGACTTTGTTTCTGCTGTTTGTTCCTAGATAGCGCCAGCATCGCTCTTGATTTTTTCTGTTCTGCTGGAGGCTGCCATCTTGAATACCGTCGACTTTGTTTCTGCTGTTTGTTCCTAGAAAGCGCCAGCGTTACTTTGTATCATCACATAAGGTCGATTTTCCATTACCTACCAGAGCTATTATGGTCCTTATCGACATATTAAATTTAATTTTTTATGCAAAATACATTGGAAGCGCTGTGATTCGAACCATCGCAGCTCTGATCTCTAGGTTGGAAAACATACGCCATTAACCGCATGGCCATCGAGACATTTACCAGACTGAGAATTAAATAAGATATATATAAAAATAACAAGCATATTCGGACTTGTAATTTTTTTTTAATTTGAAGTTATAATATGATCACCTGTTCGAGACAGAACCACCATCTTGTATTAAGATGTAACTGTTGCATTTATCGTTATGATCGCCATCTTGAAAATCTGTAATTTTTAAGCTATAAATACCGAAAAAATTTCAAAAATTTTTTAATCATTGCCTTCTTCAAATATTTTGTTATTTAAAGGATTTCGGTCCTCGGTTCGATTCCCGGCGAGAGTAAACCATTAATTTATTAATATATTTTAAAAAATTCACAATAAAAAGTAATAAAAAAGTCTTACGTCACACGCGACATTTTGGATTGTCACCACTGTATGAATTTCCGTTATGGCCTACATCTTGAAAATCTTTATTTATTGTACGATTTTAATGAAAAAAATTCCAAAATTTATTAAATAAATTTGTAATCTATATTCTGATTGATTCGATCGATTCCCTTCCTTGGTTCGAAACAGGTAAGAGCAAAAAAAAAACAAAAGATCCTTCCTCCACAGAAGCCACCTACAGACTGACCTCACACCACCAATACCAATGTATATATATATCGTCAACTGATATGACGCCATGTACGCCACATTGTCTTCGTCCGCTGGAGGCCACCATATTGTTTTCGTCTGCTGGAGGACACCATCTTGTGTGTGTACTCGTCTTATATCATTACCATCATGCTAGTTTTATTATAACCCGCTAGAGTGCACTAATCATTTATTACTACTGAGGTGCCCACCATCTTGAAATTTAGAGACCATCTTGGATTCGGGTAACTATTTTGCTAGAAATTCGGGAAAAAATCCAAAATTCATTAAATATATCACTCATTAATTAACATATTGAATCGATGGATTCCTGTCCTCGGTTCGATGCTTGACCAGTGACAGGTGTAACTAAATATTAAATATATTTAATATTTTTTTTCCATTACCGTTCGTGGAATTTATTAATCATTCACTCTACGAAAAACAACTAAAGACAATATACCTGACCAACGAATTAAATACAGTACCGCTATGCCTTACATTAAAGTATAATTTTTCGATAATCTGAATAACCTATAAACCGTTCATGTACAAAGCCACACATACAGGCCAATTGTCTTCGGACCATGAGACCGAGTCATGACAATATCACATGTATAGGCTAGTAATTTCAGGATCGCAGGACCTTCTTCGTCTTTAGCTAATTACAGTCAATTAGATTATCATAAAATATTTATACATACTAAAAGACCAAGTGAACTTGAAAAATAATTTAGTAAACCAAGAGGTTTTGAACTAGTAAATATTCAGTCACTACATTTTTTACTACGCGCAATCAACAAAAAGGAAGCACCATCAACAAAAAGGCAGCACATTGTGGAAGCACACTCAAAAAAGGCAGCACATTTGGAAGCACCATAAACGAAAAAGCAGCTCATTTTGGAAGCACAATAAAAAATGCTGTACATTTGGAAGCACCATCAACATAAACGAAACACATTTTGGAAGCACAATCAAAAAGGCAGCATATTTGGAAGAACCTTCAACGAAAAGGTAGCACATTTGGAAGCACCATCAACAAAAAGGCAGCACATTTAGAAGCACCATCAACAAAAAGGAAGAACATTTTGGAAGCACAATAAAAAGGCAGCAAATTTGGAAGAACCATAAACGAAAAGGCAGCACATTTGGAAGCAATGTCAACGAAAAGGTAGCACATTTGGAAGCACCATCAACAAAAAGGCAGCACATTTGGAAACACCATCAAAAAGGCAGCACATTTGGAAGCACAAGTTACGAGAACTTAGTCTTAGTTAGAAATCATAATACAACAAATAAAAACAATAAAATTTTACTTTCAAATATTTAATTTATTTCTCAACATTATACTAATACAAGTAAAATAATCCATTATTGTATGTAGCCAGCTTTCCTCAGTTCTTTGAGTACCTATGAAGGATATTTCCTAGATGCACGAATAGTTTCCTGCACAAAGCGAGCCATGTAGAAATCTTAGCCGGTCAACCAATATGTTTGTATCTTTCCATGATGAGTAATCAATCTCTTCTACCACCATCTTACTTACTTGTTTATTATAAATACTTTTAATATCACAATCGTCCCAGTGATCATAATAAGCGTTATCAGATTTATTTATTATAACACGTCGTTTCACGTTTCCTTCGTTTCGTTCTCAGGACACCGCCACATTCTTCGATCTTGTCAGCTTTAGGTGCTTCATCACAGTTTATGCCTTTGTCAACAGCCTCAGATTCACTGTAACAATCACGGTAGATGTCATCCTCTTCACCCAGATTACCGTATAAATTCGATATCGAGATGTCGAAGTGTCATTTTCGTCTTAATGCTTCCTTTTTAAGAGTCCATTATTTTTACAAAGTAGGAAAGATCTATTTGAATTTGGCTGGAATGTATTATCACTTTTCACGTTAAGGATTCTTCCATTGTCTTCATTCATTCTTTCATAAATCATCATCGTCCTTCAATTTAAGTTCTTCGTCGTGATCGGAAGAGCCACGAACATAATCTCTCCCAAGACAAGGAAAATTATTGTCGAAATGCAGATCACTCTTCCTTAGTCTAGTAGATCCATCGTTGTCCTCTAGCTTGTACGCAGGCTTGACGTTACAAGTTCTGTCATGTATTTTTAAGCTCTCTCTCCGCGTAAACGACTTGCTACATCGAACACATCTTATCATATTGCGTAGTAGATTTTTTTTAACACAGCCATTCTTCTCGTGTTGTCTTCCATTCTTTCTCAAGATAAATTATTTGCTGCAAAACTTACACCTGTGTCCTTTCGATACAGCGACAGACACCGACTCAGGACTCATATTAGTTACTGTGACTAATTTTAGATACAAACTGACATTTTTCCAATTGGAACCATTACTTAAATATAATTTTATAATTTCGTCAGCGAGAGTTAAGTTATCTCATGCAAAGGTACTTGTTGTACGTAGTTCTGCTTTTCAACAACAGATGACACCACGTGTTTCTTGCAGGTAAATATTATTTATTTTATGCGGAATGCAGGATGCCCACTAACGATCGCAATAGAGGGATGACTTCACTAGACTCCAAGGAGAAGGAAGTTTGTTCTCCTAGTTAGTGTTTCTCAGATTTCTCAGGGTATGTTATTATTTGACTGAATAATGATTTTTTTTTTAAAAATTCCACCTGATAAAATTATTGCAAGTGTTGGTTTAGTAGCATAAATTCACTAATTAAATGTAACCTTGAATAAAATGACATGTCTCATTAAGAGTAAAACTCCTTCATTGAGAAATCGGTTTCACAGAAATAACCAGAAGCACTTGGAGAAACCACAGGAATGATCGCAAGCACACATCGACATCATCGATATCGAATTTATACGGTAATCTGGGTGAAGAGGATGTCTTCTACAGTGATTGTTACAGTGACTCTGAGGCTGTTACCAAAGGCATAAACTGTGATGAAGCACCTAAAGCTGACAAGATCGAAGAATGTGGCGGTGTCCTGACACCGAAACGATGGAAACGACGTGTTATAATAAATAAATCTGATAACGCTTATTATGGTCACTGGGACGATTGTGATATTAAAAGTATTTATAATAAACAAGCAAGTAAGATGGTGGTAGAAGAGATTGATTACACATCATGGAAAGATCCAAACATATTGGTTGACCGGCTAAGACTTCTACATGGCTCGCTTTGTGCAGGAAACTATTCGTGCATCAAGAAATATCCTTCATACTCAAAGAACTGAGGAAAGCTGGCTACATATAATAATGGCTTATTTTACTTGTAATTGTATAATGTTGAGAAATAAATTTAATATTGAAAGTAAAAATATGTTTTTATTTGTTGTATTCGGATTTCTATCTAAGACTTAGTTCTCGTAACTTGTGCTTCCAAATGTGCTGCTTTTTGATGGTGCTTCCAAATGTGTTGCCTTTTTGATTGTGCTTCCAAAATGTGCTTCCTTTTTGTTGATGGTGCTTCCAAAATGTGCTATCTTTTGTTGATGGTGCTTCCAAATATGCTGCCTTTTCGTTGATGGTGCTTCCTTTTGGATGGTGCTTCCAAAAGTGCTGCCTTTTCGTTGACGGTGCTTCCAAATGTGCTGCCTTTTCGTTGATAGTGCTTCATATGTGCTGCCTTTTTATTTTGCTTCCAAAATGTGCTTCTTTTTTGTAGATGGTGCTTCCAAAATGTGCTGCCTTTTTGTTGATGGTACTTCCAAATGTGCTGCCTTTTCGTTGACATTGCTTCCAAATGTGCTGCCTTTTCGTTGATGGTACTTCCAAATGTGCTGCCTTTTTATTGCGCTTCCAAAATGTTCTTCCTTTTTGTTGATGGTGCTTCTAAATGTTCTGCCTTTTTGTTGATGATGCTTCCAAATGTGTTGCCTTTTCCTAGACGGTTCTTCCAAATGTGCTGCCTTTTTGATTGTGCTTCCAAAATGTGTTTCGTTTTTGTTGATGGTGCTTCCAAATGTGCTGCTTTTTTGTGATTGCTCTTCCAAAATGTGATGCCTTTTCGTAGATTGTGCTACAAAATGTGCTGCCTTTTTTGAGTGTGCTTCCATAATGTGCTGCCTTTTTGTTGATGGTGCTTCCTTATTGTTGATTGCACGTAGTAAAATATGTAGTGACTGAATATTTACTAGTTCAAAACCTCTTGGTTTACTAAAATATTTTTCAAGGTAACTTGGTCCTTTAGTATGTATAAAAATTGTATGATGGGATAATTAACTGTAATTAGCTAAAGACGAAGAAGGTCCTGCGGTCCTGAAATTACTAGACTATACATGTGATATTGTCATGACACAGTCTCATGGTCCGAAGTCAATTGGCCTGTATGTGTGGCTTTGTACATGAACGATTTATAGGTTATTCAAATTATCGAAAAATTATACTTTCATGTAAGGCATAGCGGTACTGTATTTAATTCGTTGGTCAGGTATATTGTCTTGAGTAGTTTTTCGTAGAGTGAATGATAAATAAATTCCACGAAAGGTAATGGAAAATAAAATATTAAATATATTTAATGTTTAGTTACACCTATCACTGGTCAAGCATCGAACCGAGGACAGGAATCCATCGATTCAATATGTTAATTAATGAGTGATATATTTAATGATTTTTGGATTTTATCCCGAATTTCTAGCAAAATAATTACCCGAATCCAAGATGGTGGGCACCTCAGTAGTAATAAATGATTAGTGCACTCTAGCGGGTTAGAATAAAACTAGCATGATGGTAATGATAGTAATACGAGTACACACACAAGATGGTGTTATCCAGCAGACGAAAACAAGATGGTGGCCTCCAGCGGACGAAGACAATGTGGCGGACATGGCGTCATATCAGTTGACGATATATATATACATTGGTATTGGTGGTGTGAGGTCAGTCTGTGGGTGGCTTCTGTGGAGGAAGGATCTGTTGTATTTTTTTTTGCTCTTACCTGTTTCGAACCAAGGAAGGGAATCGATCGAATCAATCAGAATATAGATTACAAATTTATTTAATAAATTTTGGAATTTTTTTCATTAAAATCGTACAATAAATAAAGATTTTCAAGATGTAGGCCATAACGGAAATTCATACAGTGGTGACAATCCAAAATGTCGCGTGTGACGTAAGACTTTTTTATTACTTTTTATTGAGAATTTTTTAAAATATATTAATAAATTACTGGATTACTCTCGCCGGGAGTCGAACCGAGGACCGAAATCGTTTAAATAACTAAACATTTAAGTAGCCATTTTTAAAAATTTTTTTTCTTTTCGGAATTTCTATCGTAAAAATTACAGATTTTTAAGATGGCGACCATAACGATAAATGCAACAGTTACATCTTAATACAAGATGGTGGTTCTGTCTCGAACAGGTGATCATATTATAACTTCAAATTAAAAAAATTACAAGTCCGAATTTGCATGTTATTTTTATATATATCTTATTTAATTCTCAGTCTGGCAAATGTCTCAATGGTCATGCGGTTAAGGGCGTATGTTTTCCAACCTAGAGATCAGAGCTGCGATGGTTCGAATCACAGCGCTTCCAATGTATTTTGCATAAAAAATTAAATTTAATATGTCGATAAGGACCATAATAGCTCTGGTAGGTAATGGAACATTGACCTTATGTGATGTGACAGAGCGACACTGGTGCTCTCTAGGAACAAACAACAGAAACAAAGTCGACGGTATCTAAGATGGCGGCCTCCAGCAGAACAGAAAATAATCAAGAGCGATGCTGGCGCTATCTAGAAACAAACAACAGAAACAAAGACGACAGTACCCAAGATGGTGGCCCCCAGTGGAACAGAAAAAAATCAAGAGCGATGCTGGCGCTCTCTAGGAATAAACAGCAGAAACAAAATCGACGGTATCCAAGATGGTGGCCTCCAGTGGAACAGAAATAAATCAATATGGCAGCCGTGACGAAAATTTCATCATAATGAGTGGGGCGCTCGATTTAAAGATGGTGGATCCAAGATGGCGGATCCAAGATGGCGGATCCAAAATGGCTGCTGGGGTCACGGTCAAGTTCAAAGTTCAAGGTAACATTCATCCAAGATTACCGCCGTGACTTCACAATCCAAGATGGCGGTCGGCGCCTCGGCACCTCACCCAGGACCCAGTCCCTGGGCCGCCATTTACACACTACTACTGGAATTCTTGAAAACAGTTAAATATTTCTTTAATATTTACAATACAGGTTTTTTCGTGGTCTATAACATGATCTAGATAGGTTATGACTGATGAAAAAATCATTTCAAAAATACTTTTTTTTTTAAATTTTAAATATTTAAACTCTTACATAAAAGATGTGTGTATAACATGAAGATGGTAACTATATCATAGAAATATTTTTTTTTGCCAAATAGATATTTTAATTATGAAAGTATATGTAAAATTCAAGTGTGAATGACCATGCAGGTAAAAAACATATACTTTAATGTGTCACTTCTAACATAAGCTATATTAACGACTGAAATACATCTATATTAATGGAACACACCTACATCTGCAGCAGTTGTTTTGGTAGGCTATGTACATTAATCATTGCCATAATAAGTATTAGAGTACTGTTTCCGAGTGGTTTGATAGAACTATTAAAGCTAATAATTATATTATGATTTAGTTTTCCCTTAATTATGTATATATTTATTATATATATGATATATCATATATTATATTTATATATTATATATAATTATATATAATAATTAATATAATTTTAAAATGATAATTAATATTATTTTAATAATATATTATATACATTACATATATTATATATATATAACAAAGCGTGCATATCAATATGCCTAGAGAACATTCTCGAAAACCAAAGTCTAACAACTTTTAAACTTTTTGACGTCAAGAAAACCCTGAAACTTCAGGCGAAAATTATAAAACTATTCTGATAGTAAAATATTATTATTATTAATTTTTGACTCAGCCGTATTTTCAATCAATAATTACAACCATTGACTCACTAAATGGCAATGCGCAAATTACTTGTGTTCAAATAATCTGTGAAATTATATGCTTTTAAATATCATACCGTTTAAATGTTTTACGAGAACGTACACTATTTTGCAATGATCTACTGAGTGTCGTAACAGAAGAGAAAGTCGATTACAAGATCTACGGCAGCGAGAGTCTCAGCGTATAGCCAGTAAAAATAAAGTCTTAACGAGTACAGCGAACACAAGAACAAATATGTTATAAGGACAGAAGTCACACAGCTTGAGTAGTAAATTACATAACTTATAAACGGGCTGTTAGTGCAGCTGGACTGTACTAGAGCTTCAGACAGTTCGACGTTTAATGTATCCAATGCAGTGCTTTGCATTTTCCAGAAGAAAGTGTTAAGCTCATAAAGAACCATTAATTTTTTTGTGCTAAGTTGGTGACAAAATCATTAACAGATATGAACTTATATCCCAAAAATTTAATTATTAGAGTAAAAAATTATAATGATAAATTTATATAAAATTTTAAAATGCATCAATTATAACTTATTATTAATGCACTCAGAACATAATATACCATTAAAAATAAACATCCAAAATACATCCAAAATAAGCGTCTTTATCACCCTCCCTTGAGTATTCTGTGGGTACGTAAAAATATGAAACATATTGGTGAAAACAAAAAAAATGAATTTTCCAATACGAGAATTAAAATAAGTTTCTAAAATGAAACTGTAACTCTTGAAAGCAAGTTTGCGTATTTTGACACACATTAAATATTGTAGTAAGATTCGAAGAAATACTACCTCTTGCATGGGTGCAACTTACAGAAAATGTATAAGTACATAGTTTTTCTTTTCATGGCCCCTAGAACCCAAATTCATAGTCAACGGGAAAGTTTCACTTGTAATTGAACTCGTCCAAGGAACAGGGTGGGAAGCCCCGTGAAATTAGGAAGGGGAGGGACAATCCCCCAAGGGCGATAAAAGGACTTTGAATAATTTTCGAAACATAATTTTGTGATTAGATGTGGCGTGTGTCTTTCATGGCATAGCAAGCATAATAGGATATGCCTACGTATAATATTCCCCTGCACGCCGTCTACCACAGTAACGTCGCCTGGTATATATGGTATATAGTCTCACACACACATTAGCTAATAACAAGTGGCTATGCTTGCGCCAATTTCAGGGTATTTATTGCTGATTTTGTACCATTTTAAGGAAAGTTTGTGAATAATTACAAACCTTTTTGAACAACAGCAATAAAAAAATATATAATCTCAGATCTATATCAGATTTATTTAGTAATAAACCCGTCTAAGGTTGAAATATGAATGTGAGAATGAATAATTCTACTTAACTTTTAATACAGATAGAGGGGACAAATTTTAGTGTGTTCAGAGATATATATTTTCCTTGATGAAATCAAACTTACCGCCTTTTCATTTTAAGAGGAAAAATATTTTAAAATTGTGAATTACGTACTAATTTATTTTTTATTAATATTATATCATGTTTTATAATTCCACTATCATTTTATTTTGTTGTATGCACAGAATAATTTAAACTAAATTCCCCATGTTAAACCTCATTAATTACCTACATGATTTTCAGGTTTTTGAAACAATCGCATATTTATTTTAAATGTTCGATACAGGAATAAAAAATACTTTTAGTGCGTATTAGTAAATTAGTAGTTTTGATTTATATTTGTTGGTGAAAGAAAACACTCAAAAATTTCCCCTCCTGCTATATTAGATTCGTTATTATGATTTTTATAATAAAACATAACACACTGTTGTTTCACTCCATTTGCGTTAACGTACAAATAAAATGGCAAAAAACACTATGTGAAACTTATGTAGGTCATTTTATTCAGCTTTTTTATCGCCTGCTTAATTTTTTTCGGAGATACGATCTATATTTATAAAGTCAACTTAAAATTTTTATCTTCTTTGCATTTGAATCGCAAAAAAAAAAAATTAAAAATGTTAGCCAACTCATTATGAAAGTTATTCGCTGCTC